>NW_027266319.1:27221652-27821652 GCF_022045235.1 Haliotis cracherodii | reverse complement strand
TGAGTGAGTGAGTGAGTGAGTTTGGTTTTACGCCGCTTTTAGCAATATTCCAGCAATATCACGGTGGGGGACACCAGAAATGGGCTTCACACATTGTACCCATGTCGGGAATCGAACCTGGATCTTCGGCATGACGAGCGAATGCTTTAACCACTAGGCTACCTGACTACCCCTGTTGTCGTATGAAAACTCTGGTGTATCGTTTCATCTTTATAACCATGTGTACTCCTCGTCTGAATGCAAGCAGCTTATCATAATTATTATCATGTGTAAGAGGGTGTGCCAATATGCATGTGACGTCTATTCTATTCTTGTAGTTAACAAATGTGTGACCGAGGTGGAGTTTTGTCAAATACACATAAATCATTCTATGTTAGAACTGAAACCTATTCCTATTCAGGATGAAAACTTTCACCTGAAAAGCCTTCAGGCATAGGAACGTATTTGAACCATGACTTTACAATCTGATCATGCCACTGACACTCTATACAAGGACTTTCAAAGCCTGACACTGATGGTGGTGCTGATGAAGCTGGTAGGTCACCAGCCAGTAAAGACCCAATCTGTTTGTCTTCACTGCTTCCTATTCCTTGTGATAATCACACTGCAAGTCGGCGATGTTAGAGGGACCACATCACTCAAAGGACCAAGTTCCTCCGTAGCGAAGATGTTGCAATTATACCCTTGGGACTGACACATGGGTCAGTGTTAGAAACTGGCACTAGTTCTGTAGTCCTTGCCTAGTCCAACTGCACAATAGTTAAGATATCATAAGGACAAGTAGAAATTTGCCATTTTTATGGGTTTTGCTATATGTTATCATTATCATAGACTAACATTTAGTCTATGAAATCTTATATTACACAATACCATTCCTGACTCTAAAAACAAATTAATAATTTTCCCGATGGGAATAGAGATAGCTAAAGCTGGCTAGACTTGCCTTAGTATACGTTTCTAGATCATTATTTTTTTATAAAATGAATATATTCCACAGTCATGGTGCAGGACTATGATTATCAGGACTAGTGGGCTAAAACTGTTAGTTCCTACCACTGTGGATGACATGGATATAGAAACATGAGCATAGATAGTAGGTACTCTCTCCCACCAAATCTTCAGGATGGGAAGAACTATTTAGATTATTTACACGAAATGAGCTGTACTAATTTAGACATCATGGAGATAGTTAAAAAAAATGGAACTAGTTATTTCCTCAAGTATATCGAACATTTGAAATAGAAGCTATACCATTAAAACATCTTGTATTTCCTACTGGTATTATCAGATTAAGCTTGGTGAAGGCCTCTTGGGTTTTCCCATTCATCAATATATATTGCTGTATTACCAATGTCCATATTTTATTCTTTTTCATAGCATTTCAGCAGGGTTCAATCAAAATGATAATTGTCAAATTTGGTACATTATATAGAACATGATAGAAGGATATCTGATAAAAAGCATATAACATATCCTCATGCCATTTGTCTCCAGCAATACACATGTGGGGACTCTAGCAATGGTCCCCAGCAATCCATGCAGGTCGCAAGAGGTGACTAAATGGTAGGGGTGAAACCATAAAGCAAGGTCACGATATGATACATATCTCGATACATAGGTAACGATACGATACATAGGTAACGATATGATACATATCGCGATACACATACTGACATAGTCACGTCAAATTGCATGGCAACTTCTTGACTGTTCTAAAGGAAAAGGTAGCTGTAGACACATGTCCGTAGCTGCTATTTATAGTAGTGAACTTGGAACACTAATAACAACACATTTTGTAATTTTTGACTGACAAAATTGCTGGGGGTCATTAAATGAGGAGTAAGTAATATATTTTAGCAAGGGTGTCGTCTTGTATCCAGATAGAATAAAATGTATTGTGTATCGTATCATTGCATGCACCGATGTATCGTTTCACCCCTACTACATACTAATGTACTAAATAGATCGATGGTCAGGCCAGGGGAGTTGGTTAATTGCATGTCATAGTATCCCAGTTGTGTGGGTAGATGCTGATGTCAATCAGGGGATTGTCTGGTCCAGACCAGTTCTGACATACAGACCTCTGTCATATAGTTGGAACATAGATGGGTGCAGAGTTAAATAACATACTGTCAGTGACGAACGGAAACAGAAGCAAAGCAGCAAAAAACTATGATTGTCTGTTAGTATTAAACAAGGGCTTTAGACTAGACTGACATTGCGACAGTAGGGGTGGGGTGTAGAGCATGTTACGTGCACCTGGGTAGCCATGTTTGGATGATAAGGTAATGAATATGTTGTACAGCCGACTGAGTGGACTGATCCCAAACAAATGATGGCTACATTGTAAATACTTAATTAGTTAATACGAGATTCTTAACATATCACATAGATATAGTTCCTTTGTAATATTTTGATAGTACGAAATATTTAAGAAATTGCAGTGATTCCAGCATTTATGCAACAGTTTCAGGATTTTATCGATGATTACCTTGCTTACTAAAAGTGTGAGTGAGTGAGTTTGTTTGTTTTAACGCTGCTTTTAACAGTATTCCAGTTATATCAGGGCATGTCAGAGGAGGAAAGCCCCCAGTGATGCAGGTCTCAGACGTTTACCCTTTCAGGAAAACCCATGAGCACGGGTATGGTGCTGACAAATCTAGAAACTTAATCAGGGTGAACCGGGATTTGAACCCACAATCAGAGGTTTCTGGTGTGCCAAAGGGATGCAATTCAGATGACCGGGTCACCCGTGCCCCCACTTACCAAAAAGAATCTATTAATTTCAAATATGTATGAACTAAAGGCACACTGCTTATTACAAAACCTTGCATTATAGTATTTATTTAGTTGTGTAAATATAGATTTAAAAAGCAAGAGAAGCCTTATGCTGTATTACTGTCTATGATACTGAGCATTTTGATCTTTATCTTATCATGTTTATATACATTATATTGTAAGTGACACAGGTTGAAGATGTTTACCACTTTGGCGAAATCCATGAACAAGGATATTATGACAAGCTGAGGAACATAATCAGGGCTCTTCGTATTCAAACCAAGGACCAGTGGATACTGGCATGGCTAAGGGACACAACTCTGCATAAAGTAATGCAGCCCCTTTGAACATGTTGAAGACTTGGTCGCCTACGCATGCTGAATGTGACGCAACGGAGCTGCTCAATCAAAGTGAATGACTTAAGACCCAGCCAAAGCAGATATTGAGAATGATAAGCTGGATGACTTCGTCCAGTCGTAGTCTAGACAGTGTGATTAGCATCACCAGCATGATCAGTGCTCTGACGGAAATTATGGAAGTGACGTTAGTTTAAAGCTCCTTACAGCATCAAATTGTCCCTGAGCTTAAAGATAGGTGACAAGGGTGTCATGCAATGGTATGGAACTTCCTTCATAATGCCATCTGCATTTCGATCGGATTTAAATATATCTGCAAGTGGAGCACACTGACAAATATTTATGCAAAACATGTACTTAATGTATATACTGTAATAGGAGACTCGTGAATTGGAAACACATGCGGCATGTAGGTGATATTTCTGGCTTCATAACTGAATTACACTTGCTAGAATGAACACTGACCATGTATTTTCAAACACTAATCGTTCTAGTATGCATTTCATTATCTTGAGCCTGTATATCATGGACAAGAAGATATTGTGGCACACAGAATTGGTATTTGTCTGTGCCAAATACTTTTGAGTCTACCAGTCTCAATATTTCTCAAAGCATCATTTACCCATAGTTTAATGCTATCGTATGGACTACTTTACCTGAGCATACTAGACCAAAGAGTATTTTACTAGGCTCAGGCTTCAGACTAGTGGTTAAAGTCAAAGACTGATGATGCAACAGAAGAATTAGGAAGAACAAGATGCACTGGTGTGAAATTGCATCCCAAATGCAAGGTTTGATGTTCACGATCTCAACCACTGGTTTGTCCAGATCTGCTGACTGTCACTCCAAACTGCCATGATGTAACGGGCATTGAGACTGGCAGAGCAGGAAAATACCAGACATACTAAATTTCCATTCAGTTTCATTTCATCCTTTTGGGTCTTTATCGTGTTCACCAAATAACATGAAATAAAGTTATGTTTTTCCCAGAAAAACAACGTTGAACAATATTAAGCATCGCCTACTAAGTGCTGATCACCATGATTTTGAATCATGTCAAACTTGGCCACATATTACAATAACATTATGTAAGGCTTATTAAAAAGAATGAGGTAACAAAAACCAATGAAACTACCCCAATGAATCAGAATATCAAAGTGATTAGAGCTGGGACTGGTAACTCGGGTACTGGGGTCGGGTGGGTCCTGAGTAGGACCCGGGTACCCACAAGACTACCTAGACCCGTGGTTCGTCACCTGATAAATGTTTTAATGACAATAACAATCAAACTCCATGTTTACACTACAAGTCACTAAATGTTCTCATTTCTTTCTGACTATGCACAGATTCCTTCTGACTTTAACATGTTTGTGTAAAGATAAAGCTTTAGTCAACTTCAATGTATGCATGATCAGATCATTTTATATGTGTGTCTCAGTAGTTTTTGCCAGGGCTCCTGTAAGACAATCCTTGATTGTACATTTTGTAGCCAACTTGAGACTTACAGCGGTTATCTGGGTAGGGTTGGGTAATAGGGGGTCAGGCACCCGGGACATACATTTGGTCTTGTCATGTATGATATGCACATACTTTTCTTTTGTATCATTTCGGGCTGTCAGCATGATAAACTACGAAATTTACAATCTTTCAACTCTGTTTTTTTCACACCAAAATTATATTCTAATAAGAACCCCTTATTTTTATTTTTGAGAGCGCCTCGGGCACTTATTACGTCGAATATGGTATATCTGAATTGCAAAAAGGAATGCGCTGATATCAATCACTGGATTGCCTGGTCCAGACTTGATTATTTTCAGACCGTTATATATCTGGAATTATGCAGAGTGCAGTGTCAAAAAAACAACCAACCAAAAAATTCCACTCTAATTAAACATCTGTGGTAATGTTTGGTGATCCATTTATGAAATTACAGCTAACTGAAAGAATGTGAACTGTGGGGGTCAGATAATGCCTCCCTGGCCTAGTGGATAGAACATCTGCCAAGAGAAGAAGGTTGGTGGTTCTATACGCTAGCCATGTCATTCCAAAAGATGTTAAAAGGTGATATTTGTTGTTACCTTGCCTGGCGTTGAGTTTCGCAGTGGGCTAGCACTATAAAAGCATCAATCCAGACTAGAACAAGCAGCCACCAAACAACCACACACACATGCATGCATGTATATTGCTATAAAAGTGCAATAATCTTAAACAAAATGTTAAACCCCACTTTACATCATCTCAGCACCTAACTGCTAGCAGACAAATCAGCATGATCAGTGATGAAAATATATATTCAGTTCAGATTTCATTACATCAATCATTTCAGTGTTTTGGGGTCCTTGAGAGTTGCTACAATCTTTTTAATATTAAGCTCATAACAAGGACCCTTGATTTTTATGAATAATGTTGAACACTGCATATTGTTGTTTCACATGTTTTAGGAGTGGAGAATATTTTCTCATATGTTGAATAATATGATATGTTTTGAATATAACATTATGACAGACTTGGAGAATGTCTTCTATGCTGATATGAATGTTGCTAACATAAGGTTAGAATCAGATAATGTTGTCTATGTTGGAGAAATTTCATGCCATCTTCATAAAGCATACACTTCACAAAGCAATCTTAGCGCCAAGAGGCCCAAGACTATCATAAGCCTATGTAAAGCATGGGAGTTATAATCACCTTAGCACTGAGATCACTTTGTGGAAATAGGCACTGTGATCCCCAAATTTCTTATCTCTTATAATGGTTATATATTACGTATATTTGAAATTAAATATTGTAGGATGTCTAGACTTGATCAGCTAAGAAACTATTTTCTATGCAAGATATGCTCATGTCATTAAAAGGATTCCTGTCTGGCTGTCACAAATTGCCTATGGCTCCAGCCTACTTCATCATGTTTCCCAAACACTTACACATTGCTCAAAGTAAAAGATAAAAATTAACCAAATTATACACGGTTCTTCATTTCTATGAGAAGTACCTGTGGCCATATTGCAACAACAGTTATATTTGTAATTCACAACAGACGTGCCGGTATCAATCGGCGTGGAAATGCCGAAACTTGTCCACTTCTGAAACTGACAGGCGGTTTCAACATTCATCGGCATGAAGGAAAATATAACTATCGCGTCAGAAGGAAAATATTTTACACGTTTCCTTAATAGGCCAGGTAGCTTATATGACAATGACGTAAGTTGGATCTCGACCAAAAAGAAACATATTGTGTTTCTTTGTTGCAACTCACCTCAACTTTTTCTTGTCAGCTGGACAGCCATATTACGTCCTGTCGCTTAGGATCTTACACAATCACAGATATCTATCGTTTGTGAACAGGAAGCTTTAAACGACCTATCCTGTGACATATGTCTCTTGATGATCATAAGAGTAAATGATATACCATATATTTCTCGCTTTCTATGTGGTGATTGTATCTGTGAGATGTGAGCGGTGCTAAAACCGGAAGTAGGAATCTGTTGACGTGCCGGTCGAGGAAAGGTCGTCAGCGCCTGCGTTATCAATATTCTGCCCTTGTTTTCATAACTAGTCATTTGGAAAAAATGCATGGATACGATAGCGAGATAGCCCTAATTTAACACCATTCTGTCTTTGGGTCTGTTTTTCGTGGATACAGCACAATATCCGTCCAAAATCAAAATGCGTGCTCTTCTCGCTATGTGTATGGTGTTTGTCGGCTGCTGTAGTAATGTCGTGTTCCTGGAACTTATTGTCAGGTAAGTTGAATGAAGCGACCAGTGACACTAATCTCCAGGCATTCGAATCATCTTAATACAGTTATTGACATTGAAGGATTCATTCAGAATTCTATGGTATCTAGCTTGAAACCGAAATGAAATTGCTTGATTAGGCCTACAGCTCACTGATCGGATAGATCAAGGGTCGACTGCAGTATTTGGATCCCGCTTTGGCGTTTTCCGTACAGTTGTTGCTGCCTTTGTCAGCTTCCTGTATATATATATCGAACATACACAAATCCGTTATCATACGTTTTAGAGGGTGAAACGTATGGTTTAAAAACTTAGAGTCTATTTCATGTGTGACAAATGAGAACCAAAAATTGGAGCACCAACTAACTATATATAAGTTATTAGTTATTTCTTCCGGCAGCTAATGACAATAGCTTCAGCGTTTGGCAGTGATTCATTTGACAGAAGCAAAAAAGTTGGAACATGAACAGCTTTAATCTTATCGTTTTTATGAAGGGGATTTTTTACCCCTGTTTTTTACTCCAATAACGATATGACGACAGGGTTTGGCAAAATAAATGAAACCCGTATAATCTTCTCGTTTTGATTTCACCATTGTTTTACAGGTCATGTGTCATTCATGACACCGCTGCCAGGCCACCTGTCTTTTGGGGCAAGGCCCTGCTTATCTTTTGTATTTTTAATATTTCCAAACTAGAAGTAGTTTTTCTCGTAATTTTTTATAAATATTTTCCTCTCCTAATGAGAATGGGCAAAAGTAACATAAGTTGACATCACATGCACGGTATAGCAAGGTGTTGGTGATAATTATGATAATTGGTAAGGGTGAAACGATATTCTGATGCATCGCGATACTTGACCAACGATATGGTATACGATAAACGTGGGCCCATTTATCGATACGCCACAATATGGAACGCAAATCTCAAGTACAGCGTTTCCTCGCTATTGTGCCTTTCAAGAAACTGCTAACTTGGTTATAGCACGCGTTAACGCATAGCCCCCAAAACATACTTACATTTTTAATAAGCTCAGGTTTTACACTAACAGATGTTTTTCCCGATCTAAAAAAATATTATCAGCTGATCACAGCAAGCACATAACACCGGAAATACCAGTCAGCAAATCTGAACTGAAGTACGCAATTCAATACCATTATTATACTGTCTTATACCAGTCAGCAAATCTGAACTGAAGTACGCAATTCAATACCATTATTATACTGTCTTGCTATTAAAACGTGTTCGTTGTATATCTGCACTAGTGATGTATTGTATTTTATTAATTTTATTCAAAATTTCATTTAATATTGTTTTCATTAAGTTAGGTGAAATCGTGTGTGAAGAGATACAGCAACCACGGTCAGATTACTGCTTCTGACGCATTGATACAAACTTTAGTCGGTAAAGAATGGATACATATATTAAAAATGCCATACTTTGACTCGTTAAAAGTCATATTTGTGGCAATTTGGCTAATATATGTCAACATAACGTTTTTGCAATCGAAATACATGTAGCGCGGGAAGTCCGTACGGTGACTGGTCAAATTGTTCCATACGTAAAAATATTCTGCAATAGCAATCACCAGTACCAAAATGGTACACTTGTGGTTCTTAAAATTTTTAATCTCTCTCTCTCTATATATATAGTAAAAGCTGCAACTAAAGTAACACGATATTGGAATATATTATTCCTGATAAAACAATAATTTCAGATACAATTTCTTCGACCATTGAATCCAAATTCTTTGAAGTTATATCACTGGTGGAGTACATTAATTATTTTCTGGTGTTTGAACTTTGAATTGTTTTGAAGGAAAGTTAGAGAAAGTGCCACTTTGAAGCTTAACAACGTCAGTAGTCTTGTTATTATAAATTGATTTTGACTGTTACAATATTATGAAAGGTTCAATCTTGACATGCTTTAAGTCTTTTTTTTTTTTTTCTCTGCGTATCGAAATACGTATCGTATCGTGACCAGAATATCGAGATGCGTATCGTATCGTGACCTTCCTGTATTGTTGCAGCCCTAATAATTGGTCCTTGTCAGTAACTGTCAGTAGCCGACTGCCTCCGTGGCCTTGAGGTAGAGCATCTGCCCGGAAAGCGGAAGGTCTGGAGTTTTGAAATTGCTATCAGGCTATTCCAAGTGTAGTATATTTAGAGATATTCTTAAGTGTTTATAAAGGTGCCTTAAAAGATGCCACATTGTACGTTTGCTTTTCACTAAACGCCAATGCCATAAAAAATTAATATTAACATAAATTCTTTCACAATTGTAAGTATGTGACATTTCTTTTTCTTTCATTTGGCCTTTTTAATTAGATATATGCAAGATGAATTTGTAAAGTTTGCATTATGATTTATGAGCCTTGAAAAGGTTACAATACATTTTAACAGTATATCAAGCTACAACTTGCCATATTATATTTAATCATCATGCCCCCCACCCAGTCTCTTTACATGGTGACATTGCCAATGTAACTCCAACAAAGATACATATTTAGGCATCATCTTAGCCAATAAACAATAAAGAGATAAATCAACTGGGTTTTGAAAACTGAGGTGGTCTTACTGTAGAATCGACACCTTCTTACTTTTTATTTGGAAGCGAGCCCTTTACATCCATTATGGATCAATATGTAGGCTGTCAATGTATTCTTCATACGCATGTCTTTTGTGCGAAAACTAACAGGCTTAGTTTAGAGGTATCAGTCAGGAATATTGAACACTTTATTTTAATCAGAATCAAGCATTCTTCAGCATAATGGTAGAACTGAATTATATTTTTTCTTGTGAAGTGGAATTTGTATTTTTTAAAGATTAATACAGCTGAAGAATAAATCTGAATATTGACCCTCAGCATGATCAGTAGTTATCTCCCTTCCAAACATTAGCAATCATACTTCCAGATGACCCCCTGAGCAAACATGGCAATGAAATGTGCATGTCACAAAGAACATTTATACCTGTGTTAGAAGATATCAGTCAATATTTAATTTTTTATGTGTTTACATGTTTGTTCTCACAGTCGTCAGCTGTTTCCATTAAGACTGGAAATTGGCAAATCACATTACACATCGGCCATGTTGACGGGTTGATGTTCACAGAAAATAGATACTGGCCAATATGTGACAGCCAGCTTAGGGCGTAATGAAGTTACTGATATGCTGTGTCAAGACGTGTATTATGGTTGCTGTTAATTTAGCGTTACTATTTAGGAACATGTTTTTCATAAATATGACATCCTGTGTTACTGTCAAAGCATATCAGTGGCCAATTCATGTTATTAATCGTCTTATTTATCAGATAAATTCAAATTGTCTCCTGACATTTGTAATCTTCCCCTTTGAATTGTCCGTCTTAATTCCCAGTCAATGCTGCTTGTTATTACGTCCTTTTCGGCTGTCAGCAAGGACATAGCTTGGAGGACATTGTAGGATGTAATCGTTTATCTTGTGATATTGGAAGGCAATTAGCGAATCAAATAGACATAACTGATTGGTACTAATACTCATTTTGATACCAAATTACCTCCTGAGATGGTTCCCCTTCCCCTTAATTTAAGTGATTTTTTGTTGTGAAAGTAGATCTGTCAAAGGAGTCATGACGTAATTTCTCATGATTTGATTGGTCATAACAGTCATGTGACCATATTCTCACACCAATAATTTTGATGAGATCCATACTGGGTCAATAGCCAGTACAGGCGTGATAGGTCAGTTTCAATCCAAGGGCAGATAATTCAGGCCAAAGGTTCTCCTTGTCCTTTCATATTCATTTCAATTACCTGAGAATCTTAAAATGGACTGCATTTTTGAAAAGAAGGGAATATTGCAGTTGCTACAACAGGACTGCTCAGTAATTCCCTAATGTTATGATACTTTGTGCCATGAGGTCATGCACAGAAAACAATGCATGAATCGTGAAACCGGTAAATAAATTGTAAAATACCTGTTTCTGACAGCAAGGCTCTGACACAGCTGTGGTTTGGTGGGTCTGTAGCCATTCCTTTTGATCAGTAAACAAGTGTTGAATGTTCATGACATGTATCTTGTTGAAACTTTACTCCTGTTATACCTATCACGAGAGTGTATAATTACTGTCACAATGTCAGGGTGTCAAGAGGCAGACTTTAGTACTTGTCGTTGTCATGGTTGTCATTCCGTTCACAGCAGAGGTTAAATTTTTTAAAAAGTGTCACATGCTCACAAATTTATTTAACTTGCCCAAATTTCATGACATTAAAATCACTTTGGTCCCTATCAACCAATGAGACTTACCCATGTTAACCCCGTGCAAGAATCCAAAGCACTGGATACCTTCTGCTGGGGCTGGGATGCTACAGAAACTGTGATCTGATACGTATCACGATACCTTGCTTATGATCTGTTACACATCCCGATCGTCGTAAGGGCACTTACATGTATCACTGTATCTCACTGAGCAATGATAATACTGAAGTCAAAGTAAACCATATTTGCAGGAAACATCACCTGCATGACATTTATCTTCAAGCATCTAAGCTGCAGAGGGTGTCATCTAAAAGACTGCTTTCAGTATCACATGTTGCATTTTGATACTATTCGGAGGGGGCACCTCTGTAGTCTAGTGGATATGGCGTTTGCCTGGAGAGCAGGTCTTCGGTTTGTTCCCTGGCCAGGTCATATCAAAAGGCATCAAAAGATGGTACTTGTTGTAAACCCTTCATGGCGTACAAGGCCTAGTACAAGCAGCCATGCACACATGCATGTCACTATACATGTTTAATGACTTGAACACGATATTAAACCCCATTTCGCCTCACCTCTTCATGGTAATTGTGTACATGGGAGAAGAACTAACTTAGGAAGTAGGACTGGCTATCAATACAGATAATAGAGATTGATAATCTCTAACTTACTATCGATCAATTATTGATAAATATCGGAGAAGTATTTGAGCAAATACGCAAAAAGAAATTCCGAAAGAAATCAACATACAATGTATTTCACTCCACTGGTAAATCTATAATTTATTTCGTCGCAATAGTTCATGTAAGATATTATCATGACACAATTTTCATATTGATAATCGTTAATATTTCTTCCCATCATCGATAATTCCGATTATCAATATTTTTTACCAGCCCAATTAAGAAGAAGTTGATGCTTAGCTTAATCTTGTTTATCCACAAGTTTGTGTGCAGAGTTGCGTCCCTTGGGCATGCTAGAAACCAATGATTGTAGGTTCAACTCCAGGTTTACCCTGATTATGTTTCCATTTTGGGTAGCACTACACCCAGTGACACCTGCATCACTTGGGGCTTTCCTCCCACTTTGAGCAGACACACCATGATATAGCTGGAATACTGTTCATAGCATCGTTAAAAACCCAACACTCCTTGACATTGTGCATGTTGTAAGAACTATACTTTTAGTACAGATTAAAAAATATTTACTAACATAATGATATATCTCTTTCAGTGAAATCCCCAGCGCTGCCAACATCATCACATTCTGCCAGTTTTTCTTCATCAGTATTGAAGGGTTTATTTTCACAACTAAATTTGGAACGAAAGCCTCTGTGATCCCCCTCAGGTATGTCCTCTTTCCACTTTGTTACAAACACTTGTTAGGCAATAATGTTCCTCACCTCAAATGTACATGATTATGATAATGTAAAGTTTTGTATTTTCTTTTACATGGTTCTAGGATTTGTCAACCTTATTAATTAAAAATTCTGAAAACCCCATAACTTTTTTGAAGGTCACCGATGGTAAAGATTGCTTTGACAGTACAAATTATTCAGGAGATTTTTATGTGACTAAGATGTAAATTTTTCCAAAAATAAATTGTCAGGACTAGGTGGCGCTGCGCTGTGGTGACAGGCATGGTTGAAAGCCCGGAAATCATTCATACCAGCCAGTATTAGTCTTTTAAATGATTACCTGTTTCGTACTTTTTAACAATTCGCTCAATCTCATTAAAATCAGATCTTAGTTCTCGCTAGCGCTAAACAAAGTTCTGAGGACATCCCATTACGGGTCATGTCAATGACCTTTCATCCAACCAATCAGAGTGTCGCTTACCAGATCATGAAAGTGACAGACTGAATGTGTTTTCTAATCATGCAACCTTGAAATATTTTATAGAGGGTATTCCAAACAACAGTTACAGGTTTTATGATTATATCCATACAATCTAGGCCAACTGTAAGCCATTCCAGAATGTTCTTTTTATCAGTTTGAATTTTTTTAATCGAGAATACGTCAAAATATGTTTTGAAGTGTAGTCGCAAGTTTGAAACTAGTGTCGAAGAGCTCGAGAAAGCTGCCTTCTTATTGGCTAATGTCGATTTTCTGTCAGTCATTTCATTGATCGGTCAAAGTTCGCGAGGAATTGTTCTGACGTGATCCGTAATGGGATGTCTTCAGATCTTTGTTTAGCGGTAGCGAAAACTAAGATCTAATTTTAATGAGATTGCAGTTCGCTGTACACAAATCTTATCCAGTCATTATCCCTTTTATTAAAGTTTACTGTTTCTGTGATAAAAATACATAAACTTTAAAATACCATTCCTTGTTGTCACTGTGATAGTGTTCAATTTTCTAGATGTTTTTACTCATTGTTATATTAGTAAGTGTCTTATTTTCTTTTGTACATATTTTAACATAATATATTTTCCTTTTTTCATATTTTAGTGCTAATCAACTGTGCAATATGAATTTCCCTTGGGATAATAAAGTCTTATCTTATCTCATCTCTCTTTTAAAGAACAAAATGATAATAATATATTGAAGGACCCATCCTCTGCTCTGCATAGTTTTATTTCATTTTTTTATTTCAGATGAAATATTTAATTATTATAATCAGTACCCCCTAAAAACGTCTGGCCTAATTATACCATTTGATTTCTCAGCAAATGCTTAGTGCTAAACCTTTAATGGTGTGCTATATGTATTGAGATTGAGAAAGGTTAGCTGCTAAACTTCTGGTTGTGGGGGCTGCTATCGTATTGACATAACCTGGATATGGATTTGCAAAGTCATACTGGTAAATTATCATTTCAGGTTCAGAAACTGCTATCTTTTTTGACATGTTCAAACCATATGTTAGCTTTATCATGTTTAGACCTTTTTTGTGATTGGTTAACATATTTCATTCAACCTAGTCCATTGAAAAGTAGAAAACCATGATTTGAAAGGCACTTTTTTCATTAGATGGAAATCAAACCTACATGTTAAGTCCACAAAATGTGTACACAATATGTTATGTGAATAAACATGATAAACTGTAAGACTGACAAGACAACCTTTACTAACACTTCTCAAGTTGTACCCTGAAGATATTTTCAAGAACATAAAAAAGGCCTGAAATGGGATTTATTTATTTTTCCCATCAAAGTTATAGGATTTTTCACATAAAAGGCTGTAAACCAAGAATTAAAAAACTTATGTTTGACCAACACCAGGTAGAGCAATTAGACATCGTGAATACGTTAAATGAATATAAGCTAGTATCATTTAATAAAGGTCCGATCCAATCTCATTTAAATCAGATCTCTTACACCAGTGTGATACCTCTCTGCATGAAGACCTTATAAACCCTTAGTAGGAGGTCAAGTGAACTGTCTGATCAGTCAGAGTTGAGTTTACTACCGACATGAAGATCCAGGTTAGAATTGGTCTTCAGCAACCCATGCTTGTCAGAGGCGACAGTGTCATTGGGTGGTCAAACTCGATGACTGGATTGATGCATGTCATTTTATCCCAATTGCGTACATGAATGGTCATGTTGTAAATCACTAGATTGTCTGGTCCAAATTGACCGCTGTCATATAGCTGGAATATTGCTGAGCGAGGCGTTAAACAAACGGCACAAAAAAAAGAGAGAAAACAATTAGGTATTTTATTCTTTGTTACAAGTGATTGAAACTTTCAGAGCAGCATATCTTGAAAATGAATATAAATGGGTCGTTTCAAATGGAAAAATAATAAAAGCTGCATGATATATGTTGTGGATGTTTTAAACCCAATTGTTTCTGAACACCATATAATATTTTTTCTGGTTTCAAAGTATCCAAATCATTGTGGTAAAGAAGTGAAAGCGAATCATTTTAGGAGGCTGGCATCTGATTGACTCAAGAACCCATGCAACCCAGGTGGTCACAGTTACTCTGAGCGCATGCTTAGATCTTCATGCAGAGAGGCATGAACGGAGTGAGAGATTTGATTCTTAATGAGATAAAATGGGTCAGATCATGTTTGTTTTATGATTTACTCTAACAGATGCTGCCTATCTTAAATTTTGCAAAAGTGACAAGATAAAAAAAATCACATCCTTATCTTAGACATATTTTTGTTCAAGTTGACCGATATTTAGTTTAATCTCTTGGAGCATGGATGGGAAACACAGGCATAAGGTGCTGCTTCTGTCTGTGCAGAGTTATGTCCCTTGGCTACAAGCATCCACTGCTCAGGGTTTGAAGTTCAGATTCATCTTGATTATCGAATGATTATTTTCCTTGGTTTGTCAGCACCATATTAATTCTCACAGGTTTCTCTAATTAAATGGAAAAGCTCTTCAACCTGCACTTAGGACTGTCCTCCCACATGAAGCTGAAACGCTGTTATATAACTGAAATACTGTTCAAAGTGGCATTGTAAACTCATTACTTTTCTATAACAGTGAAGATCCGGGAAGAATAGGTCTTCAGCAACCCATGCTTACCGTAATTGGTGACTATGCTTGTTGTAAGAGGCGACTACCGGGATTGGGTGGTCAGGCTCGGTGACTTGGTTGATGCATGTCATTGTATCCCAATTGCGTGGATCGATGCTCACGATTGTCTGGTCCAGACTCGATTATTTACAGACCACCGTCATATAGCTGGAATATCACTGAGTGCGTCGGTAAACAAATAAACAAATAAACAAACTATAACAGTATTTGTTTGTTCCCTCCTCATGCTGCAGAGAGTACAAGATTATGACCTTCATATATTTGGTGACGGTGGCTTTACACAACATTCTTCTCCTCTACAAAGTGCCTATACCCATTGTAGTGCTTTTAAAAAGTGTAAGTTGGCAGGAACAGCATCGTTTTCTCCCCCACCTTAGATCAGGTTTGTTTGTGTCTGTTGAGATTGGTTCCAGTGTGTCCTTTGCTTCACTTTGCAGTCCCAGTTCACACTTTTAGCATGTATAGATCAGTGTGCTTTATTGTCTTTATTTTCTGCCAGTACCATGGTTATCACTTAACATTCTACGATTCCTAGATGTTTATATTATCGCTGAGGAATCCCCTTCCTCCCCCCCACACCCTCCCTCCACACCCTCTCCCCCTCTAATTATCAAACAATATAAGGAATGTTGGATATGATGGTTGTGTCAGTGAACCAGTGTTCTTGTGATGCAGTCTCGTTAAAATCAGATCATTTACTCTGATATGATGACTCTGTGTGTGAAGATTTGAGGTCCTCCACAGAACTCAGCCAATCAGGGTCAATGCTTCTAAGTTTATAGTACGAATGAGAAAAGCATTCAGATTAGTATATGTTATTTCTGTATCTGGTAAAAAAAAGTTAATCCATCCTTATAACTGGTTCTGTTATATTGTGTCTATTTTGTGCACCCTGTCGTTTCTGACCACCATGGTCGTTGGCTCAGAGTTAGTCAGTAATTGGAACATGGTATTGCTGTGAGCTAGCACTACGTATCTGGCCATAGTCCAGACAAGTACAAGCAGCCACACACAC
This sequence comes from Haliotis cracherodii, assembly GCF_022045235.1. Lineage (NCBI taxonomy): Eukaryota > Metazoa > Mollusca > Gastropoda > Lepetellida > Haliotidae > Haliotis > Haliotis cracherodii. Next base: position 27,805,042 of record NW_027266319.1, on the reverse strand, counting down.
ATATGCATACATACATGATATGAGTGAAATAATCTCCAACGCAATGTTAAACCTCACATCACCTCTATGCAACCAAAATTGAAGAAACATCTTTGTGTTGTGTATTTTTAGTTATATTCAGATTTCTGAATCATCGTAAATAAAAAAAGAAGCCCAATTGTTTTTGAACCTGACATACTCAAGAAATGAATGAGTGAGTGAGTTGTGTTTAACTCTGCTTTTAACAGTAAAGTTAATAAACCTAGAAACAGAATCGGGGCGAACCACGATTCAAACCTACAATCATAGGTTTCAGGCATGGTCAAGGGATGCAACTCTGCACAGTGAATTGCCTAAGGCGACAGGGCCTCACATGCACCTGATTGACTCAAGGACACATGCAGCCTTCATTTTGTCCCTCAGATCCTTGTTCACGTGACCGTCTATGGAGATGTACATGAGTATTGTCACAAGCATGGTAAACATCTTAAATGAGATACTTGAGGTTATGTATGTAACTAAACAGAAGTTGATTACAATATACTCATTATTCACAAACAATGCAAGTTGTAAGGCCCTGTGGACATAAAATCCATGTTATAATTTTGAAATTATACCAGTCCACTGAAATGATAAAACTAATATATACAATACAGGTCAAATGATGTTGCACATAGAATTCTATATATTCTTTTGTCATTGTATGAACCTGCTAAGCTTTGATGGTAATCATGGTACTTATATTACAGGATCACTCAGTATATCTATCATGTCTATGAGTGTTGATGTTACAATGACATTATTAATGTTTGAACAACTGTAATTCTCAAATCTTAGATAATTCTTTCTTTTGAAAAAATGTGTTCCTTAGGCTACAAAACAAAAAAGTCTTGGTTCTCTGGCACTGCGCGCATTATCATAAAGTCTGACGCATATTTAATTTTAATTTCCATTATGAAAACCCTTCATGATTCCACATCTCAAACACACGACCCTGGCAGTGAAATGCTACAATACTTAAAAACAATGCGCATTGCTTTACTGGGCATCTTGTGTTATGGTTAGGCGGCAATAGGAGTTTGTGTGCTTGTTTTGCCCTTTTCAACTTTGAGTAAATGGAAACATGAAATTTACGGTAAAACATCGCAAGGCATGATGATTTGGTAGTCAATGGGATTTGTGTACTGTATGCCGGACAATGTTTCATACACAGATATTAGAATTACTTGTGTATTTGTCTTGTAAAATAGCAATCAGCTGTTCACATTTTTTTCTCCCCTATCTATGGGTGGTTTAGTTTGAAAAATACTTTATAGCCATATTATGAAATAGCAGGACTGACCCATGAAGATTCAAGGTAGAACAGGTCTTCAGCAACCCATGCTTGCCGTAAAAGGCGACCATGCTTTTCGTAAGGGGCGACTGACTTGGTTGATGCATGTCATCGTATCCCAATTGCATGGACTGATGCTCATGATGTCAATCACTGTATTGTCTGGTCCAGACTCGATTATTTACAGACCACTGTCATATAGCTGGAATATTGCTGAGTGTGGCGTTAAACAACCAACAAACAAACAATAGCAGGACTAACTTGCGTACTTCAGTATGGATTTGTTGACATGCTTCTTCTGGAGCCCACACACTGTCTTGAATCCATGACGGATATTATCAGTGTCACTATTTTGGAATATTTATTTCATCCCTCATTCTCAGTCATGAGTGTGGTGCACTCTGACAAAAGACAGCTGTTAGAGATCACATGTGACTTTGTTTTCTTTGGGATGGGGGGAGGCAAGGGTGTCCCAGTTATCTAAGCCAACTCAGTTTGTTGTGAAGAACGTGTTCTTTGGGCATGCCAGAAACCTATGATCGTTGGTTGGGATGTCATGATTCACTAATACATTGGTGAATCGATAATATTCTCAGATGATATGATACACAATGCACCCTTACCTGTATCGATTCATATTTCAATTGTATCGATTCATATTTAATCCCATATCGTTTCACATATGGATCATTCAAAACAGCAAGACAGTCACCGAAATACAAAAAGAAACATGTATTATTTTGTTTGGACAAATTCTGTTAATTTAACCAATCAGCAATCGTTTGAATAACCTCCATATCCAGCCACATGTAATAAGCACTGGTCTGGCTAAGCAAGTTACTACACACTTGTTATGTGCAATTTCATTGGCTGATAAGTTTTATGCTATCCAACTGTCAAAGCTGTCAAAATGTTTTACTGTAGGAGGAATTTTCTTGAATAGAATTTGGCTCCTGTGTGCAATTCTTTTTTTATCTGTTTTCCTGTATGCTATGAGGAAGGGGGAATTAGAGAAATCTTTCAGGAAAAGACTATGAAATGAACTAAATATCATGCAAAATTGCCATATTCTGTTGTGAACAATGTATTATGATACCCATTGTATCAGACCCGTGAAGATCCGGGGTAGAATAGGTCCTCAGCAACCCATGCTTACCGTAAAAGGCGACTAGGCTTTTCGTAGGAGTCTACTATCGGGATCGGGTGGTCAGGCTTATTGACTTGGTTGATTCATGTCATCGTATCCCAATTGCGTGGATCGATGCTCATGATGTCAATCACTGGATAGTTCGGTCCAGACTTGAATATTAACAGACCGCCATGATATAGCTGGAATAATGCTGTGCGGCGTTAACCAACAAACAAGTAAACCCATGGCATCAGGAGATAGTCGTATTGTGACATCCCTAGTTGTTGGTTGGAACAGACTTGCCCTCCTCACGTGAGTAGGTGTGTCAGCACCATACCTGTGCTCTTGGGTTTAACCAAAGGAAAAATGTCTGAGACCTGCATCACTTCTGCCCATCCATCCACATCAGGCTGGCAGCACATGCTGTGATTTTAACTTCAATACTGTTCAAAGCAGCATTAAACCAATCTCACTCGCTGGTTTTTGTGGCATAATTGGTATTGCATATTATTCAACTACATCATACCATGTTTCTGCAAAGGCAAAATGCACCAAACTTTGTCCATTGTCACTTACAAGTGATGATGAGGTCAGTGTTTGTATGTATGTAAGCCTTCCTATCTATTTGAATAAAAGAAGCATTATCAGAGTTAATGTAAGCAATAACGCTTGTATAGCTACCAAGTGTGAAGGAATAGTTTCAGATGCAGTATGAATGCAGTTACTATCGTCGTAACAGTGGTTGTCATTGGAATCACCACACAAGTGCTATTGGAACCGACAGCATCAGTTACCAAACACATTCAGTTATATCTGTTAAATTCCGCATTTCGCAGACAACAACTACAACAACACTTACTGTCGCCACAGCGAGCGAAACATGGCTGGCAGTAGTGGAGAAGACAGATGGGGAAGTGCTTTAACCAACGCTTGTTTCCAGAGAATGTAATTCTTATTAAGAAGTATCTCAGTGTGCTGGCACTATAAATCAGCATCAGTCCAGACTAGAACAAGGATCCACACACACATGTGCATGGACGTCGTTATATAAGTGCAATAATCTTGGACGCGATGTTAAACCTAATTTCACCTCACTTCACCTTAAATGCATTATGGGTTAGAATTGGTCATACTACTAAGCACGATAAGCAGAGCAGTGAGAACATAGATTCATGTTATTTGAGGATGGGTTATTTTCTTTTAGTCACTTCCTAAATTCCTTGTTTATTATTCCCAATATGCCCTTTGCTGTTCTGCTTCAGATGGTAAAGCCCAACACACACATAAATTTATTAGTTTTTATATCATGTACATATACAATAGGTTATGCACATAATTATTTTTTCCAATAATATATTAACAAATAGTATTTCTGGCAGATCCAATGTTACCATGTGAATCCAGAATCCAATTTATTCTGTGTAAAGCTATTGCAACTCTTGTACGTACAGGATAAAATTAATGAATTTTCCTTCTCACTATTTATTACTGAATATGAAATACTAAGCTAGTGATATCAGTGTTTAGTGCGATGAAATCTGCCAGTGCAGTGCAGGCCGTTAGGGATGATTAGTGTCACCTGCTGAAGCAGAATCGTTATGGGTTTGAGAGTGTTGGAGCGAGAAGGTTTAACACAAAGGACAAACCAGGGACCCAGTGTCATGAATACGTACATATTATTTCTATGTCTACACCATATGCACAGTAATTTTGTCATAAGTAATGTTACTAATGTAGATATCATGGCCATGAGTACCATACAAACACAACTTAAATTGGTAATTACCACCCAGTGTTTTTTAGATGGACTTGAATCAAAACTGTATGATTGTTTGTACAAAGTAATTGTGGACTGCCATGAACATGTAGATCCCATATAGTCTCCATTCTTCTCTCGGTTCCTGTACCTCAGATTTCTCAGATTTTATAGTGTTTACTTTGATTATTGTGGTCAATATTGCATGCTCTGCTATATTTAATTCTTCTCTACCAGGTACTATGTGCTAATGGTGGCTATGTTTTTCGTTGTGCAAGTCATAAACAATCAAGCCTTCAACTTCAATATTTCTATGCCTCTACACATGATATTCCGAGCGGTGAGTATTACCCCCAATTCTGTCATGTATATAACTCATGAATCTTCCTCTTCTCTCATTTAGCAGTGTTTTGTTGCTTAACAAAATTTAGAATAAAATTTCTTTTTATTACATGAATTTAATGAACTGATAGTTCAGAATAAGCTATGAATGCCTTAACAAGTAAGGTTGAGAATGTCTGTCACTAATATTTCACATGTTCATATATTTTTCACAAAACAAGTTAAAAAGTATTGATTATGAGTTTTTTTAAAAGTCTTTAATATTTCTTCCAATAAATATTTTTCAAAGTTTCACATTGTGTATCATGTTATATACAGGCAACGTACTTACTGTAAATATTCAGTGGCAGATATCTATCAATTTTCACTGTAGATTGGTGTGCTTGCGAAACAATTACAAACAACATCAGTTTAGAGTATCATTCTGTGCCAAAAACTGTTGTGTCAACTAGCTTTTGAGTCAACTAGCTGAATCTGTCTCTTGACATATTTTTGTTACATATTTTATACCAAGTTTGCCTGTTATACCTACTTAGCCATTGTGTTGCCCATCCCCTGTTCGAAACCTGACAGTGTTAGAAATTGAACAAAAGCGCTCTAGAGCACCCATGGCTAGTAATATATAAGAACTAGTGGAACACTGGAATGTAGAATGTCAATATTGTTGGCTAGGACAGTAATCTCACATAAGACAAACTGTATCATACCATCAGAGGGACATTCCTGGGGTTCCTCTCAGCTAGTCTATAATGTTTTACTTGATTCAACACACATGGGAATAATGGTTATCTGTGTGTAGTTGTCTAAACTACCATCACTTTTAAAGGATAAGATGTCAAAAAAAATGTTCTCAAGGTAAATGTTACTTCATATTCTTCCATATGTTTTGGGGGCGGTGAGGTAGCCTAGTGGTTTATGTATTTGCTCGACACGCCGAAGACCTGGGTTCGATTCTCCACATGGGTACTATATGTGAAGCCCATTTCTAGCGTCACCCACTTTGATGTTGCTGGAATATTGCTAAAAGCTGCGTAAAACCATATTCACTCACTTACTCCATATGTTTTGTGTGTTTCATGATATATTTTTAAACTTTCATTTATGGCTTAAGATATTCATATAACCATCCCATCAAGTGGCTTCCTGGATAAACCACAGCTCATACCAATCCAACCAATTTCAGTACAGAAATCATCTGAATGGCGATCATGTTTATGGCGATCAATGAAATCGTCCGAATGAATGAATCTTGGGTGTGAAGTAAGATATTGATCACTATCACGATATCGATATATCAATAAACTTTTTATGTCAATACTGAATTGATACACCAAAGTTAAGATGGACAATAAGAAGGCAGTATATTCAATTTCAAACATTTTGTGGATCACCCTGGTTGATATTTAGATCTATGTTGATAATTGCAGATTGACAAGACTGAATTTTTAACTTTACACAAACTGAATAACTAATTTTCTTAGTCATCTGGGGCTAGTGAAGCTATTGTGTAATTCCTGGCACTGTCTACCCTCAGCATGACCACCTAGACAGTAGGTTAATATCTAAGATATGTTAACACTTGTGTTCGAACGAAATTGAGCATGAAAGTCATGGCGTTAACAATGTGTGTGCTGCCTGTGTTATAGGCACATAAAGTTGCTAATTATATTTGCATATTCCTATATGCAAGGGATCGGTGTACTTCTCCGTAGGAAGTGACAACATGGAATCCATGGCTTGTGGTATATACAAGTTTACTCCATACAGGCAGATATATATATATAGATACAAGAAGCACTGTGTACCAGGTCAGCACATGGTGATAGTAGTGATAGTGTTTGTGCCCAGGAGCGCCTTGCCTAACCCTAGCTAGGCTAAGGGTAAGACCTTCTCTTCTCATTTTCATCTCTGGACCAAGGCTTATATATGACATAGTTGCACAGCTCGTTCAGGATGGCAGACAGTCAATGTGCAATATAATGGGGATAATCAGTTGGGATTATCATCTTATAAGTAATGGCAATTAAGTTATTAAAGACATATACACATCATGGTGACAGGGTATTTAACTTTTGTTCATTCAGACAGGCTGTCCCAAATCAGTTGCTATGACAACCTGCCATATTAACTCTAAAATTAAATTTTCAAATTTAGGGGGTCCCTAGATTCAAATACTTCATCTGCAAAACTCATGGACCCATAGCCTTCTAAATTTCCAACACTGTATGAAACTCTGTGCATGCCATCGATTTGAAAATGGAACTGTATTTAAATTGACATGTTCCAAGGGAGATAATTCTTTATTAACCTCAGTTCTTATCTCCCCTTGACCATACCGTAATCTCTTACTGATAGATCGAATAGCTTGAATCTACTGATCTGATGACATTACTACTATCAATTGTTAAAATTTGTCCAATAAGATGTAATACAAAATTATTAACTTAATGAGTAATTCTCTTGCAGTAATCACTTACTAACGAGTTACTAATGATACACAATTACTCAGACCGCCTCCGTGGTCTTGTGGTAGAGCGTCCGCCCGGAGAGCGGAAGGTCCAGGGTTCGATCCCAGGCCGCGTCATACAAAAAGACGTTAAAAGATTGTACTTGTTGTTACCCTGTCTGGCGCTCGGCATTAAGGGGCTAAAGCAAGGACTGGTCGGCTCGGAGTCAGTATACTGTGTCTGAGTGGGGTATTCATGTTACACTGCGGCATGGTATCTCAGTGAGCTAGCACTATAAATCGGCATCAGTCCGGACTAGTACAAGCAGCCACACACACACACATACACGTGCATGCATGTCGCTATATAAGTGCAATAATCTTGGACGCGACGTTAAACCCAATTTCACCTCACCTCACCTCACACAATTACTCACAATCCAAAGTAATACCATTTGTCTGGAATATGTTAGCATTATTGGTGTTTATAATCACTATTTTTAATTCATACATGTGTTTTGCTTGCAGGGTTTAATGTCCTGCTGTATTGTCATGCTGTATTGTCACCATATTCTGATTCTATTTTCAGGGATCCCTTGTTGCCAACTTGATTCTAGGAATAATTATAATGAAGAAAAGGTAACAAAAATATTGAATTTTGGTTGTAGTATTTACATGTATGAGTTGTATTGACCATGTTGAGTGTTTCCTTCTCTGACAGTGTATGCCAATCGTCTTTGAATACTGAAAGTCAAGTCATTTTCATCATGTAAGCAAACATTTAGACATGGCCGACAACCGCTTTTTTTATTTGTTACGAATTTGCAACTAAAATACAAAAATATCATTTCTGCCTTAATTCATACAAGTAATGTGCAAAAATCTACGAGAAAAAATGCAAAAGAGTTAATTTTCATAGGCACTGATATGACAGTGACTTGTTGTTTCTCTGCCTGGTGATCGGCATTAAGGGGATAAGACAAGGCCTGCTCGGCTTTGAGTGGGTATACTGTGAGTGAGGTGTCCATGTTAAACTGCAGCACAGTGTCTAAGTGAGCTTGCATGCACACATGCACAGACACAGACACATACATGCACGCACGTACACACATTCATCATTACAATGACTACTTCAGTGTAGTTACATATGTTAGTGACCCATGAAGAACCGGGGTAGAATGGGTCTTCAGCAACCCATGCTTGCCGTAAAAGGCGCCTATGCTTGTCGTAAGAGGTGACTAATGGGATCGGGTGGCTCACTGGCTTGGTCGATACATGTCATCGTATCCTAATTGCATGGATCGATGCTCATGATGTCAATCGCTGGATTGTCTGGTCCAGACTTGATTATTTACAGACTGCCATCATACAGCTGGAATATTGCTGAGTGCAGCATTAAACAACAATCAAACTAAACATGATCACATCAGTGTGGTTACATATGTGAGTACTGTGCTGTAATCATGAACTGTGTTTGGTGTTTCAGGTACAAATGGAGCAAGTATGTGTCAGTAGCTCTGATTACTGTCGGCTTAGCGGTATGCACAGTGTCCTCTGCCAAGCAAGTGGTAGGTGGTCAAACACTTATTCATTGCTATTGATGATTTGATATCACAGCAGTATAAAAATCGTGAAAACATATCACGAACATGTTGTATTCCTTTATTTAGTAAAAGTTGCCTGAAACATGGCTTGTATGGTCATAATGGGCGACTATGGTTGTTTAGCAGGTTATCCCACAGATGACATTCTTACAACGTTAGAACTTGGCACTAGTCCTATAGTCCTTGCCAAACTGCCCAATAGTTGAGGTATCATAAGGACTAGTAGAAATTTGCCCTTTTTAAGGGTTTTGCTATATGTTATCATTTTAAGTAGTGGACCAAAACTGTTAGTTTCTAACTCTGTTCTTACCTTGTCAGCCTACTGATGGGGTTGACATTTTTGGTCATGTGGATAAGGCATTTGACCCTGGATCAGAAGGTCCATGGTTTGAATCCCCTCAAGGGGAATCACCCTTATCATGACCCTGTGCTGCTGGTGCTCCCAACCACCTCATTCCACAAAATAACTGTAGCTAAGGTTAACCTAAACCACTAAGGTTAGAATTAATGTGACCTTAGTCTGCTGTTACAACAGTTTCACAAAGCAACCTTAGCTCAGTGTGCCAACCTTAGCGCTTAGGTTGGGATCGTAAGGCTGTGTGACATCGTCTGCTGAACCATTGCTCTATATACTGTTAATAACATGATAGTTCAGGTTCTTTGTGTCTGATTGTACTGATTTTTGTAGATCGAATCCATTGTAATTTCTAAACGTCAAAGGGTAATGAAAATATTCACCACATTGTAATCTACCTTTCTTAATTGCATGCCTGCTTGTTGTTTGACATCCATGTGTACATATGATATCAGAGCTGTGTTTGACTAATCCTGCTATAAATACAGCCTGTACGTAGACCTGTGTATATTTTGCAGACTGACAACCCAGGTCACACAGGAGATGCTGCCTATGACTACCTCATGTGGCTTGTGGGTAGGTACAACTCTACCTGGAAGGTTCTGCTCTGAGTGGTCATTTTCCAGAGTGAATAATAATAATAATAATAATAATAATAATAATAATAATGATGATGATGATGATGATCTGAGTGGTCACTTTCCAAAATTATTATTAATAATAATAATAATAATAATAATAATAATAATAATAATAATAATAATAATAATAATGAAGAAGATGATCTGAGTGGTCACTTTCCAAAATGAATACTACTACTACTACTACTAATAATAATAATGAAGAAGATGATCTGAGTGGTCACTTTCCAAAATGAATACTACTACTACTACTACTAATAATAATAATGATGATGATGATCTGAGTGGTCACTTTCCAAAATGAATAATAATGATGATGATGATGATGATGATGATGATGATTCCAGTCAATGAATTCTAATGGCACTACTTTATTATTTCCCCAAATCAATGTTTAGTGTGTACGCAATTTTCATTGTCACCTCCCTGGGGAGAATACAACCAATTTAGGCCTCTTTTCTAAATTTCTTGATTTATGAAGTTTAAAATTAATATGGATCAGACATACAGAAATAATGCAATGATCACGACCATAATTAGTCATGGCTAAATAGAAAATGTTGTAACAAGTGTAGCATATTCATTGAAGTGTTTCTTTGAAATGTCGTGGCGGTCGTGTAGCCTAGTGTTTTAACACTTCGCTCGTCACGCCGAAGACCCGGGTTCGATTCCCAACGTGTGTAGAATGCGTGAAGCCCATTTCTGGTGTCCCCCGCCGTGATATTGCTGGAATATTGCTAAAAGCGGCGTAAAACCATACTCACTCACTCACTTTGAAATGTCAAAGAGTTCCAACAGACTCTTATATCTAGATGTGTAGCTTATGTTAGTGAGATTTGTGGACTCAGGATGTTTCCTATTTGTGAACCTTTGTATATGATGTCTGGCATCTTATCTCTTGCAGGTATAGGTATGCTGTCCTTCGCCCTGTTTATGTCTGCATGGATGGGAATTTTCCAGGAACAGACATACATCAAATTTGGAAAACATCCCTCAGAAGCACTCTTCTACAATGTGAGTTTCCAGTAACAACTGATTGTCCTGCAGAATAGGACTGGGCATAGTCCAAATTTACTCCCCGGGTACCCAACCTACTATTACACCACCCTTCCCGGGTACCCACTATAGGTCTCAAGAATTGGGTACAAAATGTCTGGTCATGCATACACTGAAGTTGACTGAAGTTTTATCTTTATTCAAATCAGTAAAGGTCATGATGATTTGGAGCATAGTCAGAAAGAAATATGAACATTAGTGACTTGTATTGTAACCATGGAGTTCCGAGATAATTTTTTGTCATTAAACAATATATCGTGTGACTAACCATGGGTCCGGGTAGTCCTGTGGGTGCCCAGGTCCTACTCAGGACGCAACTGACTTGAGTACCCGAGTTACCCCAGCCCAAATGGAGAAAATCAAAATAGGAATGTTGCATTTACTCTGTAAGTGCATGTACGGCTAGTGTGTCAAGCTGCTGTTACAGGGGCCCTTTGGGGAGTTTGGGTTACAGTAGATCCTCTACAATAAGTGCTTGTCATATGAGATGACTAAATGGATTGGGTGTTCACATTATTGTCTGTTCTTGGCAGACATCTATTGATGTCAGAAGATCATCGTATGACTTGATTCAGGTCATGTGATGATGGATTGTTGTGAGCCTGGGAAAGTGTCTGTTTGTATGTGCCTCTCATCAGTCGAACTCAACACAAGTTGCAGAATTGTGTGCAGAATTATCACAAGATTTACACAAATTGTCCGCAGAATTTGTATTTTTGGTCATGGAAAACATAGAGACTGTGTCATGTGCAACTGTTTGTGTTACAGCATGCCCTGCCATTGCCGTTCTTCCTGCTGTTGGCATCCAATATCTACAGCCATATCCACATCTTCAATCAATCAGGTGAGAAGTGAGGTAATCTCTTGGATATAAGCCCAGTGGGACAAACATACCTGCTGATGCAGTACACACAATGTTTACTCCATGTGAGAAGTATGGTAGTCTCTTGGACATAAGCCCAGAGGGACAAACATACCTGCTGATGCAGTACACACAATATTTACTCCCTGTGAGAAGTGTGGTAGTCTCTTGGATATAAGCCCAGAGGGACAAACATACCTGCTGATGCAGTACACACAATATTTACTCCCTGTGAGAAGTGTGGTAGTCTCTTGGATATAAGCCCAGTGGGACAAACATACCTGCTGATGCAGTACACACAATATTTACTCCCTGTGAGAAGTGTGGTAGTCTCTTGGATATAAGCCCAGAGGGACAAACATACCTGCTGATGCAGTACACACAATATTTACTCCCTGTGAGAAGTGTGGTAGTCTCTTGGATATAAGCCCAGTGGGACAAACATACCTGCTGATGCAGTACACACAATATTTACTCCATGTGAGAAGCAGAGTAGTCTCTTGGCTGTGGTCCAGATGCAGCTTATTGGAGATAAGGAGGGTGCACTTAATACGAAAATGAATGGAAATAAAATTCAGGAAACAATTTGCATAGTCAATTATTTGAGTTTTTTTGTTGTTGAAAATGTCACCAAATGATTTTGTTATGTTAATACATGTTAACATGATGATTATGCTCTAGCCCCCTCTTTGGGTAAGCCGCAAACAGTTATTGTTAGCGCTGGTAGAAAGGACACAGTACGTCTTCATGGAGAAACAATGAAATATTCCTGTGTGTTTCAGCTCCCATGGTGATGCCAGTCCTGGGCATAACTGCCCCCAAGATGTGGATTTACTTGCTCTTCAACACACTCACACAGTATCCTTTATTATGTTTGTAGACAGCCTCCGTGGTCTAATGGTAGAGCGTCCGCCCGGAGAGCGGAAGGTCCGGGGTTCGATCCCCGGCCGCGTCATACCAAAAGACTTTAAAAGATGGTACTTGTTGTTACCCTGTCTGGCGCTCGTCATTAAGGGGCGAAAACAAGGATTGGTCGTCTCGGAGTCAGTGTACTGTGTCTGAGTGGGGTATTCATGTTAAACTGCGGCATGGTATCTCAGTGGGCTAGCACTATAAATCGGCATCAGTCCGGACTAGTACAAGCAGCCACACAAACACACACACGTACATGCACGTCGCTATATAAGTGCAGTAATCTTGGACGTGACGTTAAACCCAATTTCACCTCACCTATTATGTTTGTAGGTTTGGCAGCACCATACCATTGCTTGTGGGTTTCACCATGTGATAAATGTCTGACACCTGCATCACTTAGGGCTTTTCTCCCACATTAATCTGACACGCTGTGATATAACTGGAATACTGTTCAAAGCGGTATTAAACCCAACTTACATACTCTCCTTTCTCAACTCATCTAATGTATTCCGCTGTATATCATATGCATGGGAGACGAATTATTACCCTCCGTAGTCAGATGGTTGTACAGTATAGTATAGTTTGAGTAGAATTTCAACATTTAGTTGACTTTCCATGTTCAAGAGTTCTTGAATAGTCAAATGTGTGGTAACTTGCTGTCGTGGGTTCAAATGTGTCAAATCTGGCCTGTCAGGGAGTTAGTGAATGTTGTTTTACACAACTTCATTCCAGCTATGTCACAGCAGCCAGTCGGGGCCAGACAAACCAGCGGTTGACATGAGCAACTACCATATTGTCAGGTATGATGACACACAATCAACCAAGACACTGAGTCCACCACCCATCCACTTACAACAAGCAGTACAGGGGTGGAGGGCGAGGACCAAGACCCGGATCAACCATCAAGGACTTCACCAAAGTGTTAGAGGGGGCACGGGTGACCCAGTCGTCTAAGGCGCCGCAATTCGCTGTGCAGAGTTGCGTCCCTTAGGCACGCCAGAAACCCATGATTGTGGGTTCGAATCCCGGTTCGCCCTGATTATGTTTCTAGGTTTGTCAGCACCATACCCGGTGGGGTTTCACCGAAGTGGTAAACGTCTGAGACCTGCATCACTTAGGGCTTTCCTCCCACATTAAGCTGGCACGCGTGATATAACTGGAATACTGTTAAAAGCGGCGTTAAACCCAACTCACTCACTCACTCACTCACTCACTCACTCACTCACTCACGCACGCACTCACTCACTCACTCACTCACTCACTCACTCACTCACTCACTCACTCACTCACTCACTCACTCACTCACTCACTCACCAAAGTGTTAGGTGGTTAAAGTAGCAAATTTCATCAAACTTAGTATTAGGAGCTTATATTACAATGTCTTTGTGTAAACCATATATATATATATATATATATAGACACACTTGTACCAGGTGAGTCAAGGTGGGATTCTTCTATTTCAGAATGTTCACTGCCAATTTTGACAAACCCCTGGATGTGGTCATGTTCTATTACAAGGACTCTCACAAAGTAAATAATAAAATGCACCAGCATAAAGAGATGACTATAGGCGCCAGTATATAAAAATTCCTTAATGCTGTTCAGATATGTATGTATTAGATCTGTGTTTGTGCTGACGACGGAGTGTACGTCGTTGACGGTGACACTGGTGGTGACGTTGAGGAAGTTTGTCAGCCTCATCTTCTCCATCATATACTTCAGGAACCCCTTCACTTTATACGACTGGTTTGGGACTTTCTGTGTGTTTGTCGGAACTCTCTTGTTCACGGAAGTAATCTCATTAGGCGGTCGGAAGAAAACAGAAAAGAAGCAACGATAATGAAAAAGGACTCTAGGCATTTGTTGAATACAGTCAAACGTTGTTGTGTCAGACTTTGATGTGTCGAACCTGCGCTTGTCTCAAAGCTTGGTCCCTGCGTATTCCTTATTTACCTATCACCGGATAAATGAAGTATTTACGTTGGTCCCTTCAACTTCGACACAACAGTGTTTGACTGCTTGTTGTTTCTGAATGAATCTTATGCATCTATCTTTCATACAGAATGTCATTAGCAACCTGCAAAATGAAGAAAGTTTTGTGGGAATTTGATTTCTGTCGCCATTGCTGATTTTTCTTGTTTGAACTGCACACAAATCCTTGACATTAGAGAGTAATCTTCCATGGACTTCTTCCAAATGACCCTGGGGAATTCTTTTGACACATATCAAGGTCAAAGGTCAAGGTAATGAGATAGAAAAAGTCTCAAGAATGCATTTACTTTGAGTACAGGACAATGAATTGAACAACCTGATTGGGGTAGGGCAGTTGGGGTGGGTAGAGGGTTAGGGGAGTGGGGGTGGGTGGGTAGGGGAGTGGGGATAGGGGATTTCATTTGTTGGTCATCATGGATCATCCGGTGGACGAGTCAGAGGTGATTGTGAAGATGTGTTGAATAGATTATGGAGTAAATCCATAGATCTGTAGAATGTGGATGACTGTCCCTGTCAGTCTGAGCACAGATCAAGTGGATATAGTTTGAGTTCTTTGTGTTCACCAGAACGGGTCTCAATGAGGGCCTCAGTGAGGACATTCGATCACAAGCATGCAGTCAAACACTCTGACTATTTCCAATGTATGCAAAAATGCTGGGTTTAAGATGTATAATCTTAAGATGTATAATGGATAAAAAACAAAGCTTCGGTATTTATTTGTTCAAAGGAATTCCCAGGGGTTTCTCCAGAAATGTGGAATTAGTCTCAATCATTTTCATTTTCAGAATAGTCTCATGAAAAACATATGAACATCAAAATGTGTCGTTTATATGCATATGAACCCTCTTCCAATGCAAAAAGCAGTATGTTGTGCAAAGTTCACATGAAAATATATTCTTTTATGATAAATTACCAGGGCACTCACAGCTGGGTTCATAAAAAAAGTGACTCCAATCAAATTACACTATTCTTCATGACTGAAACAGGCAGCAATATTATTCATACTTGACATGTGTTGCGTACCATCTCAATACAAAACTGGGAGCACCAGGAAGCTTTCTGCCCTCACCTTAATCCTCCGGAAAACATATGTTCCAGCTAAAGTTCAATACTAAATGTGTTTGTTTTACCTCACTCTCAGCAATATTCCAGCTCTATGAAGCCTGTAAATAATCGAGGGCCGCCTCTAACAACCAATACAGCTTGCTGGGGGACCTAGTCTAACCCAGATTCCTCACAGGCTCGCCTCTAACAACCAGCACAGCTTGCTGGGGGACCTAGTCTAACCCAGATTCCTCACAGGGTCGCCTCTAACAACCAGCACAGCTTGCTGGGGGACCTAGTCTAACCCAGATTCCTCACAGGGTCGCCTCTAACAACCAGCACAGCTTGCTGGGGGACCTAGTCTAACCCAGATTCCTCACAGGGTCGCCTCTAACAACCAGCACAGCTTGCTGGGGGACCTAGTCTAACCCAGATTCCTCACAGGGTCGCCTCTAACAACCAGCACAGCTTGCTGGGGGACCTAGTCTAACCCAGATTCCTCACAGGGTCGCCTCTAACAACCAGCACAGCTTGCTGGGGGACCTAGTCTAACCCAGATTCCTCACAGGGTCGCCTCTAACAACCAGCACAGCTTGCTGGGGGACCTAGTCTAACCCAGATTCCTCACAGGGTTGGTTGGTTCCTTGAAAGCTCCTGTACTCAGCCTACTCATACGAGGCTGTTATTGAGAATTTCTATGCGAAATTCTTGTTCAGAAGAGAGTGATTTGGTTTGGTTGTTGATTTCAAGCCGATGAGAGAAATTAATGTGCCAGGTAAGTGATCGGAAATGACCCTGATGAAGTCGTGGGGGTTCAGGGTAGTCATTCTAATTATGTGGAGATATGAATATACTGGATGATCAGGGTTGTTGACAGCTGTGTGTTCATAGTCTGTGTTCAGTTGTTATGCACCGTTTTCGCTAAAGTCACCATGGTGCCGTTGTACAGAACAACCTTAGCGCTACGACTGTCCTAAGTCCATGTTAAGGTATGGCAGTTACGATCACCTTAATGCTAAGATCGCTTTGTACAACGGCACCCAGATCCACTTTTTTATCCATGACTTGAATGGAGAACAGGTAAATCATTCTTCTCCACTCACCCCCTCTGTAACCTGCAGGACTCGTCAATCAATGACAGTTATAGTATGTGTATAACCAGTTCTTTTATCAAAGAAATCCACTTTAATAGTCTCTCTTTTTAGTTTTTGATGTTTTGTTTTTTATAGAAAATGTGTCAGTAGATTGTAAACATAACCTGTTCCAGATTGAGTGATTTTACATTTAACATCACATCAGCATTGTCAGCAATAGAGCAACAAGGTAATTTGTAAGAAATTATTCATGTAAAAATATAAATCCTTTGGGCAAGTAGTTCAACAAGTTGACAGTTGTTTGCTATGTATGCTTTGGTTAAATCCAAAAAGGGTCTGCAAGATGGGCACAAGTGGCGATTTTCCATTATTGTGGATGCTGTCAACGGCATTATTAATCATGGAGAAGAAGTGGTTCCTGGTTGTGCTCAAATTTTCGCAATTGCTATTTAATAACTGTGAAGGTGACGTTTTGGTATATGTCCTTATACTGTTGTCAAGCAAGACTTCCAAGATGTCAGTCTTCCTTGACAACGGTATAAGGACCTATAACAGAACGTCGTCTTTACATTTATTAAAGAAGTTGTTGTCCATAAATTGTGTCTACTTTGTCCTCGTGTATTGTTGACATATGTCAGTTTTTTGTTGCAGTATGACAGTTTTCATTGGTAGGAGGCAATATTTCTAAATTGTTTGATTGGATGACATTGAAGGTCTAAGTCACTTGATAGGAACAGTGTGACAAAAATGCATGTTTATTAGTAGTACAGGTAGTTAGTGCGTATGTACATATGAAATTTAACATATATTTACTTACATATTACCTCCTTGGAACAAATCCAGTTTCCAAGACAATCATACATTGTTTGGTTTTCTGGCTGTTAACCTTAGGGACTGGTCATTTAGAATAGTGGGGAGGTGGAATTTATGGATGTCCGCTGCTTTTCTATTTTATTTCTTTTATTCTTACAGGTACATATATATGTTCTCTGCCTTATAGCATTTATCCACCTGATGAAGAAGTAAGTATGTACTTTGAAACGTTGTGTTCCTCATAATAAATAAGTCGACATCCATAAATTCTCTTCCTTTCACATGTGAAGATCAGATTTTAACGACACTGTCATGAATATTTAATATGTGATCATGACAGTGTCAGTGGCATTATATTCTAAAGGTTGGAGCACAATGCATACAGATCAAAAATATTACATGTATGATAATAGTATTGACTTTATCCTGCTTCTTAAGATTCTTCAGTTTGGGGAGGATTTAAGTATGTTTTAATCCCTTTGGTGTTGAAGATCATTGCTTCCATATACTTTAAAAATTGTTTTTAGATACTATAATGTTCATTGAATGTATTTTTTTTACTTAACAAACCATGTTTCACTTTTGTCCTATTTTTTATTATCTTTTGTCGAAAAGTCTGTTCGTGATAAACACAAATTTGTTTATCATATTAGATGTAAATTCTCATTCTATTCATATCTTGGTTTACTGAGTAAGTAAATGTATAATACATAGTGAAGTTTCTAGTTGGGTCACCAGTTCTCTCTGCTAACCCTACAGTTGTTAATCATTATTTACAGAAATTGGAAGTTTTCTTGTATTTTTATTGAATTGTTACTTTCTAGCTAAAGTGAGTGGTTGGAAGGATGGTTCTGAGGCTTTAACTGATATCAAAATTCCCAATATGAAGACAGGATTTTAACTTGTTTATGTCTTTTAATGTGACTTTTGAGTATGGTGGTCTTCTTCAGTGAAGTGGAAATCGATGTCAACCCTATCTTTGTTGATACTTTTACTTCTAAATGCTGCTTAAAGATATTCAAAATACCAACCCATATACTCTAGCATCTCCTATCCATGAATTCTTGCATGTCAGAATACCTGTAAGTTGTGTTTAGGGCTGAATTTCCACTGAGTTTATATTTGAAAAAATAGTGCCACGGCACTGTAGCTCACCTGGATGTGTAGTCAACAAAGACAGGCACTTAAGGATATTTATAATGTATTTCCAATTCTCCAGCCTCAAGCATTTGATCAGGAGAAAAAAAGAGGCTGCTTATTTGTGAAACAACTCTTCAATGGTGTGGTTGGCTCTTCAGACCTGTGAAGGTCTGGGTTAGAATAGGTCTTCGTCAACCCATGCTTGCCATAAAAGGCAACTATGCTTGTCGTAAGAGGTGACTAACGGGATCGGGTGGTCAGACTCGCTGACTTTGTTGATGCATGTCATAGTATCCCAATTGTGTGGATTGATGTTCATGCTGGAATAATCCTGAGTGCGGCATTGAACAACAAACAAACAAATTGTTAGCTCATCTGGCTCAAAGGGTAAAATCATCCTATCCTACCTTAAAATTTGTTACAGAATATTTTGGTAAGTGTTCGCCCATAAGAGAACATGGAGGGGATTACCTATTAAAACCATAAACGAATTAACTTGGTAATACTCTTCTCCTTCTGCACTGCTGTTTTCTGTAAAAGGAAACCTGTAATATAAACAAGACATTCGGACTGACATGTACATTTTCAGTCTTGATAGGGTGCGGGCTTATTGGAAAAGGGTGCTTCATCTGGAGATTACGGTACTTTAGGTCATTGAAATTAAGATTTGAGAAAATTGTTCAAACTTTATCAAATGTTCTTGTAATAAAGAAGTTGTTCATCCATAAATCGTATCCTAACAAAGAAGCAATAGTCAAAAGCAAATTGACTGAGTCTGTCTTTCTTTAGCAGTTAGCATAATTCAGTTAAGAGCCAGATAGGTCAAAATACACAGTATTAGCATATAGCTTCATGTTTGAATGAGAATATGATATTATTTTTGAAAACAAAGGTGTTAGAATAAATCATTATACATGTACAGCCAATCTACTGATTTTTGTTTGTTTCTGTGAAGGATTAAATACATTGACAATACATGTTGATTTGTTTGTTTACTACTCCGGGCACTGAAGATGATCAGCTGTTCCTTCACTGAGGTCTCTACAAATGTGGTAATGTGCTTCTTTGATTAGTGTTCTAAGTAATCTTAAGAAAATCAAATCTTTTACTCCGATGTGATACTTATCTCTTAGAAAATCGGGTGAGACCTTCATAGAAGACCTCAGCAGGTAAACCCTGAGTGACTTTTGACTGGATATTCTTGTCTGCATGCTTCACTACAGAGAATGTAGAATCCTCATTGCTGATTGGCTAAAATGTATGTGCACCTGCAGTGACCTCCTGTGGATATGTCGTCAGATCTTCACGCAGAGAGGCGTCGTATTGGAGTAAAAGATCTGATTTTAATGAGATAGTGCTCTAAGAATATTGTTATGAGTTAACGGGCGGGTGGGTAGCCTAGTGGTTAAAGTGTTCACTTGTCACGCTGAAGACCCGGGTTTGATACCCGACATGGGTACAATGTGTGAAGCCCATTTCTGGTGTCCCCTGCCGTGATATTGCTGGAATATTGCTAAAAGCGCGTAAAACCATACTCACTCACTCACTGTTATGAGTTAAAAATGTTACATTACTTATGACAACATTTGTGGTTTAGTCATACAAAAGACCAATATGATTTGCATAAGTACAATGCATACAATAATCTATTCAAGCCAAAACTGCAGAATTGTAATAACTTGTGTTAACGACACCCAGGAGACGGTTGCAATATTTGCACATTCTGCTGAAGCCATGGATCCATCCTAGTCCATCAACAAGCCAGACACAAGTTTTCATACATCAATTAATGTCCTCAGAAGAAGCAAATCTCTAACTTTGGAGGCAATTGATAGTTTTGTGTTTTGTGCATTCCAAATCATGAACAAGAGTCATCAGGAGAAGACATGTATCCCTGGCCTGGTGCAATTTGGAAATGGGAGTTAGGCTACTTGTACCCCACTTGTGGTTCATTGCTGTTGGATACCTTCAGTACAGGTTTTCAAACCGGGATTACATACAACAAATTGGTTCTAAACGTGTTGAACTGTGAAACCCAGTGTTCCCCACTGACAGTGTTGCAAGTGACAGAAAGAGAAAAGTGGCCTCTCCAGATCACTTGAATTATGAAGAAATAATTTTATGACACTTCAGCCTTATTTTGGCAAAAATATCTGTGTGAGTTGTATCAAAATTTGCCAGGAAAAAGTGAAAAAACCCTTTTGGAGCATCATTTACAAGTGCAAATCATGCTGTCTTGAAAAAAATTGAATCTTCTTGTAGCCGTTATCATTCAAACACAAAAACTTGATATAAAATTGTAATGATTTGAACAAAACAAGATGTCTTCATATGAAGGAACATGCATGCCAAAGTTCAGCTTTATCAGTCAAGCAGTTACGGAGGAAAAGATCAAAATAACACAGAAAAGTGCAAAGGTCTATCCACTTCAAAGTGTCGAAGTTAGTATCAACAAGGGGCGGTCTGGTAGCCTAGTGGTTAAAGCGTTCGCTCATCACGAAGAAGACCCGGGTTCGATTCCTGACATGGGTACAATGTGTGAAGCCCATTTCTGGTGTCCCCCGCTGTGATATTGCTGGAATATTGCTAAAAGCGGCGTAAAACCATACTCACTCACTAGTATCAACAAGACAGAGCCCCCTCCTTGAAGGGCTGTATGTAGGTCCTTTACATGTTGCCATTGCTCCCCAATGTATGCACATAATTCGATGAAACTTTGGTGGCACCAACTATTACACTGCTAAAGTGTAAAGGTGGAATCAAAGTAATAATTCATACTAACACAAAAAACAACATTACAATGTAATGTCTTCCTTCTAACTATACACGCACAAACAACTTAAATATATCTTTTGAGAGATGGCCATTATTGTATTTGGAGTACTGCTACCGTGGCGGCCATGTTTAAATAAGGTCACAATTCCGTGAGCACAGTTAAGAAAGACCACAGTTAGGATCATTCGTGCAATGTTCAGCTTCTTAGTCTTAGTAGTTTCAGAGGCAACGTTGAAAATGCTGTTACAGTTGAAAAACGGGGATATGTGAAGGTCATAGATAACTTGATCAAAAATCAAATTATGCCAAAATCATTTCATTTATGTCAGTCTGCATATCTAATATTTGTTTCAAAGTTCATAGTGATACCTGCAAAAATGGGTGAGTCATGGGCAAAAGTCACAGTCTTATAACAGTGGCTACATAACAATCTGATCAGAATTCTATGTGCAAACTTAAGAGACCCCATGCATCTTACAGTTTCAGTGATGTCAGAAATGTAAAAGTTAACAATGCTAGATCGACGATTGCCATAAGCTCGTTTGACTTTGTGTTTCTGGACTGATGCTCCATCAACTTGATCACTGAGGCAGTCCTAGGATTTGAGGTATTTCATCAGCTTGAACATTAGCTTGTCCTACATCCTACATGAGTACATCACTTTCTTAGTATCCCTGTCATCACAACAATGTCCAATGGCTTCTGTTGAAGGCTCTATCATACAGATCTTATAGTTGGACCATCATTGGTTTTTCAACAAAAAAGGGTTTGAATCCCAGTTCGCCCCGATTATGTTTCTAGGTTTGTCAGCACCATACCCGTGCTCATGGGTTTCACCGAAGTGGTAAATGTCGGAGACCTGCATCACTTCGGGCTTTCCTCCCACATTAAGCTGACACGCCGTGACATAACTGGAATACTGTTAAAAGCGGCGTTAAACCCAACTCACTCACTCACTCAATTCAACAAGAAATACAATATCACAATAATCATCAACAATGTTTTATTTACAATATTCACAGTAAATTTCCTCAAGATTAACAGATGTAATAAAATATAAAATTGGTGGTAAGCTTCATGGAAGGGAATTCAAGGACATTTGACAACTGGGCCAAGAGTACTTGGCTTATTCAAAGATGGGTTGATCTTAGGTTTTGTTTGTTTAACATCGAACTCAGCAATATTCCAGCTACATGAGAATAAGAATATAGGTCTCCAGCAGCATAGATGCTTATGGTAAGAGTTGACTAAAAAGATTGGGTGGTCAGGCTCACTGACTTGGTTGATTGAGTGTCATCGTATCTCAATTGTGTGGATCGATGCTCATGATGTCAATCACTGGATTGTTTGGTCCAGATTCATACAGTTGGATTATTGATGCCATGTAAAGAGGTTACAATGCAGTGATGCTATAGTTAAAGAATATTACAGAGCTAATCAAAAGGTGACCTGTCACAAAATTAGAGTTGATTTACTTTGATAAATATGAAATGCAGTACTGCTGTATCTTTGATAAATGATCTGAAGTCTGATTCTTGCCTACTTGCATAATATTGGTAATACATTTGCTTAAGAAATGGAGTTAAACAACAGTCCTGAGTTGTGCAAGTGCGGCACCTCGCCTTGCTGTGTGCATCGTTCATGTCATCACAAGACAAGACTAGAAACAATCCCAAGAGTGGATAATCTGACTTTACTATGTACTGACCATGATGTTACAGTGACAAATTTTGGCAATGAGAGTTTGTTTGATTGCATTTAAAGTTCCAGTGGTACTGACTTCAAGAACAGCAGTTCCCCAGGGTTGTGTGTGGAACATAAAGTACTGAGGGGTTCCCCAGGGTTGTGTGTGGAACATACAGTACTGAGGGCTTCCCCAGGGGTTGTGTGTGGAACATACAGTGTACTGAGGGCTTCCCCAGGGTTGTGTGTGGAACATACAGTGTACTGATGGCTTCCCCAGGGTTGTATGTGGAACATACAGTGTACTGAGGGTTTCCCCAGGGTTGTGTGTGGAACATACAGTACTGAGGGGTTCCCCAGGGTTGTGTGTGGAACATACAGTACTGAGGGCTTCCCCAGGGTTGTGTGTGGAACATACAGTGTACTGAGGGTTTCCCCAGGGTTGTGTGTGGAACATACAGTGTACTGAGGGTTTCCCCAGGGTTGTGTGTGGAACATACAGTGTACTGATGGCTTCCCCAGGGTTGTATGTGGAACATACAGTACTGAGGGCTTCATCAGGGTTGTGTGTGGAACATGGAGTGTACTGAGGGCTTCCCCAGGGTTGTGTGTGGAACATACAGTACTGAGGGCTTCATCAGGGCTGTGTGTGGAACATGGAGTGTACTGAGGGCTTCCCCAGGGTTGTGTGTGGAACATACAGTGTACTGAGGGCTTCCCCAGGGTTGTGTGTGGAACCTACAGTACTGAGGGCTTCCCCAGGGTTGTATGTGGAACATACAGTACTGAGGGTTTCCCCAGGGTTGTGTGTGGAACATACAGTTCTGAGTGGTTCCCCAGGGTTGTGTGTGGAACCTACAGTACTGAGGGCTTCCCCAGGGTTGTATGTGGAACATACAGTACTGAGGGTTTCCCCAGGGTTGTGTGTGGAACATACAGTGTACTGAGGGCTTCCCCAGGGTTGTGTGTGGAACATACAGTACTGAGGGCTTCCCCAGGGCTGTGTGTGGAACATACAGTGTACTGATGGCTTCCCCAGGGTTGTGTGTGGAACATACAGTGTACTGAGGGCTTCCCCAGGGCTGTGTGTGGAACATACAGTGTACTGATGGCTTCCCCAGGGTTGTATGTGGAACATACAGTACTGAGGGCTTCATCAGGGTTGTGTGTGGAACATACAGTGTACTGAGGGGTTCCCCAGGGTTGTGTGTGGAACATACAGTACTGAGGGCTTCCCCAGGGCTGTGTGTGGAACATACAGTTCTGAGGGGTTCCCCAGGGTTGTCTGTGGAACCTACAGTACTGAGGGCTTCCCCAGGGTTGTATGTGGAACATACAGTACTGAGGGTTTCCCCAGGGTTGTGTGTGGAACATACAGTGTACTGAGGGCTTCCCCAGGGTTGTGTGTGGAACCTACAGTACTGAGGGCTTCCCCAGGGTTGTATGTGGAACATACAGTACTGAGGGTTTCCCCAGGGTTGTGTGTGGAACATACAGTGTACTGAGGGGTTCCCCAGGGTTGTGTGAGGAACCTACAGTACTGAGGGCTTCCCCAGGGCTGTGTGTGGAACATACAGTGTACTGAAGGGTTCCCCAGGGTTGTGTGTGGAACATACAGTGTACTGATGGCTTCCCCAGGGCTGTGTGTGGAACATACAGTACTGAGGGCTTCCCCAGGGTTGTGTGTGGAACATACAGTGTACTGAGGGCTTCCCCAGGGTTGTATGTGGAACATACAGTGTACTGAGGGCTTCCCCAGGGTTGTGTGTGGAACATACAGTACTGAGGGCTTCCCCAGGGGTTGTGTGTGGAACATACAGTGTACTGAGGGCTTCCCTAGGGGTTGTGTGTGGAACATACAGTACTGAGGAGTTCCCCAGGGTTGTGTGTGGAACATACAGTGTACTGAGGGCTTCCCCAGGGTTGTGTGTGGAACATACAGTACTGAGGGCTTCCCCAGGGTTGTGTGTGGAACATACAGTGTACTGAGGGGTTCCCCAGGGTTGTGTGTGGAACATACAGTGTACTGAGGGCTTCCCCAGGGGTGTGTGTGGAACATACAGTGTACTGAGGGCTTCCCTAGGGGTTGTGTGTGGAACATACAGTGTACTGAGGGGTTCCCCAGGGTTGTGTGTGGAACATACAGTGTACTGAGGGGTTCCCCAGGGTTGTGTGTGGAACATACAGTACTGAGGGCTTCCCCAGGGTTGTGTGTGGAACATACAGTACTGAGGGCTTCCCCAGGGTTGTGTGTGGAACATACAGTGTACTGAGGGCTTCCCCAGGGGTGTGTGTAGAACATACAGTGTACTGAAGGGTTCCCCAGGGTTGTGTGTGGAACATACAGTGTACTGAGGGGTTCCCCAGGGTTGTGTGTGGAACATACAGTGTACTGAGGGCTTCCCTAGGGGTTGTGTGTGGAACATACAGTGTACTGGGGGGTTCCCCAGGGTTGTGTGTGGAACATACAGTACTGAGGGGTTCCCTAGGGTTGTATGTGGAACATACAGTGTACTGAGGGGTTCCCCAGGGTTGTATGTGGAACATACAGTGTACTGAGGGGTTCCCCAGGGTTGTGTGTGGAACATACAGTACTGAGGGGTTCCCTAGGGTTGTGTGTGTAACATACAGTGTACTGAGGGGATCCCCAGGGTTGTGTGTGGAACATACAGTGTACTGAGGGGTTCCCCAGGGTTGTGTGTGTAACATACAGTGTACTGAGGGCTTCCCCAGGGGTGTGTGTAGAACATACAGTGTACTGAAGGGTTCCCCAGGGTTGTGTGTGGAACATACAGTGTACTGAGGGGTTCCCCAGGGTTGTGTGTGGAACATACAGTGTACTGAGGGCTTCCCTAGGGTTGTGTGTGGAACATACAGTACTGAGGGGTTCCCTAGGGTTGTGTGTGGAACATACAGTGTACTGAGGGCTTCCCTAGGGGTTGTGTGTGGAACATACAGTACTGAGGGGTTCCCCAGGGTTGTGTGTGGAACATACAGTACTGAGGGCTTCCCCAGGGTTGTATGTGGAACATACAGTGTACTGAGGGCTTCATCAGGGTTGTGTGTGGAACATACAGTGTACTGAGGGCTTCCCCAGGGTTGTGTGTGGAACATACAGTACTGATGGCTTCCCCAGGGTTGTATGTGGAACATACAGTGTACTGAGGGGTTCCCCAGGGTTGTGTGTGGAACATACAGTGTACTGAGGGGTTCCCCAGGGTTGTGTGTGGAACATACAGTGTACTGAGGGGTTCCCCAGGGTTGTGTGTGGAACATACAGTACTGAGGGGTTCCCTAGGGTTGTATGTGGAACATACAGTGTACTGAGGGGTTCCCCAGGGTTGTATGTGGAACATACAGTGTACTGAGGGGTTCCCTAGGGTTGTGTGTGGAACATACAGTACTGAGGGCTTCCCCAGGGTTGTGTGTGGAACATACAGTGTACTGAGGGATTCCCCAGGGTTGTGTGTGGAACATACAGTGTACTGAGGGCTTCCGCAGGGTTGTGTGTGGAACATACAGTGTACTGAGGGGTTCCCTAGGGTTGTGTGTGGAACATACAGTACTGAGGGCTTCCCCAGGGTTGTGTGTGGAACATACAGTGTACTGAGGGCTTCCGCAGGGTTGTGTGTGGAACATACAGTGTACTGAGGGGTTCCCTAGGGTTGTGTGTGGAACATACAGTACTGAGGGCTTCCCCAGGGTTGTGTGTGGAACATACAGTGTACTGAGGGATTCCCCAGGGTTGTGTGTGGAACATACAGTGTACTGAGGAGTTCTCCAGGGGTTGTGTGTGGAACATACAGTGTACTGAGGGCTTCCCCAGGGTTGTGTGTGGAACATGGAGTGTACTGAGGGCTTCATCAGGGTTGTGTGTGGAACATACAGTGTACTGAGGGCTTCCCCAGGGTTGTGTGTGGAACATGGAGTGTACTGAGGGCTTCATCAGGGTTGTGTGTGGAACATACAGTGTACTGAGGGCTTCCCCAGGGTTGTGTGTGGAACATGGAGTGTACTGAGGGCTTCATCAGGGTTGTGTGTGGAACATACAGTGTACTGAGGGCTTCATCAGGGTTGTGTGTGGAACATACAGTGTACTGAGGGCTTCCCCAGGGTTGTGTGTGGAACATACAGTACTGAGGGCTTTCCCAGGGTTGTGTGTGGAACATACAGTGTACTGAGGGCTTCCCCAGGGTTGTGTGTGGAACATGGAGTGTACTGAGGGCTTCATCAGGGTTGTGTGTGGAACATACAGTGTACTGAGGGCTTCCCCAGGGTTGTGTGTGGAACATGGAGTGTACTGAGGGCTTCATCAGGGTTGTGTGTGGAACATACAGTGTACTGAGGGCTTCATCAGGGTTGTGTGTGGAACATACAGTGTACTGAGGGCTTCCCCAGGGTTGTGTGTGGAACATACAGTACTGAGGGCTTTCCCAGGGTTGTGTGTGGAACATACAGTGTACTGAGGGCTTCCCCAGGGTTGTGTGTGGAACATACAGTGTACTGAGGGCTTCATCAGGGTTGTGTGTGGAACATACAGTGTACTGAGGGCTTCCCCAGGGTTGTGTGTGGAACATACAGTACTGATGGCTTCCCCAGGGTTGTATGTGGAACATACAGTGTACTGAGGGGTTCCCCAGGGTTGTGTGTGGAACATACAGTGTACTGAGGGGTTCCCCAGGGTTGTGTGTGGAACATACAGTGTACTGAGGGGTTCCCCAGGGTTGTGTGTGGAACATACAGTACTGAGGGGTTCCCTAGGGTTGTATGTGGAACATACAGTGTACTGAGGGGTTCCCCAGGGTTGTATGTGGAACATACAGTGTACTGAGGGGTTCCCTAGGGTTGTGTGTGGAACATACAGTACTGAGGGCTTCCCCAGGGTTGTGTGTGGAACATACAGTGTACTGAGGGATTCCCCAGGGTTGTGTGTGGAACATACAGTGTACTGAGGGCTTCCGCAGGGTTGTGTGTGGAACATACAGTGTACTGAGGGGTTCCCTAGGGTTGTGTGTGGAACATACAGTACTGAGGGCTTCCCCAGGGTTGTGTGTGGAACATACAGTGTACTGAGGGCTTCCGCAGGGTTGTGTGTGGAACATACAGTGTACTGAGGGGTTCCCTAGGGTTGTGTGTGGAACATACAGTACTGAGGGCTTCCCCAGGGTTGTGTGTGGAACATACAGTGTACTGAGGGATTCCCCAGGGTTGTGTGTGGAACATACAGTGTACTGAGGAGTTCTCCAGGGGTTGTGTGTGGAACATACAGTGTACTGAGGGCTTCCCCAGGGTTGTGTGTGGAACATGGAGTGTACTGAGGGCTTCATCAGGGTTGTGTGTGGAACATACAGTGTACTGAGGGCTTCCCCAGGGTTGTGTGTGGAACATGGAGTGTACTGAGGGCTTCATCAGGGTTGTGTGTGGAACATACAGTGTACTGAGGGCTTCCCCAGGGTTGTGTGTGGAACATGGAGTGTACTGAGGGCTTCATCAGGGTTGTGTGTGGAACATACAGTGTACTGAGGGCTTCATCAGGGTTGTGTGTGGAACATACAGTGTACTGAGGGCTTCCCCAGGGTTGTGTGTGGAACATACAGTACTGAGGGCTTTCCCAGGGTTGTGTGTGGAACATACAGTGTACTGAGGGCTTCCCCAGGGTTGTGTGTGGAACATACAGTGTACTGAGGGCTTCATCAGGGTTGTGTGTGGAACATACAGTGTACTGAGGGCTTCCCCAGGGTTGTGTGTGGAACATGGAGTGTACTGAGGGGTTCCCCAGGGTTGTGTGTGGAACATACAGTGTACTGAGGGCTTCATCAGGGTTGTGTGTGGAACATACAGTGTACTGAGGGCTTCATCAGGGTTGTGTGTGGAACATACAGTGTACTGAGGGCTTCATCAGGGTTGTGTGTGGAACATACAGTGTACTGAGGGGTTCCCCAGGGTTGTGTGTGGAACATACAGTACTGAGGGCTTCCCCAGGGTTGTGTGTGGAACATACAGTGTACTGAGGGCTTCCCCAGGGTTGTGTGTAGAACATACAATGCTGACAGCAGTTTAAATCTACGGTTCTGTAACATAGATTATCAAGGACATGTTCAGCTGTTGTTGAAGGTGAAATGTCAGACAATAATGTCATATATATACGTTACAATTATTGTGTACAATCAGTTGATGTGAAAAATGTGATCCTCTTAGGCAATTTACAAAATGACAAAGTATTTCAGTCGTTTTACAAAAAACTATTAAGATAAAAAGGGCTTAAATATATAACATATACATTGACTTTCATTTTCTTTTAATCCTACCATTTTCAGTCACTGGGAGATGAAATTCAACATAAAATTGTATGGAATTCGTTATAAAAAATGAGGCATTTTGTAAATTGTCTGAGTGAAAATTGACATTTTGCAAATTGACTGATTTTACACATTGACTGTATCATATATATACCACTCACTCCTGATCTGGAAGATGTACAATATTTTATCACAAAGTATACAATCTATTCTCACTCACACAAGACTAACACACTGACACTTCTGTACTGATTCTTAATATCAACTAATGAACACATACTGGATAAAGATGACTTTTCCATCCATCACATTTCAACTGACAATCATGGAAAGTCTCGATATATAACTAGTACTCGGGACATCATCAGCATTCCAGAAAGGTATCGAGAGAATTGACGCGGTGATCCTCGGAGGCCTGGACCCTCAGCCTCTGCCACCGAGACGGAGGCCACACTATGTGGGAGGCCTTGGCACTGATGAGGCCCAGGGACACCTGCAAACAACAGCATGGGGTCACTCATCTGATCAATGCATCTCCTGCTAACCAGTCAACAGAAATCCAGATATAATTAAGACATGTTCTCAGTTAAATATTCAATGTATTTAATGATAAATAAATGACAGACTTAATGGAAACAGAGACAAGATCTCAGTTATCTAATCTAATCAATGTACTTAATGATAAACAGAGTGTGTGTGTTTGTTGTTTTACGCCACATGCAGCAATATTACAACTATATGATGGTGGACTGTAATTAATCGAGTCTGGAGCAGACAATCCAGTGATTGACATCATGAGCATCAATCCATGCAATCCAACTAAGTTATCAAGCCTGACCATCCAATCCCGTTAGTTGCCTTTTACAACAAGGATAGTTGCCATTCACGGCAAGCATGGGTTGCTGAAGACCTATTCCCCCCCATAAACGAGTTATGGGGAATCCCCTTTTCCTGGATGTTAAAACGGATGGATGTTAAAACAGGTTCCCACTGATTGGAGTGCTGCACAATTTCAACAATAATGATGATCGGACGGACTCCCCCTTTGCCTGCTTCTGCTTCGGATGGTTTAGTACATGTCTTTTTCTGTCTGCTCAACCACTGGATTACCTTATGTTATGACTGACAACGTAGTATTGAGACGTAAATGAATTCCTACTCTGACTTGACACCTCTAGATACCCCAACACAAGCCCAACACATCCATGGTCACCACAGCCTACTGATCATGTGGTATTGAGACATAAATGAATCCCCATACTGACACACCTACATCCTACAAGACAAGCCCAACACATCCATGGCCACAACGTTTTGTATCATGATACAGCCCTTGTATCTAATGTGTAGCTATCATCTGTATCATCAACCTCGACATGGACACGACATATCTCTATCATGTGTTGAACGGTATAATATGGACACTGACTGGACCGAAGAAGTTGCTGTCCATGCTGTTCTTGTGATGGTCTCCCTCCACCCAGCAGTGGCCTGAAGGGACGTGGACGACTGCCTCCTTGTATGCAAGAGTCCTGCAACACAACATCAGCTGATCAGGCACAAGCAATTGTTCTCTGACATAGCCCCACCAGTGAAGGAATACATCAGGCTACTGTCACATGACACAATAGTTGTTATCTGACATATCCCACCAGTGAAGCAACAGATCATGCTAGTGTCACATAACACAATAGTTGTTATCTGACATAGCCCACCAATGAAGCAACAGATCAGGCTAGTGTCACATGACACAATAGTTATTATCTGACATAGCCCACCAGTGAAGCAACAAACCAGGCTACTGTCACATGACACAATAGTTATTATCTGATATAGCCCCACCAGTGAAGTAACAAACCAGGCTACTGTCACATGACACAATAGTTATTATCTGACATAGCCCCACCAGTGAAGCAACAAACCAGGCTACTGTCACATGACACAATAGTTATTATCTGACATAGCCCCACCAGTGAAGCAACAAACCAGGCTACTGTCACATGACACAATAGTTATTATCTGACATAGCCCCACCAGTGAAGCAACAAACCAGGCTACTGTCACATGACACAATAGTTATTATCTGACATAGCCCCACCAGTGAAGCAACAAACCAGGCTACTGTCACATGACACAATAGTTATTATCTGATATAGCCCCACCAGTGAAGTAACAAACCAGGCTACTGTCACATGACACAATAGTTATTATCTGATATAGCCCCACCAGTGAAGTAACAAACCAGGCTACTGTCACATGACACAATAGTTATTATCTGACATAGCCCCACCAGTGAAGCAACAAACCAGGCTACTGTCACATGACACAATAGTTATTATCTGACATAGCCCACCAGTGAAGCAACAAACCAGGCTACTGTCACATGACACAATAGTTATTATCTGATATAGCCCCACCAGTGAAGTAACAAACCAGGCTACTGTCACATGACACAATAGTTATTATCTGACATAGCCCACCAGTGAAGCAACAAACCAGGCTACTGTCACATGACACAATAGTTATTATCTGACATAGCCCCACCAGTGAAGCAACAAACCAGGCTACTGTCACATGACACAATAGTTATTATCTGATATAGCCCCACCAGTGAAGTAACAAACCAGGCTACTGTCACATGACACAATAGTTATTATCTGACATAGCCCCACCAGTGAAGCAACAAACCAGGCTACTGTCACATGACACAATAGTTATTATCTGACATAGCCCACCAGTGAAGCAACAAACCAGGCTACTGTCACATGACACAATAGTTATTATCTGATATAGCCCCACCAGTGAAGTAACAAACCAGGCTACTGTCACATGACACAATAGTTATTATCTGATATAGCCCCACCAGTGAAGCAACAAACCAGGCTACTGTCACATGACACAATAGTTATTATCTGACATAGCCCCACCAGTGAAGGAACAAACCAGGCTACTGTCACATGACACAATAGTTATTATCTGACATAGCCCCACCAGTGAAGGAACAAACCAGGCTACTGTCACATGACACAATAGTTATTATCTGACATAGCCCCACCAGTGAAGGAACAAACCAGGCTACTGTCACATGACACAATAGTTATTATCTGACATAGCCTACCAGTGAAGCAACAAACCAGGCTACTGTCACATGACACAATAGTTATTATCTGACATAGCCTAACAGTGAAGCAACAAACCAGGCTACTGTCACATGACACAATAGTTATTATCTGATATAGCCCCACCAGTGAAGGAACAAACCAGGCTACTGTCACATGACACAATAGTTATTATCTGACATAGCCCCACCAGTGAAGGAACAAACCAGGCTACTGTCACATGACACAATAGTTATTATCTGACATAGCCTAACAGTGAAGCAACAAACCAGGCTACTGTCACATGACACAATAGTTATTATCTGATATAGCCCCACCAGTGAAGGAACAAACCAGGCTACTGTCACATGACACAATAGTTATTATCTGATATAGCCCCACCAGTGAAGGAACAAACCAGGCTACTGTCACATGACACAATAGTTATTATCTGACATAGCCCCACCAGTGAAGGAACAAACCAGGCTACTGTCACATGACACAATAGTTATTATCTGACATAGCCTAACAGTGAAGCAACAAACCAGGCTACTGTCACATGACACAATAGTTATTATCTGACATAGCCTACCAGTGAAGCAACAAACCAGGCTACTGTCACATGACACAATAGTTATTATCTGACATAGCCTACCAGTGAAGCAACAAACCAGGCTACTGTCACATGACACAATAGTTATTATCTGACATAGCCTACCAGTGAAGCAACAAACCAGGCTACTGTCACATGACACAATAGTTATTATCTGACATAGCCTACCAGTGAAGCAACAAACCAGGCTACTGTCACATGACACAATAGTTATTATCTGACATAGCCTAACAGTGAAGCAACAAACCAGGCTACTGTCACATGACACAATAGTTATTATCTGACATAGCCTACCAGTGAAGCAACAAACCAGGCTACTGTCACATGACACAATAGTTGTTATCTGATATAGCCCACCAGTGAAGCAACAAACCAGGCTACTGTCACATGACACAATAGTTGTTATCTGATATAGCCCACCAGTGAAGTAACAAATCAGGCTACTGTCACATGACACAATAGTTGTTATCTGATATAGCCCACCAGTGAAGCAACAAATCAGGCTACTGTCACATGACACAATAGTTGTTATCTGATATAGCCCACCAGTGAAGCAACAAACCAGGCTACTGTCACATGACACAATAGTTGTTATCTGACATAGCCCACCAGTGAAGTAACAAATCAGGCTACTGTCCCAATTTTAGTAGTATCAGAGCTCCAGATAAGCTGTGTATCTGCGTAAAATATGCATCAGAAATGCAGAAATATGCAGTAAAATAAAATCCAAGTGTATCAAATAAGCAACCAACATTACAGATACGCTACAAAAATAAAACTTGTGTGTATCATCAAAATATTCTGAAGTAACCCTGCGTTTTCGATTAGCAAATCAGCAACTTATTTTGAAATTATAAACGGGCATTCCGTCAACCTTGCCAAACTCCAAGATGACAGTTACATCATGATCATTTGCCATCACACTTTCTTGTGGAGGTATTGTGGTATTTTTGAGTCCTATAAAGCTCTCGAACCAAGTTTGCAGGGACTAGATGAATAGTGTTTTTAAATATTTAACTTAAATACCCACATGTGTAAAAACTAGTGGGTAACAGAAATTTGAATACCCAGACAGAATTACTGATACCCAATGATTTTAAAATGCATGGGTAAAATACCCACAACACCAAAAGCTTATCTGGAGCTCTGAGTATATCTATATACTTAGGCAAAACAATATGTAAAGCCACAGTTTGTTCTAATTTCAGCACCTGTTTAAAATGAGAGAAAAGTCTGGTCACATGATCTGCAAATTAGCCTGTGGCAGTAGTGATTTGTGAAGTTATGTTACTTCTTAAAACTAAGATTAATTAAAAAATAGATGTAAATTTTAGGATATTCTCCTATGGTTTCTTCAGAACATGTTTATAAATTAAGTTCAGGTATTTGTAGTATTTTCATTCAAAAGCTGGATATATCAGTTGCTGAACTGGTGACCTGTCATGGCCAGCACCACAGCCAACATAACAAACACGTTCTGAGAACAAATATATATAATAACGTTAATTTCACAAATGAGTCTCTGAAACAAAGAAGTGGTAATAAACATTAAATATATCATCATTATCAAAGAAAAATAAAG
Organism: Haliotis cracherodii; assembly: GCF_022045235.1. NCBI lineage: Eukaryota > Metazoa > Mollusca > Gastropoda > Lepetellida > Haliotidae > Haliotis > Haliotis cracherodii. The sequence goes on along the minus strand of NW_027266319.1, from coordinate 27,770,491 downwards.
GTAAGAGATATAAGGAAATATTTCAAAATCACAAACATAAAAACATTTTCATATTTTATTTTTCAACTTTACCCGCTGATTACCATTACTTCCCGTTCAGAACAATGGAGTCAACGATCTTTTTAACTCATCAATAGTGTTATCACAAATATGTACATATTAGGGCTGGGACGGGTAACTTCAGTGTATGCATGACCAGATCATTTTAAATGAGTATCAAAATAAATTTTGGCCATGGCTAGGTCAAACTATTCCCAATCAGACATTTGTACCTATCTCTTGAGACCATCAGCAGGTACCCGGGTAGGGTCGAGTAATAGTGGGGTGGGTACCCAGGTAGTAAATTTGGACTCATCCCAGTCCTAGTAGATATTTAAGTTAATACGTGCAAGCATGCACACAGTATTATTTGTAAGAGACATATATATATCTATAAACAGGTAAAATACTGAGATCCATCGTTTTCTGCATTGGACAAATCACAAAATTTACGATCTTTCAAATTCCGGTTTTTTTTACACCGAAATTATGTATAATAAGCACACCCTATTTCTAATTTTAAGAGTGCCCATGACACTTATTACGTCAAATATGGAACATAAACAGAGCTGACCTTCCATGAGAAATATCAAAAGCCTAAATTTCAGCTATGGGTGCTGGAATACCAATGTCAGAAACTAAGCTGGTCCCTGCTTGCTTCTGTAATTCTTTGACAAAAAGTCTGCAATAACGTTGATTTGGCCTCATAGATGAAACCTACAATGGCATGCTGGCTCTTGAACAAGAATGCTAAATGGCACTCACCTCACCAAGTCTCCTTCTAAGGCGACAATTCTTTTGATTAGATTCTGGTCAGGGTTGGAAGGACTCCTGAAACAAACCACAGTGAAATCAGTAAATTTGATGAGGATGGAAAAGATGATGATAAACATTATCAGGAAATAAAGGGATGAGTCATCAATATATGACAAGAGTATGAATGGTGAGAATCTATTTCTGCAAATTTGCTAGTAGATTTCACTAGACCAACCAGCAGTTTGCAATATTTGGATGATCATGGACTGCTTCCAAGCTCCTCACAGCGATAGTACGTTCCCGGAGTTCTTTATACAATCGCTGCCACCAGTCAAAACTCCCCACTGTGAAAAGGTGGCCACAACCATGCTTGGAGTTGAACTCGCAAACGAATGACCGTTATGTTTACAAACAAGCGACCACTGTCGTGACGCCGAATACACTTATCGCTGCTAAATAACTTTCTTCGTTTGTCATTTTGAATTTCTGTTTCATTAAAACTATCGTGTTATTGATATAGTAAGAATGTAAGGGAGAAGTTGGTTGATTTTCCATTAGTCTGCAATCTCGAACCAATCTGATTATTAAAACAACAAAGTAAATTCATCTGGAAAACATGGTCAGTCGTAAACCTTTTCAAAATGAAATATGATGGCATTCCCAAAGACATAAACAAAAGTATCGACGTTAATACGTTTGGGGTTAGAGGGCAAATTTCAAGATTCTTGTAATGGCCGCGCCCACACTGGTGGCAGCGATGTTACCGAGAGTGTAACGAAGGTGTCACACGCTGGGAAGGAGCTTGGGACTGCTTCGTATAAAGGGAGATAATTCTGTAATGACTGTGCATGAGTGAGAGGTGCTCTTGTAAAGTGGGAGAGCACCCAGACTTGATGCTTTGAATAGCCAAAAGCCAAAAGCAATGAGGAATCACAATCATCTTTTACAGATGCCATCCTTTCACCTTAAAGTAGGCAAAGGACAAGGCAGCCATAAGAAATTGTGTTTAATGTTCATATGGCACATAGTCTTTACATGTGGTGTTTAATGTTCATATGGCATATAGTATTTACATTTAGTGTTTAATGCACATATGGCTTAAGGTCTTTACATTTGGTGTTTAATGTTCATATGGCATATAGTCTTTACATTTAGTGTTTAATGTTCATATGGCATATAGTCTTTACATTTGGTATTTAATGTTCATGTGGCACATAGTCTTTACATGTAGTGTTTAATGTTCATATGGCATATAGTATTTACATTTAGTGTTTAATGCACATATGGCTTAAGGTCTTTACATTTGGTGTTTAATGTTCATATGGCATATAGTCTTTACATTTGGTGTTTAATGTCCATATGTCTTGAGGTCTTTCATTTAGTGTTTAATGTCCATATGTCCTGAGGTCTTTCATTTAGTGTTTAATGTCCATATGTCTTGCAGTCTTTCATTTGGTGTTTGACCGACTATATGTACACATGGTAATAAAGTTATCTGGGCAGAGACCATAAGAAAATTGCTGAAGTCTGCCAATTAACCCCTTAGCTTAAAACTTAGCCAAGTAAATCTTTCCGCCCATACTAGAACAAAATATGAAAGCAAATGCAAGTAGCCAGTGGTGTCTCACTCGTGTCTTGAAATACACTTGTATTTAAAAACAGTACGTACAGGGTTCACCGAGTGACCTTTGAGTATTAAACTATGAAACATATCATCATGAAAAACGACCAAGACGAGGCTGCGCTTCATCATTTTCAGAATAGAACAGAACGTTTTTTCCCCAAGCTTTGCTCATAATGAACAATCATAAAAACTGACATTGATGAGCATACATCATGGCAAAATGAGACTTAATGAGAAGGTTTTTACAGGTGACAGAACTCAGATAACCTATTAAGTGGGCCTATTTGGTGTTTTTTACACTAATGTTGTGTGTAATTAAAATACCAATATTGCGGTTCCCTTTTGGAAAACGTAGATACTTCACAACTTCGGAAGAAAATAAAGGGCCAGGAATGTAAGATCTACTGTGGATATGTAAAAGATAGAGGATGGTTGCCAGTACTTTATCAAGATATAAACATATTGCAAGGCGACAGTATGTTTATATCCCGATTAAGTACTGGCACAAATTCTCCATCTATCTTAAGAGTACAGGCAAATATTCGAGTTCCACGAACTACACATGGCAGATTGCACAAACTCCACCATTCACATTTGAAGCAGATTGCACAATTTCATATATACTGTATGCTTCATACAGTCAAGTTTCAAGAAGTACGAGAGTTTCACACTCTATAATATCTATACAGTATTGTATATTCCCGTTTATAAAGCTACCCCACATATAAGGCGACCCCCCTGTACAAGACTTCAGAATCGCTGCTAATTTATACACCCCGTCTATAAAGCAAATAGGAATGAAGTTCGTCACCAGCGCATACACAATCCCTACATTTGCAATAAAAATGCGTTTGTCTTCCGGATAAAAAAATTAAATCGTATCTCTTCAGCAAATTCAGGGAAATGAACAGATCATAACAATCAAACTTGGTCAATACAAATTTGAAATTTGAAATCAAATTGAAATCACTACACATGATGATTTACTGATTAAATTGTATTTCCTGTTCTGCTAGGCATTGTTTTACATGCAGAGCTTTTGATTACTGTGTGTATTGTCTCGTAAACTAAGCCAAAAGCAGCAATCAGCTTGCACTCGTTTCTCGGAATCTACCGTTGATTCGGTAAAAAAGTACCCAGTCATATTACTTTAAAGAATTTTTATACAATGATGTGAAGAATTGTATCTGTAACAATATTTTTATGAGGAATAATTTATTCCAATATCATGTTGTTTTAGTTGCAGCTTTACTATATATATGTGAAATAAATTAATAACCATAAGGGTAGCACTTTGGTACAGCTGATTGCTATTGCTGGATATGTTTTCGTATGGAACAATCTGATCAATCACTGTTAATCAGAACATATTAGATCAATCACTGTTAATCAGAACATATTAGATAGCTACACGAAAAGTCACAAAGAATAATGAAGAACAAAATGTTGTTTATCTTACGATAAAACATTGTTCTATCATGACGTCATCAATGACGGAGAATCAAATATGCGGTCGCAACTTGATGACGTCATATATATAGGACAATGTTACTTTTTTTAGGTAAGTGTCTAGTAAGTTGTTCCCCATTCCTGTAGCTGCGCTACATCTATGGGAAAACGAAGTGGCCAAATGATCGGTATTAGGAGAAAAGGTACAGACAATTGACGTGAGGATTGTGAGAATATGAGGAGAATACCAAACTTAACCCACCTGGTCGAAAAATGGACCTCTCTGACATTTCTGAAGTCAGATTCTATTCAGGGAGTCATTACTAAAATTTGGGTAAATATTTTTAAAGCTTGTAAATATAATAAACATCCTTAAAGAGGCTGTACAAAATGTTGATATCTCAAAGAAGAAATAAATAACTCATGGGCATTGCTTATCATACAATAAAACACTGCATGGAGAAAAACCCACTCGGGCCGACCACAAGTCGTTCATTTCTTAAATATATGTATTCTACCTGACCGCAATAGTGACCACCCACTGGATGAAAGTATTTGCCTGTGCTCTCTGACTAGATACTTTCTGACTTCAGGAGCATACTATTCTACAAACTAGTCAGACCACCTCTGGATCGGGTCCTTGGGTACATATTTTTTGCATATTGACCCCATCAAGAGTAATCATTTGTTATGTTATGAAGTCTCTAAGCCTTCCTCTGTTTCATTGCAGTAACCTAGCTGTGAACCGTGAAATGTTAGCACCAGACACCATCTTGTTTTCTCGCAGATGAGTCAATATTCAAGGTCAGTGTCACATGATTTGGGGGTCGACATTGAAATGTATTTTTTCAGTACGAATTAACCAATGGAATTGCAAGATTCTTAACGGAGGTTTCACAAAGGTATTTGATGACAGGACAGGCCAACAACCTAAGATCTCCTGTGGGTATGTGTAAATACCCGTTGACTTCAGAAGCACTGTATTGTTGTGAGATTCAGCAATGATAAAATTATGGTCACAATCATCTTAGCGCTAACATCACTTTACAGAACATTCCCAGGCCAGGAACCTAAGATCTCCTGTGGGTATGTGTAAATACTGGTTGACATTCACTGAGGGATGCTGACACTGTGCTGTATCTCTATGTCTATTACAAACACAAACAATGCTACAACAATAATACACCAAGGTGATCAAATATGGATTACGGCTCCAAGCACCTGCTGCTGGGATCACGATGAGGCAAATTCTGGCCTCAGAGGAATTGTTTTGTCCATGAATAATATAGTTTGTAAACAATAACCAATGCTGTATTAACTGCACTCGCAGTTATCATTAGTAAGTAAACCAAACATACTGTATATCCTGTGCCAAAACATTTCAATAGTAAGGTAGCCCAGTGGTTAATGTGCTTGCTCATAATGTTGAAGGTCCGGGTTTGATTCCCCACATGGGTATAATGTGTGAAATACATATGTGGTCTCTCCTGCCATGACATTACTTGACATTACTTGAATATTGCTAAAAGTGGCATAAAACCTTACTCACTCACTCACTAAAATTGTGTATTGTCTTACTAGCCCCAACTTGGCTCTTATTTTTAGTAGCTTTTTGTGTGGTATCATATGGACGATTAAAATATTTAGTCTTGACACTTGTGGATTAGGAATGGTTCAGACATGAAGAACCTACAACCATGTTTGTTGCCATCAGTCTATTATGGCTTCAGTGGAATATATTAGGTGTTTATTACATCTAATGCGTTTGTCAATATCCATGGTAACTGACTTTATAGCTTCAGTCTTTCCCAGTATGTGTCAACATTCATTTGAGTTGAGTGTATCAGAATAGTTTAGAAGTCTGCATAAACCGGTCGGTCGGTCGTTGTACATGAGCTGAATCTGTATCGAGATAACCATCATCTGAAGGCTACACATAGTAACATGCCATGTTTAACTACTCTGTTACCATCAACTGTATTTTCCTGCTATGTTCCTGGGAAGTACATTAGCTGTGATTGTATAGCAGACCAGTCAGAGATCCCAGTGCCAGACCAGGTTCAAGTGATGGATCCGCAAATGCTGTGTCTATATCTGCTTATCTGTCTGCATCAGTCTACCACCATAGAGAGACAGAGTACTGACACTGAGACAGAGACAGAAACAGAGATAGCTGAAACTGAGACTGAGACAGAGACAGAGACAGAGAAAGCTGAAACTGAGACTGAGACAGAGACAGAGACAGCTGAAACTAAGACTGAAACTGAGACAGAGACAGCTGAGACTGAGACTGAAACTGAGACAGAGACAGCTGAGACTGTAACTGAGACTGAGACAGAGACAGCTGAGACTGTAACTGAGACTGAGACTGAGACAGAGATAGCTGAAACTGAGACTGAGACAGAGACAGCTGAGACTGAAACTGAGACTGAGACAGAGACAGAGACAGCTGAGACTGAGACTGAGACAGAGACAGCTGAGACTGTAACTGAGACTGAGACTGAGACAGAGACAGCTGAAACTGAGACTGAGACAGAGACAGCTGAGACTGAAACTGAGACTGAGACAGAGACAGAGACAGCTGAGACTGAGACTGAGACAGAGACAGCTGAGACTGTAACTGAGACTGAGACTGAGACAGAGACAGCTGAAACTGAGACTGAAACAGAGACAGCTGAGACTGTAACTGAGGCTGAGACTGAGACAGAGATAGCTGAAACTGAGACTGAGACAGAGACAGCTGAGACTGAAACTGAGACTGAGACAGAGACAGAGACAGCTGAGACTGAGACTGAGACAGAGACAGCTGAGACTGTAACTGAGACTGAGACTGAGACAGAGACAGCTGAAACTGAGACTGAGACAGAGACAGCTGAGACTGAAACTGAGACTGAGACAGAGACAGAGACAGCTGAGACTGAGACTGAGACAGAGACAGCTGAGACTGTAACTGAGACTGAGACTGAGACAGAGACAGCTGAAACTGAGACTGAAACAGAGACAGCTGAGACTGAGACTGAGACAGACAGCTGAGACTGAAACTGAGACAGAGACAGAGACAGAGACAGCTGAGACTGAGACTGAGACAGAGACAGCTGAGACTGTAACTGAGACTGAGACTGAGACAGAGACAGCTGAAACTGAGACTGAAACAGAGACAGCTGAGACTGAAACTGAGGCTGAGACAGAGACAGCTGAGACTGAGACTGAGACAGACAGCTGAGACTGAAACTGAGACTGAGACAGAGACAGCTGAGACTGTAACTGAGACAGGGACAGCTGTGACAGCTGAGACTGAAACTGAGACAGAGACAGCTGTGACAGCTGAGACTGAGACTGAGACAGAGACAGCTGAAACTGAGACAGAGACAGAGACTGAGACAGCTGAAACTGAGACTGAGACAGCTGAGACTGAGACTGAGACTGAGACAGAGACAGAGACTGAGACAGAGACAGAGACAACTGAGACTGAGACAGAGACTGAGACAGATGAAACTGAGACTGAGACAGAGACAGCTGAGACTGAAACTGAGACACAGACAGAGACAGAGACAGCTGAAACTGAAACTGAGACTGAGACAGAGGCAGCTGAGACTGAAACTGAGACAGAGACAGCTGAGACAGAGAAAGAGACAGCTGAGACAGAGACAGTTGAGACTGAGACTGAGACTGAGACAGAGACAGCTGAAACTGAAACTGAGACTGAGACTGAGACAGCTGAAACTGAGACTGAGACAGAGACAGAGACAGAGACAGCTGAGACTGTAACTGAAACTGAGACAGAGACAGCTGAAACTGAGACTGAGACTGAGACAGAGACAGCTGAGACTGAAACAGAGACAGAGACAGCTGAGACTGAAACTGAGACTGAGACAGAGAAGGAGACAGCTGTGACTGAGACTGAGACAGAGACAGTTGAGACTGAGACTGAGACTGAGACAGAGACAGCTGAGACTGAGGCAGAGAAAGCTGAGACTGTAACTGAGACTGAGACAGAGACAGAGACAGCTGAGACTGTAACTGAGACAGAGACAGAGACAGCTGAAACTGAGACTGAGACAGAGACAGCTGAGACTGAAACTGAGACTGAGACAGAGACAGCTGAGACTGTAACTGAGACAGAGACTGAGACAGCTGAAACTGAGACTGAGACAGCTGAGACTGAGACTGAGACTGAGACAGAGACAGAGACTGAGACAGAGACAGAGACAACTGAGACTGAGACAGAGACTGAGACAGATGAAACTGAGACTGAGACAGAGACAGCTGAGACTGAAACTGAGACACAGACAGAGACAGAGACAGCTGAAACTGAAACTGAGACTGAGACAGAGGCAGCTGAGACTGAAACTGAGACAGAGACAGCTGAGACAGAGAAAGAGACAGCTGAGACAGAGACAGTTGAGACTGAGACTGAGACTGAGACAGAGACAGCTGAAACTGAAACTGAGACTGAGACTGAGACAGCTGAAACTGAGACTGAGACAGAGACAGAGACAGAGACAGCTGAGACTGTAACTGAAACTGAGACAGAGACAGCTGAAACTGAGACTGAGACTGAGACAGAGACAGCTGAGACTGAAACAGAGACAGAGACAGCTGAGACTGAAACTGAGACTGAGACAGAGAAGGAGACAGCTGTGACTGAGACTGAGACAGAGACAGTTGAGACTGAGACTGAGACTGAGACAGAGACAGCTGAGACTGAGGCAGAGAAAGCTGAGACTGTAACTGAGACTGAGACAGAGACAGAGACAGCTGAGACTGTAACTGAGACAGAGACAGAGACAGCTGAAACTGAGACTGAGACAGAGACAGCTGAGACTGAAACTGAGACTGAGACAGAGACAGCTGAGACTGTAACTGAGACTGAGACAGAGACAGCTGAGACTGAGACTGACACAGAGACAGCTGAGATTGAGACTGAGACAGAGACAGCTGAAACTGAGACAGAGACAGAGACAGAGACAGCTGAAACTGAGACTGAGACTGAGACAGATGAAACTGAGACTGAGACAGAGACACCTGAGACTGAAACTGAGACAGAGACAGAGACAGCTGAAACTGAGACAGAGACAGAGACAGAGACAGTTGAGACTGAGACTGAGACTGAGACTGAGACAGAGACAGCTGAAACTGAGACTGAGACAGAGACAGCTGAGACTGAGACTGAGACAGAGACAGAGACAGCTGAAACTGTTACTGAGACAGAGACTGAGATAGAGACAGAGACTGAGACAGAGACAGAGACAGCTGAGACTGTAACTGAGACTGAGACAGAGACAGAGACAGCTGAGACTGTAACTGAGACTGAGACAGAGACAGCTGAGACTGAGACAGAGACAGCTGAGACTGTAACTGAGACTGAGACAGACAGCTGAGACTGAGACAGAGACAGAGACAGAGACAGCTGAGACTGTAACTGAGACTGAGACAGAGACAGCTGAAACTGTAACTGAGACAGAGACTGAGACAGAGACAGAGACTGAGACAGAGACAGAGACAGCTGAGACTGTAACTGAGACTGAGACTGAGACAGAGACAGCTGAGACTGAGACAGAGACAGCTGAGACTGTAACTGAGACTGAGACAGACAGCTGAGACTGAGACAGAGACAGAGACAGAGACAGCTGAGACTGTAACTGAGACTGAGACAGAGACAGCTGAAACTGTAACTGAGACTGAGACTGAGACAGAGACATAGACTGAGACAGGGACAGAAACAGCTGAGACTGTAACTGAGACTGTAACTGAGACTGAGACAGACAGCTGAGACTGAGACTGAGACAGACACAGCTGAAACTGAGACTGAAACAGAGACAGCTGAAACTGAGACAGGGACAGAGACATAGACTGAGACAGAGACAGGGACAGCTGAAACTGAGACAGGGACAGAGACATAGACTGAGACAGAGACAGAGACAGCTGAGACTGAGACTGTACTGAGACAGAGACTAAGACTGAGAGAGAAAGAGAAAGAAACAGAGAGACAGACAGACTACATCAACATATGCACAGCTCTGAGATGGTCATTGCGATAGCCCAGTAGTTAAAGCATTGTCCTATTATTTCACAACATCAAACACAAGGGTTTTGTACCCTGAATGGGTACATTGAGTGAAGCCCAATCTTTATGAACTTGCATGCACCCACAAACACACTAACAGCCACACACACTAATACACACAAAAATACAGTAGTCCATCATTAAACACTGACACATTTCAATCTCTCATTGGCAAGGGTGCATTTCAGTCTAAACATAAGCTTGTTAAACTAACAGTGAACAGAATGATGTTATCCTTGTTGAAAAAAAAAAATGTGAGCTGCTTAAGGAAATATTAATCTTTATGAAAGGCATTTATTATTGACTGTTTAACCACCAGAGGATGAAACCAGGCTATCTACACTGTCATCATAACTTAAAAGTTATGGAAATATTATCCCCAAATAAATCTCACCTGACTACAATTGATCAAATAATTTAATATCACATCCAAACTTCAAACATTTGGCCACACCAAACAACTAAAACTAATATCTCTTTTTTCAAAATCAAAACCTGATTTAAATGATTACACAAATATTTTGAAGAGGAAACTAATATCGATTATTAAAATGCATAACTGATTACAACAGTTTTTGCCAATTTTCAGAACAGTGGGGAGATTGTTTATTATTACGATTGATTTATCAAGCTAACAATATCCTTGATGATTTAATGAGTCATACCTCTCTCCATTTAATTCTGCAGCATCCCATTACATCCTTGGACGGGAGTCCTGGCCCCATCATTGCGCACAGCAACACAAAAAGCTCTTCTGTAATGTTTATTGTTAAAACAATACCTGCAACAGTGACCCTTTTTAGGACCAACATCAGAGCCTCATTACTTAGGGACTGCTGTGTGTGTGTGTGTGTGTGTGTGTGTGTGTGTGTGTGCGTGTGCGTGCGCACTTGCTTGCTTGTGTGAGTGCGTGCGTGCGTGTGTGCCTGTGATTTTTATACATGTATATACAATAAATACTTGAAAAAATGTATTATGTTTCAGACTGTTAAAATTATTTTTGTCTGCCACAAAAAAATACACTGATGCAAAATATTAAAAAAATAAAATATTTAACCTCATAGTTTTGATAAAAAAAATATATATGGTTTTGCAACTGTAGCTCATACAAAATCCAAGCCCTCACCTCCACCCCCTGCTCCCTGAATATCAAATGGTTGGTCCTTTAAATCAATAATTACAATCCACAATTATTTCGTAAAAAGTCTTAAATCCATCATCATACATCATGGTTGGTCAAGCCTGAAAATGTATGAAAACCAGGCATTCATCAGTGGTGTTCATTTGAATACACTACGGTACAGAGTCTAGAAATGAGATGTTATGTATTATGGGGCAACTGAATCCTCAACAAATTCCTTCTTTTATTGTGCAAAAATCCCTTGCCTGGAAACAGCATGCACGGACTGAGCAGGAAGAACTCAGCCTGTCCACAAATTGAAATGGGAATGTTTTTATAACCAATAACTTTGCAGGGTTGATGAAAACGTCTGGTTATCAGAATGTCAACACAATAGCATTAGGAAGCTGGGTTACAAGTACACAACCTACATGTATTTTGCATTTCATCGGAGATTAAACCGTGTTTTCGTAACTGAGGTCAGCTTTTATCTTTAACCTGCCGTGCTACATTTCCTTCAGTTATCATGAAGTAAATATGTAGTTGGAGGCAATAGGAAAGGTGCTTTGATGTAGAGCGACTTGTGAGTCTGTCAGATACTGTATTACACAGGTGCACCGTCACGACTAGCAGGTGCTTGCATCTCTACATGCAGAGAGAGGATGCATTTCCCAGGTACAACACTGCTATCAGCAGGTGCTTGCATCTCTGCATGTAAAGAAAGGCATGCATTTCCCAGATGGAAAGCCCATATCAGCAGGTGCTTGCCCTTCTACATGCAGAGAAAGGGTTGCATTCCCCAGGTGCCACATACAACAGGTGCTTGATTCCCTACATACCGGGAGAGGATGCATTTCCCAGGTGCACAGCTGTAGCCAGCAGGTGCTTGATTCCCTACATACAGGGAAAGGATGCATTCCCCAGGTGCACAGCCACATACAGCAGGTGCTTGATTCCCTACATACAGGGAGAGGATGCATTTCCCAGGTGCACAGCCACATACAGCATGTGCTTGATTCCTTACATACCGGGAAAGGATGCATTCCCCAGGTGCATAGCCACAGGCAGCAGGTGCTTTCATTTCTACATGCAGGAAAAGACACATTCCCATGTGCATAGCCACAGCCAGCAGGCTCTTTCTACATGCATTGAAGGGAAATCCTTTACCTACAAGACATTGCCAGTTCTATTTGAGACAATTCCAGTAATGGTGACTTTGACCGGATGGCTATTTTTAAGAGTATGTCATCAAATGTGACTCAATACTAAACTATGATTGTGAATGGGTCAAGTGTTCTTATGATAAGGGAATGAAGCGAAATTAAGCTTGGTAGTAATAGAGCATGGTATTTGTGAAGCTTAGTAAAGACAGCAATATCCCACTAATATGTTGAAAAAAAGCTTTATACAGTCAAATTGTGAACCAGAGACTTAAATGTATTGGGAATTTGAATGGTTCACAGACAGTAATAAACAAGCACCAAACAGCAAACATCAAGTATATTCTCATAAGGCCACAAATTCACACAAACTCAATCCACCTAACTATAAATAACCATCATCTTATAGTCTGAAAAGAAGGGACTTGCCCGGCCACCACATATTTGGTCCCAGTTTGGTAATAAATTTAACAAAACCATCCTCAAGAATATCGAATTTACTAATTCTTCCACCTCGGTAACCACAAGGTCATTTGGTTCAGGAAGAGACATACCACACACAACAACCAGTCTCAACATGGTCCAATGCCTGCCTTGTCTCCGTGGACTGTATAATGGACATGCTACAAGCTTCTGGCTTCCCTGCCCAAGAGGCATGGCCAAACTTTATAACTATATGAAAGAACGGCTGCAACGCAGACAGTCAGAGATGGCATTCAATCTTCCCACAAGGCCATACATGATCCATGTCTTCGTCTACAATAGCACTTGCCGAGACGCACAGAGGAAAGGTGCTATTTACATGTCACACAAACGTAACTCAAGATGCCCCCAGGACATGCCAGCATCTTGGTCTCCAGTAGTGGTTGCTGAGAAGCACCGTTGAAAGGTGCTGTTTACAAGTCCTGCAAACATTGCACCAATCCCTCCCTCAGAACATGCCAGCATCTTAAATTGGTCTCCAGTAGTGACTGTTGAGAAGCACCCTAGAATAGAAATGTATCCTCAGACAATGACATCCCAGCCCCAAATAATTCCTCATTTATTTATATCACAAAGAGATTTCTATGATAAATGTGTCCAAAGACAGAAGGAGACAGGCTTTTACATCACATGCCTAAGACAGACTGACTTTTGAACTTTTTCCTCGGCAGTATCTATTTTGGAAACAAATTCAACAACCTTTTTTGTCTGATTCCATGGACTAAGTGAGTGAGTGAGTGAGTGAGTATGGTTTTACGCCGCTTTTAGCAAATAGGCTTCACACATTGTGCCCATATGGTGAATCGAACCCTGGTCTTTGGTGTGACGAGCGAAAGCTTTAACCACAAGACTACTAGTGAACCATGAACTAGGTGAACACTAAAGGACAAAAGGACAGTCTACTGTAAGGATGCAACAATGCAATCATGATGATACAGATAGTCTGTCTTCTATTCAAGGCAGTCAACATGACCTGTCTGACAGTCTCTCATGCAAGGCAGTCAACATGAACTCACAGACAGTCTATCATGCAAGGCAGTCAACATGACCTGTCTGACAGTCTCTCTTTCAAGGCAGTCAACATGACCTCACAGAACGTCTCTCATGCAAGGCAGTCAACATGACCTCACAGACAGTCTTTCTCTCTTGCAAGGCAGTCAACATGACCTCACAGACAGTCTCTCTTGCATGGCAGTCAACATGACCTCACAGACAGTTTCTCATGCAAGGCAGTCAACATGACATCACAGACAGTCGTCTTCTCTTACGGGGCAGTCAACATGACCACATAAACAGTCTTTCTCTCTTGCAAGGCAGTCAACATGACCTCACAGACAGTCTCTCTTGCAAGGCTGTCTTCATGACGTCACAGACAGTGTCTCTCTCTTGCAAGCCCTCACAAACAGTCCATCTCTCTTGCAAGGCAGTCAACATGACCTTACAGACAGTCTCTCTCTCTCTTACAAGGCAGTCTTCATGACATCACAGACAGTGTCTCTCTCTTGCAAGCCGTCACAAACAGTCTCTCTCTCTTGCAAGGCAGTCAACATGACCTTACAGACAGTGTCTCTCTCTTGCAAGCCGTCACAAACAGTCTCTCTCTCTTGCAAGGCTTTCATTATGACGTCACAGAGTGTCTCTCTCTTGCAAGGCAGTCATCAGGACGTCACAAACAGTCTCTCTCTCTTGCAAGGCAGTCATCAGGACGTCACAGACAGTGTCTCTCTCTTGCAAGACAGTTACTACGATGTCAAAGACAGTCAGCCTCTTTTTTCAGGTGGATATCCACATACATGGCATCCATGTAAATGTCAGCTATTCAGTGTTAACCACTTTCAGATAACTCAACCCAGAAACCAGATTTGCAAATGGAAAAACATTTTGTTGCCAAGAGTAAAGGTATGGTAAAGTAAACACATATCTTCTGTCTGTTAAAAGAATGAAAGTTTCAATGCTGTGAGCATGAAAGAGGACGAAAAGGTCAATTTCTGTCCTTGTTTCCCCTAAAATGGCTGCCATGTCCACAAGGGATCTGGTGATCAATGGCTGTTACTAAGTGCGCCTGCAGGAGGTACAACCTGCTTAATTACCAACCACTACTCCCTCCATCACTGCTCCCCTGGGTCCCCTTGAAGCATTCTCCCATTCATCCACAAGGAACAGTACTTTTTCGTTGGACTTGCTCTTGATCGATAGATCTTTTAAAATTTCCAATTTTGCTCGCTCACAGCGAGAGCCTGAATTTTTATTGTCCTTAATTTGATTCATCAATGTATGATTAAACATTTGCAAAAATGTCTCTATTTGCTTTTTGGAGAAATTACAGTTGCTCGAAATAGTTAAAGGAACATGTCCTGGAATTTATCACGGGAACAAAAACACATCTTGCACAATCTCAGTGGTAATACTTGCTCATTTGTATGGTTCCTTGCTTTGGGGATTCCATGACACAAATCACTGAGGTCACTCACTCACTCACTCACTCACCCACATACAAGCATAGCATTCTTTCTGTCCCTGAATCCCTATCGGTTGTAAGTTTGATGACAATACAACTAATAAGGAATATTACTCTCACTCACTCACTCACTCACTCACATACAAGCATAGCATTCTTTCTGTCCCTGAATCCCTATCGGTTGTAAGTTTGATGACAATACAACTAATACAGAATATTACTCTCACTCACTCACTCACTCACTCACTCACATACAAGCATAGCATTCTTTCTGTCCCTGAATCCCTATCGGTTGTAAGTTTGATGACAATACAACTAATCAGGAATATTACTCTCACTCACTCACTCACTCACTCACTCACATACAAGCATAGCATTCTTTCTGTCCCTGAATCCCCATGGGTTGTAAGTTTGATAACAATACAACTAATAAGGAATATTACTCTCACTCACTCACTCACTCACATACAAGCATAGCATTCTTTCTGTCCCTGAATCCCTATCGGTTGTAAGTTTGATGACAATACAACTAATAAGGAATATTACTCTCACTCACTCACTCACTCACTCACTCACATACAAGCATAGCATTCTTTCTGTCCCTGAATCCCTATCGGTTGTAAGTTTGATGACAATACAACTAATAAGGAATATTACTCTCACTCACTCACTCACATACAAGCATAGCATTCTTTCTGTCCCTGAATCCCTATCGGTTGTAAGTTTGATGACAATACAACTAATAAGGAATATTACTCTCACTCACTCACTCACTCACTCACATACAAGCATAGCATTCTTTCTGTCCCTGAATCCCCATTGGTTGTAAGTTTGATAACAATACAACTAATAAGGAATATTACTGTCACTCACTCACTCACTCACATACAAGCATAGCATTTTTTCTGTCCCTGAATCCCTATCGGTTGTAAGTTTGATGACAATACAACTTATAAAGGAATATTACTCTCACCCAACCACATGTTATAAGCATAGCATCGTTTCTGTCCCTGAATCCTCATGGGTTGTAAGTTTGATGACAATACAACTAATAAGGAATATTACTCTCACTCACTCACTCATTCACTCACCCACACACCCAACCACATGTCATAAGCATAGCATTGTTTCTGTCCCTGAATCCTCATGAGATGACGATTATTTACAGGCTGCCTTCATATAGCTGAAATATTGCTGAGTGTGACGTTAAACAACAAACAACAAAAAACACTAAAAGCATGGCATCCTTTCTGTCTCTAAATCCCCCTGGGTTTCATGGCAATCCAACTCATAAGGAATATTATTCACTCACTCACTCAACCTACCAATCCTTTTAAGCATGGCATCCTTTCTGCCCCTGAATCATCATCATGGGCTGCAAGTTGAATGACAATACAACTCATTAGTTCAAGGCATCATCCTCCACGCCTTGCTTACACACTAACAATTTCATGATATCCTCCAATCAACATCACTCAGTGTATCTGATAGGCAATTGTGTTCCATGGCATGTGTTGATGCCTGAATATGGAGCATAATCCTGCTAACATTTCTAGATTTTCCACTAATGTCCCAGCAATCAGGAAATATCCCCACTTGATGTGTCTTGCGGGGATGAACTTGGTGTGCACTAGGGGCTGGAACGGGTAACTTGGGTACTCGGGTCGGGTGGGTACTGAGTAGGACCCTGGTACCCACAGGACTACCCGGACCTGTGGTTGGTCATGTGATATATTGTTTAATGACAAAAATTATCTATGTTTAAACCACAAGTCACTAATTTTCGCAATTCTTTATGACTACTACGACCATTCCTTCTGACCTTTATAGGTTTGAGTAAAGATAAAACTCAATGCAGTAAACTTCAGTGTATGCATGACGAGATCGTTTCATACCTGTATCTACACGCATTTTGCCAGGGCTATGGTCAAACTTTTCCCAATTGGACAGTTTGCAGGTACCTCTCGAGACCTACAGTGGGTACCCGGGTAGGGTCGGGTAATAGGGGGTGGGTACCCGGGTAGTAAATTTGGACTCCTCTGAGCCCTAGTGTGCACTTAACCAAAACATTCTTGCAGGAAATATCCAGAAATTTGACAGCAAGAAAATACAGAGCTAGAAAATTTATTTTCAAAACAGTGCAAGAAGATTCCTTTTCAATACAGTAAAAATATGTCAAGAATGTCAGTCTTTAGTTTTGAGTCTATGAGGTTCTACAATGTAGCCCTGACATGACTGCATGAGACTTGATACATATGTACTGTCAGGGAAATAAGTCATCTTATTTAAAAATATATAAAAGATAAAAACAAAAGCCATATGGAACCCTAGGCCAATGCTTAATTTCAGAGATGAATCAATCTAGACTTGCCAAATCATTGTAGACTTGAATTGGATTCATTTTGTAGTTTATTCTCAGACAGATTAAAGCACCATAAACAGCTACACAAATAGTTTTCTTCATCACATGCTCTGGTCATCCAAATATAGTTACCTTTTAGACATTTACAAGGAGCTTGGAACCAATTCTACCCTTACATCCCGACAGACAACAGTAAAAAGAATGGGAGTGAACAGGCTAGTTAGATGAATGGTGATTATGGTGAGGGGTATTAGACCTGGTCAAGTGGTCCAGAACAAAACAGCTGCAGCCAGAGCAGGAGTTCAAAACCCACATTACAGGTCCATTAACTGCAGGAGGAATATCAGATTTCACTGCCTTTACTGTCTCTGAATACAGCCTCCAGTGCAAAACATGGCCACTATACAGATCAATAGTACATGCACAACAGCTTGCGACCATCTCTCCCGGCCTAATCCCTTAATCCAGGGATAACCAGCTAACCCATTATCCCTGTCAATGTGCATGACAACTTCTATTATCATTATCAGACTCCAAGTGTCTAAGCCAGGAATTCCACTTTTCCGTGATCAGCATTCATGAAGGTCCGTGGCATGTCCCATCATTTATCCCCCTGTTGTTCCCTCCTTTTCCAACATGCAGCTATTTTCTCCAGGATCAGGAATTTACAGCTGATCAAAAGCGTTTCCACAACAGTCTTTGAAGTTACTTTTTTATTCTCTCCGTATGTTCCAAGAGCAAATCCATAAAATAGATGGTGAATAATGGCCTATTTTTTCTCTGTGGTATAAATCTGACATTCTCAAACAAACCAACGGATCGGAATTGTCCTTAATTGTATTATTTAGCATTACAAAACACTGTGACTGAGCACTGAAGTCCAGATTTAGGCTCATAAATCTAAATACTGAGATCTTTGCTGCCGTTTTGCTGTGATGTGTTATCATGGTCCTGTCGGGATGGAAATAAGGATTGTGATATACAAGAATCATGCAACGTTTACGGCTATCTCCACAACAGGTATACATCACTCACTAAATCATGTCTGATGCTTTGTATACCGTATTCGACGTAAGAAGCTCCCAGGGCGCTCTCAAAATTAGAAATAGGGGGTCTTGTTAGAATATTATTTTGGTGAAAAAAAAACAGAGTTGAAAGATAAATTTCGTGGTTTATGGTGACAGCCTGAAATGTTTATGTACGACAGATATATTTTCCCAGAATTTAATTTCCCATAATTAAGGGTGCATATAACACGAGTGTTTATTATACGTGAATAAATAAGTCATGTGTACATTGATCAATCGGAAGGGGTTATTATTGGGATTGTTCACCAGCCAATATATCAGCAAATATCGCCGTGGGCGCTTATTAGAGCGGGGTGCTTATTACGTCGAATACGGTAACTATCACTCCTCAAACTTAACACTCACAGTCAGGAAACCAAGATAGTGGTCTCCACAATGTGTCATATATCACAAGGGTTATAGCTCTTACCTCGAGTACTAAGATCTGACTTTAATGAAATTGTGCCTGAACCATATTATTTTCTTCTTCCGCCAAGCCCTTAATATTAACTTCAATGCTACAGCTCAAAAAGAAGCAAGTCTAGATTGTCCTGGGCATCCTTTTCAATTATAATTATACCTTTTCAGAAACAAAGCATCAGTCTGATCGCTCTGCCACCAATCCTGACACACGATCCTAGCTAGTACTGGTACCATAGGTCTAGAATGTTCAATACATCGATGACTTTACAATATGAGGAGAACCTATATACCTGTACACCAACAACCATTTGACAAGCTGCTGAGTGCACATATGGCTGGGGCATTATTCTGTTTCACCAGCATCTACAACAGATCCCACTGTGGTTGTCATTCCCAGAAGGGGTAATCAAAGACCCTTGGTGCAATATCCAAACTTTTTTTTATACTCATGAATGAATTTCCATTGTATTTGTAAAGAGGCGACTAATTTTCGCAATCGCTTATCCACATTTTCCCAATCTTAAGTTTCTGGAAAAACAGTCAAGCATCACTAATTCAATTAGCTCCTTCTTAATGGTAAACTGGTTCGTCTAAACCATCAGATTTTATTTCAAACTGGCACGACCTCAGGTCTCTTATCAGTCATCAGCCATCAGATTAGGGTCATCAAAAAAGACAATATATTGTGTAACGGCTTTTGTGGCGTTTATTAGTTCTTGTGGAAGGAGTAATCTACCACACAGGGTGATGATACATGTACCTGATGGACCTCACAGGGCAAGACAACAAGATGCCACATACTTGGATGCTTATGTCAACAGAAAGACTCATGGCAGATACATAGCACACAATTTGTCCAATTTAAGAAAAGCATCACTGTTGAAAGTCCCATATCTATTTCATCAGGAGCAAGGAGAGTTCAAGAAAACCTATATCAGTGTTGTTTTATGTTTGTAATTTGACAGTAAACAATATTTACAGTGAAAATCATTAACTGGCTGCGACTCTTGTTATTACTACCTTTTTGCATAATACAAACAATTCCTAAATATCTGTTACGTGGTCTTCATATTTGAACATCCATGGAATGTCATTTGTATATTGAAGGTTTGGGGTGGGGCAATCTTGTCATGATTCTGTTGAATATTCGACACAAAATACAATTTGAACCATATGTTAAATAAATATCAGAAACAGATAACAGACATGTTTTATGCCAATATTCCAGCCATACACAGTGGCCTGTATATGGTTGATCCTGGGCCTGGTAAACCAGTGGTTGATGGATTTGGTGTGGCACAGTCACAGAGCCTGACCAATGGATCCACATATTAGTCAGCTCCATGAGAATTGTTTTATGAATATCTAACAATATTAACATTCAATGTTTGTTTTGTTGGTTTGTTTGTTAACAGCTCACTCAGCAATATTCCATCTATATGACAGCGGTCTGTGAATAATCGAGTCTGGACCAGACAATACAGTGATTGAAATGAGAATTGATCAACACAATTGAGATATACCATGACATGCATCAATCAAGTCAGTAAGCCTGACCCCATCAGTTGCCTCTTACATGCATAAGATACATTTAAATACAGCAAGCATGGGTTGCAGAAGACCTATTCTAACTAGGGTCTTCAATGAGTCCACACATTTTACGAGAAGGAATCAAACCTGGGTGGTCGGCGAGATGAAGGAACACATTAACCACTGGGCTACCCTCTCCCACCTACTCGGACCCAGATTCCCCACAGGGACTACATGAAAACTAACTTGCCATTACAGCAGTAAAATACTACTCCTAGGTATTTCCCACAAAGGAATGATTTGGCATCTGATCACTTTACCAAACACCTACTTTACCACGAGGTCTTGTTCATGATCCATCAGTAAAATCATCTCATCTTCAAAGCCTTTACTAAACTAAGCATGAACTGTTGAGATACACACAACTCTTGCAGCACTTGTCTCCTGTACACTTCAGGATCTCAAATGAAAAATATCTCATGTGTTAAACTTATGAAAGCCTGATATGCATTATTACATGCAGATGCAGTTAAAGTCATCACATCTGTCATGGTGAGAAGAAAGCAAATTCCCCACTAATTTCTATTTACCAGCAATAATGACTTCTGCTGTTCTTCAACGGCACTTTACTAAGTGGGAAAGAACGCAACCATGGGTCCTTCTACCTTGAAAGTCAAAATACTTTTAACAAATTACCAGAAAAAAAACTAGTTAGAAGTCCAAGCTGATTAAAAGCCCACACAACATTTTAAAGAAGTCTCAGGTCCCAGATGACTGCAAAAAGCCCACCCACATTAGACAAGCAACTTAACTTGATTCCCTTAGGGGGAACTGAAGAATTGCAACATTTGCAAGACATACCTTGTTAAAAATATTATTGACAAAATTGAAGTTATGAAAAGCTATTGCTTCACAAATTAACAACTGTATCAGCAGCCAAAGACTGCTTGTACATGTTGCTGTCGTGAGTGGGTCCATGAGTGTTGGGTTGAGGGATGTGTGGGTCCATGAATGGTGTGCTGTGTGGATCCATGAATGGTGTGTTGTAGGCTGTGTGGGTCCATGAACGGTGTGTTGTGGGCTGTGTGGGTCCATGAATGGTGTGTTGTGGGCTGTGTGGGTACATGAATGGTGGGTTGTGGGTTGTGTGGGTCCATGAATGGTGTGTTGTGGGCAGTGTGGGTCCATGAATGGTGTGTTGTAGGCAGTGTGGATCCATGAATGGTGTGTTGTGGGCTGTCTGGGTCCATGAATGGTTTTTGTTGTGTGGGTCCATGAATGGTGTGCTGTGGGCAGTGTGGGTACATGAATGGTGTGTTTTAGGCTGTGTGGGTCCATGAATGGTGTGTTGTGGGCTGTGAGGGTCCATGAATGGTGTGTTGTGGGCAGTGTGGGTCCATGAATGGTGTGCTGTGGGCACTGTGGGTCCATGAATGGTATGCTGTGGGCAGTGTGGGTCCGTGAATGGTGTGTTGTGGGCAGTGTGGGTACATGAATGGTGTGTTGTAGGCTGTGTGGGTCCATGAATGGTGTGTTGTGGGCTGTGAGGGTCCATGAATGGTGTGTTGTAGGCTGTGTGGGTCCATGAATGGTGTGTTGTGGGCAGTGTGGATCCATGAATAGTGTGTTGTGGGCAGTGTGGGTCCATGGATGGTGTGCTGTGGGCAGTGTGGGTACATGAATGGTGTGTTGTAGGCTGTGTGGGTCCATGAATGGTGTGTTGTGGGCAGTGTGGGTCCATGAATGGTGTGTTGTAGGCTGTGTGGGTCCATGGATGGTGTGCTGTGTGCAGTGTGGGTCCATGAATGGTGTGTTGTGGGCAGTGTGGGTCCATGAATGGTGTGTGGGTTGCATGGGTCCATGAATGGTGTGTTGTGGGCAGTGTGGGTCCATGAATGGTGTGCTGTGGGCAGTGTTGGTCCATGAATGGTGTGTTGTGGGCAGTGTGGGTCCATGAATGGTGTGTTGTAGGCTGTGTGGGTCCATGAATGGTGTGTTGTAAGCAGTGTTGGTCCATGAATGGTGTGTTGTGGGCTGTGAGGGTCCATGAATGGTGTGTTGTAGGCTGTGTGGGTCCATGAATGGTGTGTTGTGGGCAGTGTGGGTCCATGAATGGTGTGTTGTGGGCTGTGTGTGTCCATGAATGGTGTGCTGTAGGCAGTGTGGGTCCATGAATGGTGGGTTGTAGGCTGTGTGGGTCCATGAATGGTGTGTTGTGGGCTGTGAGGGTCCATGAATGGTTGGTTATGGGCTGTGAGGGTCCATGAATGGTTGGTTGTGGGCTGTGTGGGTCCATGAAGGGTTGGTTGTGGGCTGTGAGGGTCCATGAATGGTGGGTTGTAGGCTGTGTGGGTCCATGAATGGTGTGTTGTAGGCTGTGTGGGTCCATGAATGGTGTGTTGTGGGCTGTGAGGGCCCATGAATGGTGTGTTGTAGGCTGTGTGGGTCCATGAATGGTGTGTTGTGGGCTGTGTGGGTCCATGAATGGTGTGTTGTGGGCTGTGTGTGTCCATGAATGGTGGGTTGTAGGCTGTGTGGGTCCATGAATGGTGTGTTGTAGGCAGTGTGGGTCCATGAATGGTTGGTTATGGGCTGTGAGGGTCCATGAATGGTTGGTTGTGGGCTGTGAGGGTCCATGAATGGTGGGTTGTAGGCTGTGTGGGTCCATGAATGGTGTGTTGTAGGCTGTGAGGGTCCATGAATGGTGTGTTGTAGGCAGTGTGGGTCCATGAATGGTGTGTTGTGGGCTGTGAGGGTCCATGAATGGTTGGTTATGGGCTGTGAGGGTCCATGAATGGTTGGTTGTGGGCTGTGTGGGTCCATGAATGGTTGGTTGTGGGCTGTGAGGGTCCATGAATGGTGGGTTGTAGGCTGTGTGGGTCCATGAATGGTGTGTTGTAGGCTGTGTGGGTCCATGAATGGTGTGTTGTAGGCTGTGTGGGTCCATGAATGGTGTGTTGTAGGCTGTGTGGGTCCATGAATGGTGTGTTGTGGGCTGTGTGTGTCCATGAATGGTGGGTTGTGGGCTGTGTGGGTCCATGAATGGTGTGTTGTAGGCTGTGTGGGTCCATGAATGGTGTGTTGTGGGCTGTGTGTGTCCATGAATGGTGTGTTGTAGGCTGTGAGGGTCCATGAATGGTTGGTTGTGGGCTGTGTGGGTCCATGAATGGTTGGTTGTGGGCTGTGAGGGTCCATGAATGGTGGGTTGTAGGCTGTGTGGGTCCATGAATGGTGTGTTGTAGGCTGTGTGGGTCCATGAATGGTGTGTTGTAGGCTGTGTGGGTCCATGAATGGTGTGTTGTGGGCTGTGTGTGTCCATGAATGGTGGGTTGTGGGCTGTGTGGGTCCATGAATGGTGGGTTGTAGGCTGTGTGGGTCCATGAATGGTGTGTTGTAGGCAGTGTGGGTCCATGAATGGTGTGTTGTGGTCTGTGAGGGTCCATGAATGGTGTGTGGTAGGCTGTGAGGGTCCATGAATGGTGTGTGGTAGGCTGTGAGGGTCCATGCATGGTGGGGTGTGGGTTGCATGGGTCCATGAATGGTGGGTTGTAGGCAGTGTGGGTCCATGAATGGTGTGTTGTTGGTTGTGTTAAAGGCTCCATGAATGGTGTGTTGTAGGCTCTGTTGGTGCATGAGCAGGTGGGTGAATGCAGGAGTAATTGAATCAAGGAACTCACAAAATGTTCAATATTTAACACCAGGCTATTGCTAATGACCCCATGTTTTTTCATACTTAATCTCTAACACTGCACACATATCACATCAGCTTTGATGACATTTCCAAGAGCATGGAAGATTTGTTCAGGGCCAACATGCGACCATCTCTTCAGATGCCAACGAGGCAGATAATACCCCCTCTGAGTGATCGCCATGCTGCAGCCTACCTACAGCTCGTTGATGATCCAGGTAAGTACCCCCATCACCCCCTCATTCTGTCGACCTGTTGTACCATTCCCTTACAGCCAGCTCTAGACCCGATGTTAGGAGTCTGTTCACTGATCCATCTTCCTCCCATGTTGAGAGACAGGGTAACAGATCCATCGTCCTCCCATGTTGAGAGATAGGGTAACTGATCCAGAAGCTAGGGTACCATGTTTCACCACCCTTGCAAACAGATCTGTTGCATCTCAATATACCTGTGCATGAGGTTACATCCCCAATTAAGTTGTAATGTAAGCTGGGTTCAGTTTTCAGCACTCATAAACAAGGACTAATTTAACCATCTTGAAACTAAATTTAGAAATGCTGGGCATTATATCGGATGTTTTTGATTATCATTTAGTACTGCAAATATCAACTCCATTCAAAGAATTCAACAATAACCAAAATCTCAAATATCACATAAAATCAGAAGGTATTTATAGGTGTTAAAATAATCAATTCTGTCAATGCCTGCAAGATTGATTAACTAATCAGAATTTATAAACATCGATCTTGTGTCACTTATTCAGGTAATATGAAAACAAATCACACACAGGAATTTTGAAGCCACATTATTAGTAAAACCATCAATAAAAAAAAATAGCAAGTAAAGTAAAAGCTATTCATGATGAATTCCTTCTCCTCCATCAATCACGCCATAAAGTGGAGATTGATGATGACTTGTAAGAACTGGCTATTACGAACTACATTACTTCCCGTAGTTTGTTGCTTGCATCTTTGTTATTCCCTTCTTTCTGAGATAAATATATGATCAACTTGATCATTCAAACCATACAGCACAATGTGGGTGATTCTGAGGTTACCAATATACAATTCAAAAGAAGTTGAAGAGCACATGACATTACTATATATAGTAATACAAACAAATATGGTGTTCTTTAGCTCCTTTTTAGTACGTATATATTCATGTAGCACTGCATACCTGAAGATTGGTTGGTTTGTTGTTTAATGCCTCACTCAGCAATATTCCAGCTTTATGACGGTGGTCTGTAAAAAATCGAGTCTGGACAAGACAGTCCAGTGATTAATATCATGAGCATTGATCCATGCAATCAACCAAGTCAGCGAGTCTGACCACCCAATCCCGTTAGTCACCTCTTACGACAAACATAGTCGCCTTTTACGGCAAGCATGGGTTGCTGAAGTAGTTTGTCATACAGACCCTGAAACCAATATATCCAACACAGCCCATGCAAGACCATAATAACTGGCCAACTACAGTTTCAGGATGAAAATAAAGAGAGTCTCTGGCCTCCTTTCATTATATCAGATAATATAACAATTGTTTTGTCTGTAAAATAGTTTCATTTCAGAGACTAGATGTCAGTCTATCCAAGATGGTCAATCTGTATTCTGCTTCCTTCACTTCCCTGCCATCTTGCCATTCAGGCGTGTCTTATTCCCCCTCACCTCCCTGATGGCCAAAGGATCTGTCTAAACAGGTATCCCTTCATCATCTCAGCGAGATGGAACTCCACAACATATCTGAACATTCCACAAGTGCCAAAAGAAACAAAACACACACGGTTTTTCAATGTTTTCATTTTTTGTGTTCATGACTGACACTGAATGTCTTTCTGCTTAATGGTCAGGGGAAGATGGAACTGCTTCTCCAGAGGCTTGAGGGATACCGTACATGATCTAGCAGGTGCCCTCTGAACTTAAAGTCTCAACCTATCGTTTAGTCATATGGTAGATATATGTATACAGACATATAGTAGAAGGTTGAGGAGTGAGTGATTGAGTGAGTATGGTTTTATGCCGCTTTTAGCAATATTCCAGCAATATCACGGCGGGGGACACCAGAAATGGGCTTCACGCACTGTACCCATGTCGGGAATCGAACCCGGGTCTTCAGCGTGACGAGCGAGCGCTTTAACCACTAGGCTACCCGACCGCCCCAGAAGGTTGAGGAGGAGGAATGAGAGATGAGTATGGTTTTATGCCACCTTTGACAGTATTCCAGCAATATCATGGTGGAGGTACCCTGAAAAGGGCTTCACATATGGTACTCATGTGGGGAACCAAAACCGGGACTACGGCGTGCCGAGCGAACACTTTACCCACAAGGCTACCCCATCACCCCTGTGGAGGAACTGGAGGTCATGTATTGTATGACTTTGTTACATGATTAGTTTCAGAGTATGAGATAATTTTTAAACCCCAAAAGGCAGGTGACTCAATCGTGTTGCCTGCCCATTTTCAAAGTTACATGCTCGCATTCAGGCATTATAAATACTGAAAATTCACAAAAGCTACGAGACAGATCAAGTCTTGATTCAGTTTGACTAATGCAAACAATTACGTGAGAATGTACCAGGAGTTATAATTACACTGAATATGTAAGTAGTCTTATAATTATCTGCCAGACAGTTGGGCAGGTGGAGGAAAATTTCATACACCTGACAGAAAAGTTAACAGCCACGGGCAGGTGGGAAGGCAGTTACTTCGGACACAGTTCACAAATACAGCCAGTCATGACCACCAGGTCACAACACTCAGTCTCCTCCCTACCTTGAAAATGTCTAATTATATGCCCTTTGGCTGATATTATCAACCTACTGCAACTGTTGCCAGTAGTAGTGTGGGTATCTTGTTATCTCACAACAACCTGGTGAGAGGTACTTCTTTCAAGTGGCACCTGCTCAGAGGTTTTACATTTCAATTATAAGACCTAGGTTTCACACTTTGAACTGAATGACCTGCTTTGAGGTTTTACATTTAAATTGTAAGACCTAAGTTTTACAATTGAAGTTATATAAACTGGCCTTTTGATATAAATCGATTGTTGATTTTTGATTGGTCAAAAATCACAATTTTTATATTCAAATTGTATAAACAGCCTTCAATCTCATGTTGATTGTTGATTGGTTAAAAGTCTGGTTAAAAGATACACATTTCACGAAAAGATCCCATAAAAATTCCATGACCTGATTTTAACCTGCAACTTCACATATCATGTTTAGTAGTAACCCACTGCTTTCCCACTGAGCGGGTAATGCAATGTGTTCAGTCTTACATGTCATGACTTCAGTTGTCTGCATGCTGCAAGTGGTCTTTATCTTGCCCTCTGTCATTGAATTTATTTTATACTGCGACTACAAGTCCAATTGGCTCAGTCTATTGTCCCACCCTTTGAATAACAGTCCCCTTTGGATAGATATTCCCATCCTGATATCCTGGATTGATATTTTCCACTGGTGTACATACAGTACAACAACTACAGTAAGTCATGACCGCCAGGTTACAACTCTCAGTCTACTCCCAACCTTTGAAGATGTCCAATAAAGCTGGTAAGACACAAAACAGAGCTCATCAGGGTTGGATGTCCTAATAAACAACAGGTGCACTCACACTGTCTAATGTTAGACTACTTCAATATTAGCTTAGACCATTACTTCAATTGGATTCTCCAGTTTGTAAATAAACTTTCCTGAGTTGCCACCTGGTAGAGGGCAAAGCCACAAAAGGCCAGCCTCACCTACAAGCACTCGACAACTCAGTTGCCCCCAAAACAGAACCCGAAGAGAAGGGTTTTCTTGAGCTATCTGTTGTTTGCATCAAATATTAGTTTGAATGTTTGAACTTGAAGAAATAGGGTGAATATAATATCTTAAAAAATTTCATAAAGTCCATAATAATAGCATGTGTGTGTTTGTTGCTTAGCACAACAGTCAGCAATATTCCAGCAATATGACGGCAGCCTGTAAATAATCAAGTTTGGACAACACAATCCAGTGATTGCTATTGTCAACGACCCAAGGTACAATGACATACAATCAACCAAGTCACTGAGCCTGACCAGCCAATCCATGAAGTCGCTTACGACCAGCTTAGGATGCTGGGGACCAATTCCAACCTAGAATTCCCATGGGCCATAATAACAGATCCACAGGGCTCTGTAGCTGTGGCACCAATATGTTGTCCCAAATATTTGCATTGCAAAGTTTTCATACAAACATACAAGTTTTCATTTGCAAAATCAACAGTTTAAATGCATTCAAAAAGTGTATCAAGTGTATCTAATTATGCATGTCACATACTGCATATCAAACTTCATAATAATAGATTCAAAATGTCTGAGTATATGGGCAAAATGACATGTTCGATATGGTTACCATGGCAGCTTTGTTTAAATTAGATGGGAATTCTGTGAGCAACAGCTTTGATCGGCGGGAATCAAAGTAAAATCTTGGCTTCATAGGCCTTTCTGTTTCCGAAAAAGTTTATGATGGTCAGATGACAGGATGAAGGAAAAAGTCACAGTCATAGCACTAACACAAACTAAGACAAACATGATGATAAACTATTAGATGTGGAGGTGCACAATTTCTTTATTGTTTGTAATAACATTTCAAGTCTGCTTCTCGCCCCTTCATCATTTTCTCCTTGGATGACAATAGCAGACTGCCTTGATCCTCACTATTAGTATCTTCAGCTCCTAATAGGGTCAGAGCCGGGAAGGACATACTGGGACTACATGTTTTTATCCCTCCTTTATAATTTAGCCCATGGGCTTAAAAATGGAAAAATAAAATGCTTTTAAGCCTATGGGCTTATATTCAGTTGAAAAATTTATTGATTTTTTACTCATAATTTTCAAGATGAAAAAGAAAATCATGTGTTAAGGTATTGTTTCATTAAACATGGGATATTCATTCTTCCTATCATGTTTTTATCCTTTGTTTTTAAGCCCTGGGCTAAAATGTGGATAAAATGCTACACAATTGATGTAGGCAAAATTTGTAATTGATTAAGCCCAGGGCTTAAAAACAAGCAGTCCTGGAAGGGAAGGCCCTCATAACAACAATACACTCTCAAACACCATAACAATGAAAACAGCCATTTCTTACATTGTTTGTAATGACATTTCAGTACAACTTGTTACACCTTTATCATATACACCTGATGAAGGGTTACATATACCTGATGAAGGGTCACATACACCTGATGAAGAGGTCATATACACCTGATGAAGGGTTATATACACCTGATGAAGGGTTACATACACCTGATGAAGGGTCACATACACCTGATGAAGGGTCACATACACCTGATGAAGAGGTCATATACACCTGATAAAGGGTCACATACGCCTGTTGAAGGGGCAAGAAGTAACCCTGAGGTGTCATTACAAACAATAAGGAAGTTGTTATCCACAAATGTTTCATGTCTTCATGTTCTTCCAATTGTTCAATGCCCACCCCAGATTCTGTCTAATTACATCAAATACAATACTTATTGCTAGATCTTTTTTATCACCTGAAAAGGCTTGTAACCTCTTATCTTTCCAATTTAGAAGACATGCAAAATATAGTGCAAAAATACTTCACTTTGTCTAGTCCCTGAGAAAACAAAACAAAACATTTCTCTCAGTTTCATCCACCCGAGAGAAGGAGTAGAAAAACATGCTCATAAACAACTCACAATCTCTATTTGGAGAGCACATGCTGACAGGAGAGTATCTCTGAGGACCTACAGTATTTACACAAGGAATAATTTCCTGGTGTTATTCACATAATCCTGGAAAATGGATAGAACAATAGGTACTTGTTCCGTATTTGGTACGTGTGTCTAGACAGTACGAGCAGCTGCAGAATCAGTGGCTGCCATCATCGGACTGCCCACTGATCATTCATACTGTAGGAAGGTGGTTTTCAAATGATTAGTTTGGGGATCACTGCTCTCAAAACCCCCAAAATGTTGGAACTGATATCGAGAGTATTTTTAAGAGAGAGAATTTATGAATGTCAACTTCTTTATTATGAGGAACACAACATTTTGGAGGATATGCTTACTCCATCAGGTGAATGAATGCTAAGAGGCAGAGAGCATATTATATATGTACACGTAAAAAAACAACTACAAAACGCCATTCAAAGACAAGAATATTTTTTAAAGCCATCACTTTGGTTGTCATCTTTGATATTATTTGGACAATTACCAGTAAGATTTATGGCATTTTTTTTCATCTGCATGAATAAGCTGATTGGGTTCTGGCTACATTCTACCTCTTGCTAATGACGTAGAAGTTATTAAACATTTCTTTTGCCTATCATCCATCCTTTAAAAAGCTATCAAGTATTATAACACATTTTCTGCATTATCTAAACTACCATGTAATTTACCAACATATTAAGTTCATTTACATTTTCTTCCATGATAATCGCTGTTCCATATTTGCTTCATCACAATGTGTTGCTATGTCTGTGAAAATGAACATTCTGGCGATCGATCACATATTCTTATTTTCATATCTTTCATCCTCCTCCCTAACTTCAGTCATGCCTTATATTATTTTTCTTCAGTTGCTTTATGAGACTGACCGACAAAAAAGACCAACCCTGAAATAAGTACAAAAAAGAGAGACAATTTATGTTTGGTCCGACTCTGTTTTAAATTAGGTGAAATGAAAAAACACAGACAAGAGTTTATCACCGGTGTTCATAAGAAATGGTGAATAATATGTATAAAAATCTAATCATAATAATCAACCGTCTTTCATGTATCTTGCCATGTTAAAACTTTTTGTTTTTCATTCAGTAGTATCAGTACTAGCCTGGAAGCTTACCCTTTTGAATTTATATTTTTGACAACCCACATGTTATTTTATGATAAAAATGTTTGTAAACCAACCAATAAAAAATATAAGCCCTTAGCATTAAAAACATTCCATATCTGCCAACTGTTTTAATGAGTACTGTGGTAGGCAGGTTTACCATTGGCCCCTGGCTGGTTTCCACCTGTCTTGATGTTGAGGGATAAACAGACAGGACTGCTATAATAACAGCATCATTTGGACATTTTTATGGCATATAAACCACATTTCCTTGGTGGTCTGTGAACCAAGGCCAAACATCATTAATTCAGACACCAATTAATGTCATTAAAGTAAACAGGTGTATTACCCAGACCTGATTCTCATCACTCAGATGTACCAGAATGTCTCGCTGGTGATGTATGGACATATATCACATCCTAACACATAGAGAACCTGGGTATATGTCTCTTTGAGTGTCACGCTGGTGATGTACGGACATATATCACATCCTAACACATAGCGAACCTAGGTATGTGTCTATTTGAGTGTCACGCTGATGGTATAATAAACATATATCACATCCTAACACATAGAGAACCTGGGTATATGTCTCTTTGAGTGTCACGCTGGTGATGTACGGACATATATCACATCCTAACACATAGAGAACCTGGGTATGTGTCTATTTGAGTGTCACGCTGGTGATGTACAGACATATATCACATCCGAACACATAGCGAACTTGTGTATGTCTATTTGAGTGTCACTCTGATGGTATATAAACATATATCACATCCTTACACATAGCGAACTTGTGTATGTGTCTATTTGAGTATCACTCTGATGGTATATAAACACGTATCACATTCTAACACATAGGGAACCTGTGTATGTGTCTATTTTAGTGGTCACTCTGATGGTATATAAACACGTATCACATCCTACCACATAGGGAACCTGTGTATGTGTCTATTTGAGTGGTCACTCTGATGGTATATAAACACGTATCACATCCTACCACATAGGGAACCTGTGTATGTGTCTATTTGAGTGGTCACTCTGATGTTATATAAACACGTATCACATCCTAACACATAGGGAACCTGGGTATGTGTCTATTTGAGTGGTCACTCTGATGGTATATAAACACGTATCACATCCTACCACATAGGGAACCTGTGTATGTGTCTATTTGAGTGGTCACTCTGATGTTATATAAACACGTATCACATCCTAACACATAGGGAACCTGGGTATGTGTCTATTTGAGTGGTCACTCTGATGGTATATAAACATGTATCACATCCTAACACATAGGGAACCTGTGTATGTGTCTATCTGAGTGGTCACTCTGATGGTATATAAACACGTATCACATCCTAACACACAGCGAACTTGTGTATGTGTCTATTTGAGTGGTCACTCTGATGGTATATAAACATGTATCACATCCTAACACATAGCGGACTTGTGTATGTGTCTATTTGAGTGTCACTCTGATGGTATATAAACATATATGACATCCTTACACATAGAGAACCTGGGTATGTGTCTATTTGAGTGTCACGCTGGTGATGTACGGACATATATCACATCCTAACAAATAGCTAACCTGGATATGTGTCTTTATGAGTGTTACTCTGATCATTATACAAACACATATCACATCCTAAAACATAGCTAACCTACCAGGAATGTGTCTATTTGAATGTCAGTTTGATGTTATATAAACCTGTATGACATCCTAACACATAGCTGACCTACCTCCTGGGTCTGTCTGGAGAGCAGAAGGTCTGTAGTTTCATCCCTGGCCTGATGACGTCATATCAAAAGATGTTAAATGATGGTACTTGTTGTTACCATGCCTGGTGATCAGCAATAGGGGACTAAAACAAGGACTGGTCGGCTCGGAGTCAGTATACTGTGTCTGAGTGGGGTATCCATATTAAACTGCGGCATGGTATCTCAGTGAGATAGCACCATGAAACCATGTCCGTACTTATACCATCAGCCACTACACACACATGCATGCATGTCACTATGTAAGTGCAATAATCTTGAACACGACAGTACCCCATTCCACCCCACCCCACCTCTGACTTAGCAAAATGTCATCCGCATGCTAATTACAGACCAGATAAACCTTGGCTTACCGTAACCTCAGAGCCTTGGAGCCATGGCGATCAATGTAGACATTAGTCAATATTATGATATTATGATGAAAATTGTCGAAAATTGATGAGGTTACATAATGACCAATACCACTGATGGCGTCCTCCTACATGAACAATACAACACCGTGGCAGCTTTAATCTTCCTCAGATCTTGCACTAGGACAACCCATCAATGTTGCTCAAACATATTGGATTTTTTTTAATATGCCCTGTCAATGTTGATTGATAATAAGCAGAGATTAATCAATCTGAAAATGTCAAGCAGCACTGATCATGGAAACTTTATACATGAACGCTCAATTTACTCTCCGAACAGCTGAAGCGGAGATCAATAACCTTGTTGGCTGAAGCTACTGTTTGTGCAGAAGAAGAATATTTCAAAGATTGTACATTCATGTACAAAGAAACATTTCAAAGTTAGTTCTCATGAGGCTGTATTTCAAACTTAGTTCTTACAAGGCAAACTAAACCTTTGATCTTCACTGTGAGCAGTCTGCTGTAAGATCAATATGTACCAAACATATTCTTGAATACAAGAGAGAATATATCAGCAAAACACTATGGTCCACCTGGATCATAAGAGCATGCGACATGGTTTGTTTGGTTACTGATAGCCTTGCTCCAAGGCTGTACTGAAAGACAAGTCCCTGGATGTGTTGTAATTATATCCTCCTAATAGGTAAGTCTAGATATGCTGACACTGAGGACTCCAGTCTCTTATAGCGACAACTTGTTTTTATTATTTACCTAATCTAGAAATTATGATTTCAACTAATAATTATTGCATTAGAGACGTACAAGTCTAGGTGACTGTTTGATGTCTGCAAAACATTCCCGCTTTGTCAAGACAGCCTGAAATTAAGAGTCTGGATCAGACAATTTTACCATAGCTTGATATAAGAAAATAAAGGTCAACATCCCTGTCATAGGGAAACAATGACACACAAGGAACCAAGTTGCAAAGCCCGAACTCCACATCCTTTAGTTGACTCTCATTACCAGCATTAGAATTGGTCTTCAGCAACCCATGCTTAACGTAAGAGGCGACTAACTGGATTAGGTGGCCAGACTCACTAACTTGGTTCATGCATGTTATCATATCCCAACAGTGTTGAGCAATGCTCATAGAATATGTCTTCAGTAACCCTTGCTTGCCGTAAAAGTCGACTATGCTCGTCGTCAAAGGCGACTAACAGGGTCTGGTGGTCAGGCTCGCTGACTTGGTTGATTCATGTCATTGTATCCCAATTGCATGGATCGATGCTAATGATGTCATTAACGGGATTGTCTGGTCCAGACTTGATTATTTACAGACCGCTGTCATATAGCTAGAATATTGCTAAGGCCAGCGTTAAACAAACAAACAAACAATGCTCATAGTGTCAATCACTGGATTGTCTGGTCCAGATATGTTTGACAGTGCACTGTAATAATAACAAAATAAAGCCAGTGTATTGTTGAGTGAGGCGCTAAACAACAAACAAAACAATCTCATTAAAATCAGATCTTAGTTCTCGCTCTCGCTAAACAAATATCTGAGGACATCCAATTACGGGTCACGTCAGACCGACCTTGCGCGAACTTTGACTGACCAATGGAATGACCAATCAGAAGGCAGCTTTCTCGTGCTTTACGGCACTAATTTCAAATTGGCAACTACGCTTCGAAACATATTTTGACAAATTCCCGATTACAAATTTGAAACCTGAACAAAAGAACATTCTGGAATGGCTAATAGATGGTCTAGATTGTATGGATACAGTCGTTAAACCCGTAACTATCGTTCGTAGTAAAAGTTTTTGAGGCTGCATGATCAGAAATCCCATTTCGACTGTCACTTTCATAATCTGGTAAGCGACGCTCTGATTGGTCGGATGAAAGGTCGTTCAGACGTGACCCGTAATGGGATGTCCTCAGATCTTTGTTTTGCAATAGTGAGAACTGAGGTCTGATTTTAATGAGATTGCAAACAAGAGAAATCATGTCAAGCATAGGTGACTGTGACCAATTCTACACCGGATCCCCACATGGTGCAACAGGATACATCATTATTAATCTATTAATGGCCAAGCATACATCAAAGTAGCATCATTATCAAGGAAAAAATAGACCAGTTGTTTAATAATCTAGCCAGGCTTACAATTGGATTAGAATTTTCAATCAGCTTCATGACACAACTAATGGT
Source organism: Haliotis cracherodii (assembly GCF_022045235.1). Classification (NCBI taxonomy): domain Eukaryota; kingdom Metazoa; phylum Mollusca; class Gastropoda; order Lepetellida; family Haliotidae; genus Haliotis; species Haliotis cracherodii. The sequence goes on along the minus strand of NW_027266319.1, from coordinate 27,735,111 downwards.
GTCAGTGTTAGCTTCATAAATGTACTGCTTTCCTGCCAACAAACAACAAACGGTGTGCCATGCCATAATGCCAACTGGACATTTGATGCAGCAGCTTTGGGAATTTATGTCATTAGGACTAGTCCAGATGACTAGTGTAAACCTAATTACACTGGTCTTTAGGGTTTGTAGTGAGTCCTGTTTGAACAAGACAAAAATGTTTACTATGTTTATGATTTCAGTTTTATTCAGTTCCAATTTATAGCAAAACTGAAGCATGGAGAACTGGGTCTGAATTATAGCCCTCAAAGGCCACTAAAAATAGTCAAGTAGGACAAACATCGTTGGATTTTTGCCCTCAGCAAACTTTAGTGGTCTCAGGCTAGCAGACAAGCATGGATTTTGAAGGCTGTTCAGATTAGCTAAATATAGACAAACATGCTCTATACCTTTGACTTTGGGTTCTAGTAAGCTGAGGAATTAAATCGTAGAATGACTGTATTGAAACAAACCAGACAGGATTGAATGGGATATAGATTCTTTTGATTTTGAAATGTCGGAAGTGAGCCAGCCAAAGTCCTTCCAGTTGATTTCCGGAACCTAAAGAGACACGCAAATAGTTTCCCCGGATTTGTATACTTGAATAACTCGAGTAACTCATGGGTATTCCCAGCATTCCATGCAACAATCACTGGAACACACACTAAGATATGTATCTGCTTCGTCTCCAACTACAAATCACCTCACAATTAAACTAACATCAAATGATAATGTTTACATTTTTTCTCTGCTGATGATTGGAAAAACAGAGCGAAGAGATCACTGCGGACTTTACAGTGAAGAGTGGATGTGTGTGATCATTGGGCACTAACCTTGTTGTGTAATCCTTTCAAGAGAAGAACTACTGAGTTTTTGCAAACGATAAATATCACGCTTTCTAGGCACAAAAAAACCTAGCTGTCAGCTTACAGCAATATATCCACACTTGGCTGCCTACAACCATCTCAGATATTCTGCAGGGCACTCCGACATCCGTGTCAGTCATGACATAATAAATAGCAGTGTTGTAATGTTGCATGCAGTGAGTGAATGAGGTGAAATGGGGTTTAACATCATGTCCAAGATTGAGTGCACTTACATAGCGACGTGCATCCAGACGTGTGTTCGTGGTTGCTTGTACTAGCCGGGACTAAATGCTGATTTTATAGTCCTAGCCCATTGAGGTACCATGCCGCAGATTATCATGAATACCCCACTCAGACACAGTATACTGACTCCGAACTGACCAATCCTTGTTTTAGCCCATTAATGCCGAGCACTAAGCAGGGTAACAACAAGTACCATCTTTTAAACTCTTTGGTATGACGCGGCTGGGAATCGAACCCTGGACCTTCCGCACTCTGGGTGGACACTCTACCACTAGACCACAGAGGTGTTCTGTGAGTGAATGAATTAGCTTGGGTGTGAGTGTAGATTTAGATCACTCAGTTTGAATGTAGATCACTGTGTTTGAATGTAGATTACTGTGTTTGAATGTAGATCACTGAGTTTGAATGAAGATCACTGAGTTTGAATGTAGATCACTGAGTTTGAATGTAGATCACTGAGTTTGAATGTAGATCAATGAGTTTGAATGTAGATCACTGAGTTTGAATGTAGATCACTGTGTTTGAATGTAGATCACTATGTTTGAATGTAGATCACTGTGTTTGAATGTAGATCACTGTGTTTGAATGTAGATCACTGTGTTTGAATGTAGATCACTGAGTTTGAATGTAGATCACTGAGTTTGAATGTAGATCACTATGTTTGAATGTAGATCACTGTGTTTGAATGTAGATCACTGTGTTTGAATGTAGATCACTGAGTTTGAATGTAGATCACTGTGTTTAAATGTATATCACTATGTTTGAATGTAGATCACTGTGTTTGAATGTAGATCACTGTGTTTGAATGTAGATCACTGAGTTTGAATGTAGATCACTGAGTTTGAATGTAGATCACTGAGTTTGAATGTAGATCACTTAGTTTAAATGTAGATCACTGAGTTTGAATGTAGATCACTGTGTTTGAATGTAGATCACTATGTTTGAATGTAGACCACTTAGTTTAAATGTAGATCAGTGAGTTTGAATGTAGATCACTGAGTTTGAATGTAGATAACTGAGTTTGAATGTAGATCAGTGAGTTTGAATCTAGATCACTGTGTTTGAATGTAGATCACTGTATGCAGTGAATATGTAAATCACAAAATAATTGCTCAAAATGAGAATTCACTCAACTATGCATCTATTTGTCTGGACCCAAAATGAAGACAGGGAAAAACAAGGGAAAAAAACACATTAGCATCTGGAAAGGTGTTCAGTGAAACTCAAAACATGGGTACGGTGCTAACTAACCAAGGATCCCAATTAGGACACACCTTGGATTACAACCCATGATGATCTGGCACACCTGGGGACAAACTCTGCATAGCAAGATGCAGGTTTTTGCAGGTGCTGACAAACCAAGAATCAAAATCAGGGTGATCCAGGATTTGAACCCAGATTCAGCTTATCCTGGCACCTCAATCTGTGCCTTTGGGTTTGACAATGCTGTTTGACTGTATAAGAATTTCTCATAACTTTAAATACTATCCCCATCTCCAATCAAAGGAAACTTTTCCATTTTCCACCGGAAAGACAATACATTTAATAATAATTTTGAAACAATGATCCAAAGAAGATAACATCTCCAACATAACAATGAAATGGAGATATTAAGTACACAGGCTTCAAATGACATTTGGCCGGAAATCAATTTATCCATCAGCAGCATCATGGCATGACAAAATAAAATGATGACAACAGAAGCATTGTCTGGTTGCCTTAGGCAGTAAGGACTCAACACCCTCAATATCACTACTGAGTGAGACCCTCACAGAATATCATACTACAGGAATCCACAGCCTCTCCTTACACTTACAGTGCTGTGGCCAAACTCCTGCGTGAATATTCGGCACATGATCACTGCTGTGCATTATATGAGCAAGTCTGACAATTGATCCTTTGAGGAGAGAGTTGATGAAGATCTGGCTTCTTGTCATCTTCTGCTGTGGGAAATACCTAGCACTGATGTACTTGACCAAGGCATCCAGAAGGCAGTGGCTGGGAGGTGGTTACGGTGAGCTTTTGATCTTATATTTATTGATTGGGATGGCTTTTGGAGCTGTGGCCAGTTCTCCAAGCTGGTACCATCAACCACATGTGTTTCATGGTAAATATTTACATATTATGTTGGGGAATCATGTAGAAACATGAAGCAAGTTTGTGATGCAAAACTGCATCTCAGAGTATTTGATATTCATAGTCTATGGAATGTCTGGAAATATAGCTCAGAATCAAATCTTAAGAATTAGGTTCCCAAACAAGAAAAGGTACAAACTTAAAAAAGCAAATTACGTTCAACTTCAACAATAGGGTTAAATAAACATATACCGTATTCAACCCATATAGTAATTATATTTCGTTTTAAAAATCATCCGGGAACCGAGGTTTCTGGATATTTGAAGTCTGTATAAGCGGGGCATGACTGTATTCGGTTTATTTTAGATACTTGTGACTTTGAATATTATGTGCAGAAAAATATTATAATGCACATCCCCTTCCACACAGCAGTGTTTTTTAAAAAAAAGTGTGCACTATTCTCAAGAAAATACGGTAAGGCTTACTGATGAATTTACGCCAATTTGACTCTGAATTGGTCCCAATAAGCGCCCACCCCTTCTGTCTTTTTTTAAGTGCCCTGGGTCTTAATGGGTCGAATACGGTAATACATAAAATCAAAAGATACAGACTTATGAAATAATACCCAAATTTATTAAAAATTATTCTCCAACACATATCTAAATGGCTTTCAGTGTCAGCTTGTGATACTCATACTGATTGCTGCCATGTCACCAGGTAACTGATAGTGCAACCATGTCATCCGTGTCAGCCTGCACTCCCTGAATGCCAGGCCAGTGTTTGTCATGCAGACACAGTTGATTATACACAAACTGACATGCATCCCTTCCTCCTGATGCAACCAGATGCCTCATGTTGAGGAAACACCATCTCTCCATGGCGTCAGTGGTCTAGGTAGAACTAATCAGTCATAGCACCCAGCACACACATTCCTTTGTCTTGCTGCAATTAGCCAGGCCAAGGTGTATCCTGAAAGGCTTAACGCCTGTAATTGAGTAGATCTTTGCTTCAGGAGTTCTGATTGAAACTGTTACCTCATGATTGTCTGATAAGCTGCTATGACAAAAACATGAGACTGCTTGACGAAGCTAGGATGAAGGTGATAATGGGTACTTGTGTATAGGAGGGGAATGGGTGGCCCAATCGTCTAAGGCCCCACAATTCGCTGTGCAGAGTTGTGTCCCTTGGGCATGCCAAAACCTTTGATTGTTGGTTCGAATCCCGGTTTGCCCCTATTATGTGTCTAGGTTTGTCAGCACCATGTCCGTTTCACCAAAGTGGTAATTCCATATAAATGTCGGAGACCTGCATCACTTCGGGCTTTCCTCCCACTTTGAGCTGACACGCTGTGATATAATTGGAATACTGTTTCAAAGCGTTAAAGCCAACTCACTCACTCCAGAGATTATAGGCCCGTTCATCTATCATCCAAAACTGGCCTCCACAGATAGCTAGCTGTACATTTTACATTTAAGATACTGGCTATTAACTGTTAACAAGCTAAAAAAATTGGAAGATCCATTCTGCAGTATAAATAGAATCTCACGCTAGTAGCTCAAATACATCAACACTTATCAAGCCTGGGTGCTTTAAACTTTTATCAACTAATGTGATGATATATTTGATATCAAGACACTCAGGACAATCTCTCTACAAATAAACATCAAGTTGTTTCAGTGTCAGTCAGCAACAAGGACAAAAATACCAAAAGTTATAAATTTCAGAAAGCATGAAGAAAGGTTGAAGTAGAACAGTCTAGTTTCTTTTAGACTCATTTACTATTTAGAAAGTATCCATCAGAGTGTTTCAGGTTTGCTCTTCTATAAAGATTAGACTACATATGTGTATATGCATTAGCCTGGAGATACTGTTTCATACCTTCTTGTAACATGTGCCTGACTTCGTTCCTTCAATCAGCAAAATCAATACATCAAGTAATCTAGTTATTAGTAGTTAAATACGGAATACCAAATGAGCTACGAGGAATTACAGATATGATGTCCAGATAGAACGAATGTTGTCAATCCCAAGCCTTTCATGCATTCACAGGAAAGAAAATTGGTAAATTTTGGGTTTTGGGTAGGTGATGTCATATATTACATGGGCATTTTAAGAGAGAAATGAATAACAGACATATGAAATGGCAAGATACAGAGAAACTTCCGTGAAGGCAAACAATTATTCAGATGACGTGAAGTGATCATTTTGTGACATCATGAACAAGATATGATGTCATATCATAATTTTCTCAACAATGTAGCACTATGATGTCACATAGGTTCAATTGACCAATCAGCACTGACAATCGCTAAAATGCATGTGTGCTAATATAAGTAAATAAATCATTTCTTAATTTCTACTGAAACTTAAAAGAAAATTACTAAAACTAGTGATGGTGACTGGCCTTAATTTCGTATCACAATTTATTGCAATAATGATTTATATATTGCGATACGTAAAAGCTTTCATGATATGTATATATTAGCATTTCATATACTTTGCAATACCAGTAATGCTGTGCACCTCTAACTAAACCCCTTAAAAATGCCAACGCTAATGTGTTTTCATAGACGAATGACAATAACGAGATCATTTTTTTTTACTCAGCCCAACTATCTAAACCAAACTCCTGTCAAAAACAGACGACTGACATGAAATGCCACAACAACCACGGCAGGGATGTGTATTGATTCAGTTATATTACAGGTTGACACCCTGGGTGTTGTGTCCATTAGTACTAGTACACTCACAGTACACTCACAGTACACTCTCACAGTACACTTTACACCTGAACTGTGCCCAGTTATTATCCATCATCTCGTAATGAGTAAAATCAATTTCCCGTGTGACATTTCCCTGCTGTGTCAGAAGGACAGATCAATATGAGCCATGCCACTTACACCACAATTTGCTCTGCCTCTTCCATAATCACTACTTGAAAATTTCGGATTGGTCGAAATGAATGTGGTATACACATGCTGTGGCATCATATTGATGAGTCATGATTCAACCCCAAAACCGTTTGTCTCTTGACACAGCACTGGTTTTTCAAACATGAGAATTTTTCTTTCTTTTTAAAAGTGTGACAACCCCATTACCTGTCGAGAAACTTTTATCATCAATGTTGAAAGTGCACGCAAAGAGGACATGAACGCTGTCTGTTAATCAATCTTGGTTTGAAACAGCTGAATGTAGGCCACAATGTGTGAATATATGATATGTTTGCTTACATCATTCACTTAGCACTATGGCAATTCTATATAGAAGAATTAAAAATCCTACTTTGCACTCAGTTTGAACCTGACTGAACCATTGACAATGGCATAGTAACAGGTGTTATGTCAATATAAACATACTACACAGTGGTGCATTATTGTGACCTAGATATAAATAAGTCTTATATTGCATTGCGTAAACACAAGCCAACTGAAGAACAGAGGATTGTGTCATCAGAACGCATCTACCGTATTTTACATAGTTCATGTTCCTTTTGATTTATTGTTTTTAACAAGGCGTCAAATAATATTCCAGCTAGATGATGGCAGTCTGTGAATAAGGGAGACTGGACAAGACAATCCAGTGATTGACATCATGAACACTGATGTACACAATTGGGATACAATGACATGCATCAACCAAGTCGGTGAGTCTCAGCTCCAGAAAGCGTTCCCTCGTCACACCGAAGACCCGGGTTCGATTCCCGACATGGGTACAATGTGTGAAGTCCATTTCTGGTGTCCCCCGCCGTGATATTGCTGGAATATTGCTGAAAGCGGCGTAAAACAATACTCACTCACTCACTCACTCAGCTCCAGATCCTGTTAGTCGCCTCTTATGACAAGCATGGACTGAAGAGCAATTCTAATCAGGATATTTACTGGTGTTCTGTGACAAGACAATCCCATGATTGACATCATGAATTTTGGTGTACGCAATTGGGATACAATGACATGCATAAGCCATGTCAGAGAGTCTCAGCTCTTGATCCCGTTACAACAAGCATAGTCGCCTTTATCAGCAAACTTGGGTTGCTGAAGCCCTATTCTACCCCGGATCTTCATGGGTATTTGAATGGATGACAGAGCATAGAGTATTTATCATTGGTACAGCACCTGCAGTGTTCAGTCGGCATGTAAAGGCAGTAGTGCCTGGATGTAACTCTGATTGTATCTCTGGGCCACAACTCAACCAGACACAATGGCCTCTTTTGTGTTGAATTTCTTTCTGCTTACTATCTGTGTATGTATTTCCTAAACAATAATTAGATATTTCAGACACAAGAAGATATTTTCCTAAAGAGCATTTCCATCAACTAAAATTTCATCTCATTTTAAGTTACTTAATTGAGGATGTAAAATCCATCTGTCCATATACTATAATTAAGTATAATTATGAAATTCATAACAACATATGGTGAATGACCATATCATAAACAGGTTTGGGATAATTACTGGGTACACGGTTGTATGATGAAAGCTATCAGCTGCTTTTTAATTATTGACAGATGTACATTACAAATCTACATGTTTCTTGAAATATCCGGTCCCAATTATCTCATAATTATAGATTAATGATTTCTAAGCTTTTCCAGTTCAGTTCACCCCTCATGTACAAGCAACTGAAAAAGTGCACACAATTATTTTGTAAGATTAGTACCGGTACTGGAAGATATAGCACTCATGCATATCAGTTGTATAAGTGAACAGCATTAGAAATTGGCACTAGTCCTGTAGTCCTGCCAAACTGCCCACTAGTTGTTATCCTAAGGACTAGTAGAACACGTTTAAGGATTTTGATACATGTTATCATTATAAGGACTAGTGGACTAAACCTGTTCGTTTCTATTGCTGGTGAATGGTATGCCTCTGGGAGTGTTGTGTGCTGCACGGGTGATCCATGTGTGCAACCCACCCCCTCTGACTGCCTATGCCCAGAGAGGCAATCCCGGTTAAGATCCGGGGTAGAACAGGTCTTCAGCAACCCATGCTTGCCGTAAAAGGCAACTATGCTTGTCGTAACAGGCGACTAACAGGATCGGGTGGTCAGACCTGCTGACTTGGTTGATGCTCATGTTGTCAATCGCTGGATTGTCTGGTCCTGTTTTGATAATTTACAGACCGCCGTCATATCGTTAGAATATTGCTGGGTGTGTCGTGAAACAACAAAACAAAGAAAGCATATGGAATTGTTTCATACGTCATAAACTTTCAGATTGTAGAAACAAGATATATATGGATTTTGAAGGTATTGGTTTTAAAAATTGATATCAACATATGTATATACGCAACTTCAAAGGGAGGTTGTAAAGTGCATCATATACTTGATGAGCAGAGGAGTGAGTGAGTATTGTTTCAGCAATATTCCAGCAATATCATGACAGGGGACACCAGAAATCGACTTCACACATTGTACCCATGTGGGGAATCGAACCAAGGTCTTTCGTCATGATGAGCAAATGCTTTAATGACTAGGTTACCCCATCACTCAGATGAGTGAGTGAGTGAGTGAGTGAGTGAGTGAGTGAGTGAGTGAGTGAGTGAGTGAGTGAGTGGGTCGGTTGGTGGGCGGGTGGCTGGGCGGCTGGGTTAGTGGGTGTGTGAGTGAGTGAGTATGGTTGTATGCCGCTTTTAGAAATATTCCGTCAATATCATGACAGGGGACACCAGAAATGGGCTTCACATTGTACCTATGTCAGGAATCGAACCTGGGTCTTCGGCGTGACGAGCAAACACTTTAACCACAAGGCTCCCCGACTGCCCCTCGCCCAGATGAGCAGAAGAAGCTCTCTTTACTTCACAGTGAACCAGTATAGTACTGACAGAAAAGTTTGCACTATTTCAACCGAGGCAACTGCATTCAGAGTATCTAGTCATGTTGAACAACTCCAGTCAAGCATCAAGTTCAAATTAAGATATGCATTTAGTAACACAATTCAGTTCAGATTGAGGGTATGCACAATACAGTGTTTACTACATCTATTTATTCGATTGAGGCATGAGAGCTCAATGTAAGAAAAGTCACCCGGCAAAGGGATGAAGTGGCTGACTGACTCACTCTAAAGCATGTATTCAGAAACAATATTCAACACAAGTCCTAAATGAAGATAAACAACTACATTCATAAGTCTTCTAGATTATTGATCATATAAATATGGTTGATCAGGTTCCTAAATATTGAAAATCTCCCACAAGAAGTTATTTCCATCACAAGTCATTCGGCAAGTTTCTCTATATAGCCACCCCTCCAGAATGTCTTAACAACTGTGGATCAACACCAATATTGAATAACTCTGTGACCCCTGTAATCATCAATGATTGCAACAACAAACTGACTTCTCTTTCATACAAAGCAAAAACGCTACAACCAGTTTCTGTTCAATGCCAAAGTCCAACGACAGACCCTTCCCTACAGTCTTCAGCAAAAGATGCTTGTCCTGAGTGAGTGAGTGAGTGAGTGAGTATGGTTTTACGCCGCTTTTAGCAATATTCCAGTAATATCACGGCGGGGGACACCAGAAATGGGCTTCACACATTGTACCCATGTCGGGAATCGAACCCGGGTCTTCGGCGTGCTTGTCCTGAGCGGCGACTAACTGGATCGGGTGGTGAGGCTCACTGACTTTAATGATGCAGATCATTGTATCACAGTTGCCAATCTCATGATATAAATCACTGGTTGGTGCATGTCTTCGTATCACAATTGTGTATCAATTGCTCATGATGTCAATCACTGGATCGTCTGGTCCACACACGATTATTTACAGCCCACCGTCATATAGCTGGAATATTGCTGAGGGTGGCGTTAAAAAACAAACAAACAATCCTTACAATCATCATCTCATCCAATACAGTTCGTAGATGTCTCCATAAAACAGCCAATCGAAGAAGTCAAACTTGGAGTGGTTAGTTGTGAAACCAATGTACAGAATAATAGGCTGACCCCATGTAGTCCATAGAGTTGTATTTGTGGTCAATACACTTGTGAACATAACGATGTTGCAGATGGGCCAGGCTTATAGTGGTGCGTATCTAATAACAGATTGATTCTAGCATCCATCGAATGCTCGAGCATCCAGTGCAATGGTGCTGGATATATAGAATCCAGAGGTTGTCTTCGTATGTGAATCTCCGGTCCTTTGTGCAAGACACGGACAAACACATGGCTCGGGGCACTACACTTGATGTGGTTCCAAGTTGATTCACATCACAGCATCAATAGATTGGTTGTCCTGTACATAACAAGATGACAATGTTAAGATCAGGCTTACATAAAAACAGATTCTGGAAACGTGTTGACATACTACTCAATATTTGCTAAGAATGAAGTTAGATACCTCAGTAAAAGGTCTGGTCCTTGTAAACTGTTGAGTAGTATATATTATCAAAGACCAGGGTACAGAATGTATATCACATATGTGCAAATAAAACATTTACAGGGCTTTATGACAGAAAATATTGCTAATGGATTTATTTATTATTTACTATAGTTGAAGTTATGTTGATGATGATGATGATGTTGATGATGATGATGATGATGATGATGATGATGATGAAGTTCTCATCCTGATATGGCTACCTGTCACAGTATATTGGTGCTCATGACTTCAAAACTAGTTTGCCTGTGCCACACATATTTACAGGCAACAGCAATTATACCTCCTATCTGCATCCTCAAATTGTTACAGGGGTATGGGGTAGTCTCGTGGATAAACCTTTCGCTCTTCACATCGAAGACCTGGGTGAGATTCCCCACATGGGTACAATGTGTGAAGCCCATTTCTAGTGTCCCCGATTGTGATATTGCTGGAATATTGCTAAAAGCGCCATAAAACCATACTCGCTCACTCACTGATATTGTTAAAGTCTGTGCCAAAAACATCTGAGTTTACTGGACAGAACATGTCTCTAAGCATCAATTTCAGTAGATTTTAGTATTATGATAGAGACTTTTATTATTACCCGAGCTTACTAGACAGTACAGATATTCACTAGACTTGGGGTTGGGACCAGAGGCTAAAGTTGCAGACTGTTGTTATGTGTATTTAGTTTAATTGCCTTATCAGTTTCAGTAGACAAGTTCCACAGATGAGACATCTAGTATCCCTGATATTGCTCACTGTTGTTCTTCTATTAGATGCTAATACATGCCAGTTCTCCGACACACTCTTGCACTCCCTTTGACGTTCGATCTCAAGATAACAATTTCCTATTTTATTCTGTGATATGTTGGTGAATAAAAATGACCGTTTCCTGCAAATGTACTCTCTGTATGACTGTAGCACTCGGGATTCGGTAAGGTAGTGAGTTGCCACTGTGCTAGCATTAAACAGAATAGACACCAGGCCTCTAATAGACGATTGGTAAAAGCTTGAAATGAATAGACACCTAGGCCGTCTAAGAGAGGAAATACGATATACATACCTACAAGACTACCATGGATCGTAATGAATTGGACAATCTACTACAGCTTCCAATGGTTCTAATGGCTACAGCTTGCATAAATATGTTTATAAAATCCTCTCTGCAATGTTTTGCATTATATATATCGGTATATGGATACTAATTTATGGCCCTGTATGCATAATGTGTGTGCATATATATACAATATTCATCTCTTTACCATTTAAAGATGGGGTGCTTTAACCTCAATAGCCACGAATGGCTGTGAATTTCTCACATTAATAAGGCCATTATGTTTATATTTGTTGGATCATGAATCCGCCATCCCTATTTCCTTCATAATTGGAGATAACAAAATAATCGAAACACGTCATACATGCAAAAATATTTTTGGTCACGCAGTGTTCTTAAAAAAAAAAATCATCTATGAAAGTTGTGATGTTCAAGTTAACATTCAATATTTCGCCAAATCACAGTCAACGTAAATCCTTACAAAATAACTCTAGAATTACGTCCCTTGTTTTTGATATGCAGATTTTGCCAAATATTAACTCCTTTGTCTTCCAATAAAAACCTAAGTTTCCAGCAGACGATTATGCTAAATATGGCAAATTCATCATTTGACCTCTGCATGGATGCCAGACCTAATCCACGTGGCATAATGTGAAGTTATGAAAGTATTTTTATTCCATCCTCTGACTTCTGGCTCTGACAAAGTGCATCCTTGATCTAACAAATAAAAAAAATAATAGCCCAATCTGAAATAGTGCAGCAGTGCAGCTCAGACAGGACTTTCACTTCCAAACAGTTCCTTGGGCAACGCTGCATAAGGATGTTGGCCATGAAACAGTTTTACAATGCCAATGGGTCACACATCAATAGACATCAGATTTCCAGCTGCCAAATGATTTTCATCAGAACAGCTAAGAGGCAAAAAAAAAAAAAAGAGAGCTTAAAACATAACTACATATTTTGCAAATCTTGTATTTTTCATTAGCTTACACTAAGCAACTGCTTCATCATAGAGTACCTTCAAACATCGGTCCATAAACATAGTGATTTTCAAGCTGTTTTACAATTCCATTTTTGCTGAACAAACAGCAAGAAGTTGCTCGGAGCCATAGGAAACACACGGACTGATTTGCACAATCATTTTTCTATTCCTGGTGAAGAGCTCTCCAGGGAAATGATTATTCATTTGCTTGTCAAACCATGAGTTTAAATGGTTTTATCACCATAACAACCAGAAAAACACATTATAAAACATGTGCTGACCGGCAACAGGAGGAGAGCACATTAAACATGGCAGTGCTAGGACAATGATGATATGGTAGCCGTGCTGGACGAAATGATGAATATCCCTCGTGCTGTAGTTTTATTAAACATCACAGTCACATTGCACATTGAGAGTGGAGGCTTTCTAGGGTTGTTCATTATAACAAGGTATCATACTGTTGCTGTTTGAACCCCAGGATACTCATAATTTATGAATTGATTTTCTTGTTTTGTAATAACAACATGACCAAAAATAACATTTATGAAAGCATTACATTCGTCCCAGAATTCTTTAACATGAGAACATTCCAAATATACTTGAACAATGTTTCAATAATAATAATAATTTAGGAAATTAGTCAAGCCTTTAGAAATCATTACGTAAGTCATCAAACCATCTAGCCTTATAACATTACTAAATGTAGTTGAGTTTTTCATGGACCATTCTCAAATGTTTGAACATCATCAGAGACCAAAACTTAGCAGATGTAGGGAACAAATGTATGAAAAAACTTCATCTTTGTCATCATCTTGATCATAGTAAGAATTTCTCACCTATTTTCACTTATTTTAACCTTTCTTCATGTAAGAAATTAAAACATTGAAAAAGCTGAAAGGCTAGTTGGCTGTCATGTGAACATGTTTGATCATGTTCTTACCAATATTTAAGGAACCAGTCATTTATTACAGGAAGGGTGGGTCAGAGGATTTTGAAATGGACCGGTACAGAAAATATATTATTATCCTCCCATCATGCTTGACATATTCTTGGATGATCCTCCTATGTCCCTGCACATTTTTTTTAATGATCTTCCCTAAAGATGTGTATTATTTTTTATGCCCCCCCCCCCCCCTTTAGAGACAGTCATATTTTTTGTTGATCCTCACCTGATTCCTTCTGACCACTGACCTGTCCTAAATTGCCATTGCCATTGGGCCCAAGATTGTCCTTGACATACCTCGTCTTTTACTATAAAAAAATATATTCCTGTCTGTCTGTCTGTCTGTCTGTCTGAAAATATATAATTTTGATAGAAACAAGCAATTCCATATATATTGTTAAGCCTAGAGCATTACAATAAGGGCTTGGCGGAAGGGACAATAATACTGTTCGGAGACTGTGAGACAGAATAACAAATGGACCCTGCATACCTTTTTACAAACTCATCAGATGATATTAATTCCAGCAATCTTCAACAGCATAGGACCGAATGTCTCAAACACGAGACAGTGCTGTCTACTTCAGCCCCTTAATTCCTATCATAACAGGTGTGGTTGGGTAGCCTTGTGGTTAAAGTGTTCACTCATCACACCAAAGACCTGGGTTCAATTCCCAATATGGGTTAAATATGTAAAGCCAATTTCTGGAGTCTCCCCGCCATGATATTGCTAAAAGTGGCATAATACCAAACTCACTCCTATCATAACAGCAAATCTAAATCAAAATATGGTTAACTCACAGTATGGTATTACTTTAAATTGTTATCGGATTACTATGTCAATAATAAGTGGAGTGTTATTTCACCACCTGGATCAATACAGGTAATGCTAGGTGTATGAAATATTACCTTGTATTACTGATCAATAAATGATATATCATTTACTTGATAAATTCCTCATGCATGATTTACTCCATCTAATAATCCTCTATCCTTGATACAGATCTCTAACTGCCAATTCCATTTGTGTTATTTATGATGATGACTTGAACAGGGTTCGATATGTCTTTGTGTTACTGGACAGAATGACCTGGTTCTGGTGAGTCAAGACACAATCCTACATGTGGAGAGTCAGACAGGAAATTGGAATAAGTCTCTTTGCACTCAGATCTCTATATTTAAAGGAACAATCCCCTTTTTAATCAGTATAGTAGACAGTGCATGTTTGAGTATGAGTGTATGGCGGAATGAGGTTCAACACTTGTATAGCCGCGATTTGTTTGTTTGTTTAACACCACACTCAGCAAATATCCAGCTTTATGATGGCAGATCGTACATCTTTGAGCCTGGACCAGCTAGACCAGCATCAACCAAGTCAGCAAGTCAGATCACCCGATCCAACAAGCATGGGTTGCTGGAGACCAATTCTAACCAGCATTTCCATGGTGGCACACCAAGTGAGTGACTGAGTGAGTGAGTATGGTTTTACGCCGCTTTTAGCAATATTCCAGCAATATCACGGCGGGGGACACCAGAAATGGGCTTCACACATTGTACCCATGTTGGGATTCGAACCCGGGTCTTCGGCGTGTCGAGCGACGCTTTAACCACTAGGCTACCCGACCGCCCCTGGGGCACCAAGAATGGGCCTTAGACATTACACCTGTCTGAATCAAACTCAAGTTGTCCTTGAGAGAGGCGAACATTAGATATACTTGGCCAACCTCCAATGTGTTAACCCTTTCGCCCCGACTGCCCGATTTATCGGGCAGCATAAACCGTGTCCCAGAACCCGGCTGCCCGAAAAATCGGGCGAGAACTGTCCAAGCCCCACACCCGGCTGCCCGATAAATCGGGCGGCGCGAGCGTGTTTACAAAATCGCTCTTTCTACTTCCTTTCTCGTGTGTAATCTCGTTCTAAATATGGAAACGAGATATACACGTGATTGACACGTCATTCTATGGAATTTCCCCGTCTTTTTGGCGCGAAAATCGCGGATGTCACCTGTTTTCGCGACAGGTATTTTTCTCGCTTGAATCGTAAATCAAGCGTAATGGCGGCCAACTACGATTCGGATAGCGATCAGATGATTAACAACGACTCTATCGGGAATAATAATGTGTTTGAATTGAATAATTTAAGCGAAGGGGAGAGGGAATTTCGCGAATATTTTGGTGAAGATTTTGACGGTTTCGACGAGGTGTCCCCCCCGCCAACTTTCAAGAATGGGAGTGGCAGAGGGACTACAACAGTGGAGACATGAGGGATTTTGAAGAGGCGACCGGACTCAAGAATATATATATTGACACGTACGGTGAGTGAAGAGTCATGCTATTGATTTTTTCCAACTGTTTTACAATGATTCTGTGTTTGAACGGATTATCAGTGCGACGAATGAGAATGCAGCCTACACGTGAACGAGCGATCACAACAACAACAAAGGTGAGTGGCATGACGTATTTGTTTCTTTTTTTTTAAAATTATTTTTCTGATCGCAATCCGAATTGTAGTTTGCCGGTTTGTCGTATGTCCTTATATTTCGCTCAATTTGAATAAAATTTATTTCTATAATCATGTTTGTTCTCTTGTTTTTTTACATCTTAATTTAAATTTTAGTAACTGTATAAATTATTTATTTATTAATTGATTTAATAAAGTACTGATTTAATTTATTATGCAGTTGTAAATAGCAGTGTATTGTAAATATGTTATCACAACTTTTATATTTGCAGAACTTGAATTTACGATCTTTCTGTCCTTTTACCATCTTTCCCTCTTCAGATCAATCTGTGATATCTTCTCTGTGATGTCATTCTTATAGTAGCTGTGGTTCAATGTTCATGTAATGTGATAAATTACTTTTTAAAAACTTAAATACTTAATTTTTGTTTCAAATCCTGAAAAAGAACAAAATAAATCAAATATTTGTTTTTACCTGTGTTAACGAGTTTACCTGCGTTAACAAGTTTACCTGTGTTAACGAGTTTACCTAAGAGACTGTAGGTGTATCATAAGTAATATGTGACATCAGTATAGAAAACAAAGTCAGTACCAAGAGTTGTAAACTTGTTTATTTGTTTACAGATGTGCATGAAGAGAATTTACCTGTAACACCTGCGATTACCTGTGCCGTCCAAGATGACAAGACCACTGTGTTATGTTTACCTTGTATCTGTGATTTAGTTTTGTGATTTTTAATACAATTTGAGCCAAAATTCATTGTCTGTTTTCATTTTTTCAGTGTTTTCAAGTTTTATTTCACTTGTAAACACCTGTAATTAGATAATGACAAAGGTTAGAGACAATAACAACAAAGAATATTAAAGTATACTTAATCCTCTTTACAATGGTATATGATCAATGTATATTAAAAGCAAGTTTCTGGTAGAAAAAGTGCATCAAAAATGATGGTGTGATTTTCTAATAATACTGCCAGGGAGGCCAGTGTACAGGCCTTGTCAGTGTCAGGGACTGCAGGGTTTCAAGGGACATAACTCTGGGGCAGCCAGTGATGAAAGAGTTAATACTTGTTTCTGGCTAATTCAAGATATTGTAACAAGTTCTCTATATTTACTAGGACATCGTGTTTGTGTTAAATTAAACACAAACAAAGACTTCTCCATATCCACAGAGTAAACACTGGGTACAGTTCATTCAATTTGATGAAAAATCACATACATGAGCCGTAAAATGCCAACTTGATGAATTAACGATCAAATACATTTAACACACTTCCTGAAATGAGGAGTAAATATAGTTAACAGTCATTCATCTCTGACAAGAAAACAAATCTTCAACATATTTTTCCAATCAAACCACTGATGACACAGACGAATCACGTGTTCTCACAAAGGTAAATCAACATATGTTTCTCATGAAATAAGATGCAAAGATTCATTATGTTTTCAAACCTTAAGTGTCGGTTGGAAACAGATGTATTGTTGGCAATAACAAAATGTCCAATATTTGCTTCTAAAACAGACAGTATTTTGAAAACATTCCAACTTGAAAGGTGTTGTGTAATTGTCTTGATGGAATTTCAGTGTTTTCAGAAGCAATGGCCAATACTGGTGCAAGGTTTGGCTGATTTTAGCATGAGTCTTCCATTGATTTAAGTGGCTTGGAGAGGGGTAATCATCGGTTTGGTCCGTAAAGATAAAGTTGGTCTGAAGTGGGACGCTCATCCCAGCTTGACAATGGAAGTCTGCCAAACTGTGATGGCCTGATTGTCAATGATGGCCAAGTAGCCTACAGAATAACTACATGTTGCTCAGCTGGGTGCACCAAATTTCTTCTGCCAAGTCTGGAAGCCTGAAGCTGGAGACACAAAAACAGCATCCGATAGATTTTTGCTGTGGGATTTTGAAACACAACAATATTGTTGCCTCATATCTGATTGACATACCATTCACACTTCTATAATAGGCCAGGGTTCATAAATTCTTACACATTTTTCTTTACTTATATGCAACATAATCTCTGCATTTGTAGAAAGCTTCCTCAGGCCAAATTATCATGTTGTTTCTTCTTTGAAAAACATAAGCAAATGCACCATCAATGTACTGGATTTCTGGTCCATGACTTGATTGTATTGTTTGTTTACAGGACGCCATCGCAGGGCAGGAATACTGTTTAGCGGCATCAAGAAATAAATAGTTACTTTTTTCACCAATTGCGTGAGTGGCAGGTGCTACCATATATTTTCCCTTTTTGTGAACACCTTGTGTCATCACTGATTTTTAGTCCATTCATATAATTTTCACCACTATTTTCACCTTTTATGCTCAAAGGAATCTGTTTTGTCGAATAATTGAGACTGTTTGGTGATGACGTTTTTACATAAGCTACCATTTTACAGAGAAATGATGATTATTGTGATATGGCTCTTCAGATGATCATGGGGGGCACTGGTGGCCCAGTCGTCGCGATTCGCTGTGCAGAGTTGCGTCCCTTGGGCACGCCAGAAACCTATGATTGTGGGTTCGAATCCCGGTTCGCCCTGATTATGTTTCTAGGTTTGTCATCACCATACCCGTGCTTGTGGGTTTCACCGAAGTGGTAACGTCTGAGACCTGCATCACTTCAGGCTTTCTTCCCACATTAAGCTGACACGCTGTGATATAACTGGAATACTGTTAAAAGCGGCGTAAAACCAAACTCACTCACTCACTCACTCAGATGATCATGGGTTCTGTCATTGTTCCATCACTGTTCCATCGGTGTTCCATCATTCTCCTCGGAGTGATGAAGGTCTACATTTCACTCTGGCATTCTCCATCATCCCAATCTTGATGAGCTGAACTCAATTAGTGAAGCCACTTTAATTCTTATCTTAAAACAATAAATATCAGGAGGAAGAAAGATACAATCTGATTGCCACACACACACTCTCCTACAAGTGTGCCAAACTAGTGTAAAGTGTAGCAGTGTGAAGTCTCACACAACATCATGTTTACTGATTCTAACAACCTACAGGTGATTTTCATCAGACTGACGCCATAAAATGTACACTTGATATTTATATCCCCTTACAACTCCCTCATCCTATTATAACTACACCCATCCTTGCATTCAGCCTCAAAGACTCACTTAAAATACTGCATAAATACCATGTATCTTTCCATCTGCTTGAATCCCACTGCACCCATTTTGACATCTGCTCTGGTAGCCTTACTTTAAGAATGTTTATAAACATGGATCCTTCCAACTGTTGTCATAGTGCCTATCTACACCTAGGCTTACCTCAAGTCTGTTTTTAAACTAAATCCTTCCAACTGTGGCGTCATAGTCCCACTACACCAAGCCTTACATCAAGTCTGTTTATTAACTAGCATCCTTCCAACTGTGTCGTCATAGTCCCACTACACCAAGCCTTACCTCAAGTCTGTTTATTAACTAGCATCCTTCCAACTGTGTCGTCATAGTCCCACTATACCAAGCCTTACCTCAAGTCTGTTTATTAACTATTATCCTTACAACTGTGTCGTCATAGTCCCACTACACCAAGCCTTACCTCAAGTCTGTTTATTAACTAACAGTTGGGATACCAAGTCAGTGAGCCTGACCACCCAATCCCATTAGTCACCCATTAAGACAAGCATTTGTTGCTGAAGATCAATTCAAACCAGATCCCCACGGCCATCTGAATTTAATGAAGTCATTTATAATAGACAAAGAATTTGCTGAGTTTCTTGAAGACAAAATTTGGGTACAGAGTGCACACCTTTGAACACTTGTATGGAGCAGGCATGAGAAGAATATGTTCAGTTGGGACAACAGTTAATAATAGATACAATGGGTACTGACGGAATAGTGCTTTCCACAAAACAGATTTGATCTGTCTGTGCAAGAATTGATGGTCTCTGCATGTACACAGGTCTGCCCCATCCCACTCATAAGTCACATCGGTCATGAGGCGGGAAGGCAGTTGGGATGAGGTTCCACAACGTGGCTCTGAGACCATAAAGATGAATCATCTAAGTCTTCAGAGATTTTCTCAAAATAGAATGTAACACCATCCCTCCAGCAATGATACCATGCAGTAAATCAGGGAGATACTAAATGTGTGGCACTCTACATCAGTTGGAATATTCCAGAAGGTGTCTCGAGTCAATTCTCCAGGTCACTCCATGTTGCTCTCTACAGGAAGGAAGTTGAAACATGATCAAATGGGCATGCATGTGCATTAAACCAGGAGAGTCTGTAGCTGGCTTGTTTATTCCTTGAGGGGCGGTCGGGTAGCCTAGTGGTTAAAGCGTTCGCTCGTCACGCTGAAGACCCGGGTTCGATTCCCGACATGAGTACAATGTGTGAAGCCCATTTCTGGTGATATTGCTGGAATATTGCTAAAAGCGGCGTAAAACCATACTCACTCATTCATTTATTCCTTGAAAACATATTTCAGTTTACCATCAAAGATTGGCATATGATGATTAGAGCATTGCCTGTAGCAGCAGTGTCAAATATTTTATTGTAAAACTTATACATAATGTGAAATTATAAAATCTTTAAAATATATCATCATAAAGATCACACATTAATACGTAAAATCATAAATTCTTGAAATATACCATTTTAAAGATCACATACTATTATGAGAGATATAAAATCTTAAAACTATTTCATAATAGAGATCACACATTATTATGCGAAATATAATCTTAAGAAAATGTCATTGAAAAGATCACACATAAATATGTGAAATCATTAAACCTTAAATATCTTTCATTGTAAAGATCACACGTTATTAATGAGTGAAATCATAAAACCTTATATTATCTCATCATTAATATGTGAAATCATAAGATATCAAAAATATTTCATTGTATTATTACTATTAAACTATCAGATACTATTATGTGAAATCATAAAATCATAAAACTAGTTCACAATACATATCACTTATGTGAAATATTATCTTAAAATATTTCATCATAAAAATCAAATATTATCATGGGAAATCATGAATCTTTAAAATGTTTCATCGCAAAGATCACACATTATTATGTAAAATCATAAAACTAAATATCAAAAAGATTTAGCTTGTTCATAATCTCGCCATTGGTACATATCCACGACTGCTGCTATAATCAAACCCGCTCCTTAGTGTCACTGTTATTCACAGGTACACAAGCTAGCTGGCATCAGGTGGTTATAAATAATCCTGTGTTGTCATATACATACATCCCATGCCAAGACACACATGCGTAGCCAATACCATGTGTTAACATGTGCAGAATCATGCAAGAATGTGGCATAACGGAGCATTAGGCAAAAGATCATGACATTTTGTGCAGCTCAATTTCCCTGGCAAAGGATACAGTTTGTGTGATCAGTCATAAGGAAAAACTTGGATTCTGACATCAAATTAGAGAACAGAAAGAGGGGTTATCAAAAACGATGAGTTAATGTGTGGAAAATATTTTTTGGCTCTATCTAATGAAATCTCTAGTTAAGGCTGTTTGTCAAGATGCGAGTGATGATCTCGGGAAGACATCAAGCGATATGATCACTTGTTTACTCCAAAGGTCAATAAGTAAATGAGATATTTTCAATAAGGAAATGAGATATTTTCAGGGCAAAGAAAGTTCAAGGTATGTGTCCCATAGGTTAGTTAATCCTTTTGTCTATTGGCTTGTTCAAATTGCCTTGTCAGATTTCATTAGCCAACAATGTCAATCTGACAATAGATCTGCTAATGTCATACAAACAACTGTCCCGTTCATACTTAATTTCTAACAAAATATATGTTCCTGCCATTCGTCTGTAAGAGTTTCTATTTTTTGCAATCCTTCTGTTAAATGGTTTGTTCATGCTCTGCATCTAGCCAAGGATTGTTCCTCTTTACCCAAGGACTTGTCACACAATCTCTTTACCCAAGGACTTGTCACACCACCTCTTTACCCAAGGACTTGTTCACACCATATCTTAACCCAAGGACTTATCACACCACCTCTTTACCCAAGGACTTGTCACACCATCTCTTTATCCCAGGACTTGTTCACGCCACCTCTTTACCCAAGGACTTGTCACACCATCTCTTTACCCAAGGACTTGTCACACCATCTCTGTACCCAAGGACTTGTCACGCCATCTCTTTACCCAAGGACTTATCCTGGCTATCCTTCTGAAAAAGGACTTGTTCACTCAATCACTTTACCAAAGGACTTCTTTTCCCAGTCTCTTTAACCAAGGACATATCCATGCCATCATTCTGATTTAAGACGTATTAGTGTCATCCTTCTGAAAAAGGACCTTTTCATGATACCTTCTTACAGCCTCATGACATCCTTCTTACAGCTTCATGACATCCTTCTTACAGCTTCATGACATCCTTCTTACAGCTTCATGATATTCTTCTTGACAACATTTTTCCAATTTAATGTTCTATTAAAGTTTTGATGTTTGGAAATAATCTAGCTGCAGAACATCCATTTCTTCCTAACACTGAACTGGTTTGGTCAAAAAGGTGGAATACATCACCCAGCATTTAAACGTCTGTAAACAGGCTCTGGAACTGTATCCTAGTGTTTGTCTGACACTTCCATTCTTAACAGACACATGTCAGCAAACATGTGTTCCACATTTGATTGATTACATAAGATTTCACATTTGGCTTAGTGGTCCTAAACTGAACAAGAACCAAGGCACAAAAATATGGGCTATTTATTTTTGAAACGCTGGCAGGGTTTCGATTCTGTAGTGATGTCAAAGTTTTGAATGTTTTTTACACTTTACACTGCCTTAAAAGTGGGCTCAGGTTATCTGAAGACAAACTAGTTTCTAAATGTGTATCCGAACGGAATCAATCACCAGTGTTGCTGTTGTCAGATTAACAGTTCCTAATTAGCCTTCAGAAAAACGCACAGCGGTATATGGTTTATGTCTACAGTTCAGTAGTGACTGTAGACCAACAAAGGTCAAGAAGTACTCCGGGTTGAAACGGACCGTTGAAACACTTGGAAACATCTAATTCAGACTTCCAATCAGGAGGAGGATACAGAAAATATATTACATCATTGATTTCCAGGATACAGAAAACATAATATGCCATTGATTGCCAGGATACAGAAAACGTATAATGTCGTTGATTGCCAGGATACAGAAAACGTATAATGCTGTTGATTGCCAGGATACAGAAAACGTATTAGGCCATTGATTGCCAGGATACAGAAAACGTATTAGGCCATTGATTGCCAGGATACAGAAAACATATAATGTCATTGATTGCCAGGATACAGAAAACGTATAATTCCATTGATTGCCAGGATACAGAAAACATTTTATTCCATTGATTGCCAGGATACAGAAAACATATAATGTCGTTGATTGCCAGGATACAGAAAACGCATAATGTCGTTCATTGCCAGGATACAGAAAACGTATTATTTCATTGATTGCCAGGATACGGAAAACATTTTATTCCATTGATTGCCAGGATACAGAAAACGTATAATTCCATTGATTGCCAGGATACAGAAAACATTTTATTCCATTGATTGCCAGGATACAGAAAACGTATAATGTCGTTGATTGCCAGGATACAGAAAACGTATAATGCTGTTGATTTCCAGGATACAGAAAATGTATTATTCCATTGATTGCCAGGATACAGAAAACGCATAATGTCGTTGATTGCCAGGATACAGAAAACGCATAATGTCGTTGATAGCCAGGATACAGAAAACGTATTATTCCATTGATTGCCAGGATACAGAAAACATATTATTCCACTTATTGCCAGGATACAGAAAATGTATTATGCCATTGATTGCCAATTAAGATACAGAAAACGTATTTTGCCATTGATTGCCATAGCTTACTGGCTACCTGGAGTTGCAGGTTTGGCATTATACCATATATTTCCTCGTGTATAGTGTGACCCATGCCTTATGCACATCCCCCATTGATGGTAGAAGTTATGGTGGATATTCCTATTCCAAATATAGCGCACAGTTGAAAACTACATTGTATCTCTTATACAATAGAATGAAAACTTTTTTATAACCAGATAATGAAATAACAGTACTAACTTGAGTACTTCTTTCTTTATTTTTTTACATGATATTTCCAGCGTTATGGACTCATGGTAATGTCTTTGTGTCGTACACATTGTATATGTGTATCATGTTCATCACATACACAGCTGTATTTTGTGTGTGTGTGTGTGTGTGGGGGGGGGGGGGGGGGGGTTGGAGAAGTGTGTACTATACACAGGTAAAGAAGGTAAGTGGTGTAGGTAAGACAGCTCTGTGGTTACACAGAGAAACGAATACCCATCTCAATATATGTGTACAGTCGGTTGGTTTGTTGTTTAACGCCGCACTCAGCAATATTCCAACTATGTGATGGTGGTCTGTAAATAATCGACAATCCAGTGATTGATATCATGACAATCCACCCTCCCAATTGGGATCGATGACATGCATCAACCAAGTCAGCGAGCCTAACCACCCAATCCCGTTAGTCGCCTCTTACAACAAGTATAGTCACCTTATTTGTACAGTAAAGATCAAGCCTGGCCAATACACTACTAACAAAAGGTTTTCTAACCATGTTTCAACTAACAGACTAAATTTGTCAGGATAAAATTTTCAGATTTATCAGCTAAAAATAAAATTGCAAAGATAAAAAAAAAATTTTTAACAATTCAAAATGTTCATGGACTGGGATCAGGTGATCATTTCTTCAGTACAATAAGAAATTCCTCATAAAAGGTGATTCATAAACTTAATGATCATCTTAATGGAAAAGGCCAGGATGAATAGGAGTTGCTGTGCCTGAAGTCTGGAGGCAATATTGTTGCCTGTCAGGATGGAGATTCGTCCCTGAGTTACTGGCAATGGACTCATCAAGGTTGACAGATTAATCACATTACTGTAATTGCAGAGCAAGAAGACTGACCTCTGTTGAATGGTCACGTTCTGGTCAACCTTATGAAGGGCTGCTCATGTCTACACAGACAATTTATTTCTGTGATTCTCTGAAAGTCAGCTAGCTACCTTCATGAGGGCAAGGAAGCTGTAATGTATTGTTGTAGTTCATGACAGCTGCAATTTAGCCATCCCTGACAGCCCTCTCTGTACAAACTGACATAATCAAGTCCTTCTCTTCCATAATTCCCTGCAGGGGACTTGTGGAGGTGTAGCAGCAGTTCATGGGTTTAAAATAAAAAAAGTATTCCATGAGACCATACCCACCTAAAACTTCATTGTCATAATGTTGACTTCCTCAATGAGATTTTCAAACACAAGAACAGAAACATCATTCCAACAGAAGTTCTGGAGCAGCACCAAATGGTGTTCTTTTACTGACCTTACCTTTTTGTATTTCATCCTATTTTACCTACATTTGTGATACTTCTGTTTTTCATTTTCAATTTTCATAAGGCAAATACTTTCATCTCATGGGCTGCCACCATTTCAGAAAAGTTGAGTACATTTATATGCGATAAAATACTGTAAAGTATACAATTTATAGAGGCATGAAACTCTCCTGCTTTGTGAAACTTGTACACTTCAGCAAGACAGGCCTTAACCACAAACACTTGACGATACAAACTGTACGGTTTATATGAAATCATGCAATCTGTTTCAAATGTGTACATTTCAGCAAGACAGGCCTTAAACAACAAAAACTTATCTATACAAACTACAGGTCTTTGAAAGGCATTTAGAAGTGATACACATAAGGAAGAGACTAAACATCCATATAGTCTCTCCCTTGACTACAAACTACAGTTTATATGAAATCGTGCAATCTGTTTCAAATGTGAATGGTGGAATTTGTGCAATCTGCAGCGTACAGTTTGTGGAACTCATGTATTTGCCTGTGCTCTAAGACAGATAGAGAACTTGTTCTCTTGACGGTATGTTTATAACCAAGAAGGTACTGGCACTCGTCCTCTATCCCTTACATAATACTGCCTCACATGCTGATTTTGAAGTTCAGGACCCAAACATATCATTTCTTGTTCCTCTACCCAGGTTATAAGCTGGGACTGCCTGGTGCATGTTGAATAAGGGTGTGCGGTACGTACTATCAATTTCTTACACACCTGTCGTTAGATACGTTTTGAAACAACTCGTTGTAAGATAAATGGTATCTGACAGACACTCGTGTAGTAATCTCTAAATATTGGTAATTGCTTGATGTATCCGTCGATTTCAAATAGCGAGTTTTATCATGTGTTTAAATGTTATACTTGCCAAATGCCTTCGCTGCCCCAGAGCATGCATCCAGGGGCCGCAAGATGGCTGCGTATTTATTGACTGAGTTAACACCATGTTGTACCAGCATCTTGTTTTGTTCCATTTATGAACTTCAATTCATACCTTAATGTATCAGATTGCTTCTGAATTCAAAATTTAGAATTATACAATATATTGTGATATGTATCGCAATACGGCCTTGTGCATGGCAAAATATTGTGACACACTTTAAACCTCCAATACTCATCCCTAATGTTGAACCAAGCTGTGTTTAACTTCTGTGTTTGGTCAGCCAAACAGATTGACCAGAGTGTTATGGAAAATCAATTACCATGATAATTTTACATCTCACTGATTTCAGAATTGGAGATTTTAGGAAGAAAAGTTGATGAAGAAAAATCTATCAACAAAACGGTATGAAAGCAGCTTCACATTTGCCAGTGTAGATCAAAGATATTCTTTTTGGTAAATGCATGCTATTACTGGTAATTATATCACTTGTAATGATTTGTAATTATCTAATTATGATAGTTGATACAAAGCTGGACTTAATCATAATGTATTTGTTTCACAGATTAGCATCATTGATTCAGATGATAATGACAAAATTGCATACTCTTTATATATTGGTTTCCATTTTCTAATGCCTATCAAAGACTTTTCTTAACCCATTATCAAAGTTTAAATATATTCATCACAATATAGAACTTTTTTTTAACATAACTTCAAATAATACTTTCAAATTTAATTGTAGGTAATTTGACTAATTTCCTGTTTATGACATTTTATAATAATGTTTTGCATTGATTAATTAATAGTCATCCATTCCTATTATTTTCACAGCTATTTCGTCTCTTACGCTGATTAGAATCTATTTCACCTGAAAACAGAGACTGGTTATTCTCTTGCATAAACATTTCATTCAATACAGATTCATTTCGATTCAAGGCGGATTTTATATGATTCAATACATCTGGCAACCAAAGTATCCAGAAGACAGTTTATCGATTCCTGGAGATACTGCTAAAAGCACAGTGTTAGAAGTACCATGTGAATGGACCCTGGGCATACAATAAAGAATTTTAAAGTGTCAATATTAGCACAGGGACTGTGTGTCAGATAACAAGGGCAGAATACATGAAAGGACTGGAAGTAGGAAGCCATAGTTTGTCTGTCACATGTCTGAGTGGGAAGATGGGAGATTAAATGCTTGCTGCCACTAAATGAACAATATTACAGAAACAGACTTATTTCATATTGGTTTGAACCGAATCGACAAATGAAATCGGAGGCTCTCATTTATAGAAAATAAAGTATTAGTTTAACTGAAGTGGCTCACGGAACAAGAACATTGCATGAATTGATAACATTGCATGCAGTTACAAAAATAACTTGAAAAGTTACTGCAAGATTTGTCTGCAATGAATTCCAATTTACCTTCAAGAACACCGAAGTCAAACAAAAGTTTGAAGGAGTTGTTTTAGCACGGCCAGTGGTATAAACTTATTTACTTGAGAGCATTAACAGGACTCTGAAGAATTAATTCGCAAGTAATTCATGGCATTGATACTGTTTCCTAATTGGCTGACAATAGAATGGGCAGGACTTAATTTCTAAAATAGTGCTGAAAGATGTCACTGAATTCATATTGTTGTCTACAATTTTGTGTGTTGATGATTAAATAAGAAGTCTGTGAAATTATTATTGTTGACATATTTGTTTATAAAAATTGACATGTTTTGTGATATTATTTACGCAAAGGGTTTTATATTCATACTTCCATAAAAGTACAAAATATTGAAGTCAATTCTTAATCACACTGCCAAGAAACCAATTCCTCCCGCACTCTTGTCTCAATCCTACTTACCACACAACTATTTTGAGAAAAGCAATTACAGCAAAAAACAAACAAGTTATGTCATTTCATATCTCCATATGATTAGAAATGTGATGATGAAAGCTACTTGGTTCAACCTGACACATCTAATTACACATGTGTGATCATCCCTGCCTTGAACATGGGAATGCCATCAAATTACATCCATTAATTTGCCATCTTCTTCCACCTCTCATTTCCCAGTGACCCAACATGATGTACTGGTATGCCGACATAGGTGGCACTTTAATAGCAGACCGGTATTAATAGCAACTGCCATAGAAATCTAAACACAAAATCTGTTTCCAGAATGACTATTTCTTCCCTTGTGCTGGATGCAACAAATATTGATTTAAAATATTCAGCTTGAACATGATAATAAATGACACATATGACAGTTTGTATTGCTAAGAGGAATTGACAAGTATAGATCGAAATTCTGTGCATGCCATGCCGTCCACGCTTAAAGTGACCAAAATGGAAATCAGAGACAGCGTTCTGAGTGTACTGGACAGATTCATTTCTGCAAAACTGAGCAGCCAAGGTGAGGTGAAATTGGGTTTAACGTCACGTCCAAGATTATTGCACTTATATAGCGCCGTGCATGCACGTGTGTGTGTGGCTGCTTGTACTAGTCCGGACTGATGCCGATTTATAGTGCTATCTCACTGAGATACCATGCCGCAGTTTAACATGAATACCCCACTCAGACACAGTATACTGACTCCGAGCCGACCAGTCCTTGTTTTAGCCCCTTAATGCCGAGCGCCAGACAGGGTAACAAGTACCATTTTTTAACGTCTTTAGGTATGACACGGCTGGGGTTCGAACCCCAGACCTTCCGCTCTTTGGGCGGACGCTCAAACAGTAGACCACGGAGGCGGTCTGAGCAGCCAAGAGGATAATTTAAACCGAATGGCCACTCCACATACCTGCAAAGATCACACAAGACCTTCCTTAAAATGTTAGGCCTAAAAAGTGTTGCAATTTCGATTACATTTCACTTAAATAGGGTAGGTAGTAAGAGTATACTGCAAATTCTCTTTGCAATACGCTTTTCAAACAATATGCATTGCAATATTTTGTCTGTGTTCAGGATAAATGGGTACATTCAAACTAAAATCTACACAGAAATTCATTTACAAATGATGTTTGCCTTCAAAATTTATTGATAAAACAGCAGAAATGTGCAAGTGATGTTTCTCTCATAGTGGGTGACCATGCTGACTTTGACATTGTAAAGTAACATTTACTTAAGCATGTAGGAAATAGGATCTGCGTACACAATCACTGTCAATCACTGTCAAACACTTCACCTCCCAATATATCGCACTACATATTGACATAGACATACCAGTGTCGCAAAATATTGCAATACAATTTTTTTGCCAATACTTAGCCTCAGTAGGTAAGTAAGTTTAGATGTTTTTTAAAAAAGATATCAGCTGTTGGAGAACTACTGTTTTGTCATGAGCGATGAGTACAGCTAATGAAATACTTAAGGTCAGCATATTCAATTACACTCTGAAGGAGTCTACTGACTCACAGCTACAACAGTAATTAATCTGCAAAACTATGTATTGCACACTTACATTTTCTAAACTTGGATACCAAGGGGTTCTTAGCAGTTGTTCCTGTCATAAAACTAGGGCAGATGGAGTATTTGATTTGAGTACATGTACTTTCAAAGGGAAACATACTGAGCTGAACTTCTTTCAAGTTAATTCAGTTGTATCGATTCCAACAAAACAGATAAGGAACTCAAGTATCATTCTTCTTCATTTTTGTCAAGATGGTCTGGAAGCAAAGGCGATGCTTCTTCATCAAGTCACATCCTGATACTGCTGGAAGATTGGAGCAATGAGATTCTAAATAGATTATGGTCTAGTCTTTTTTTTGGTCAAATCAAATCAAGGACTGATTTTATACTGCAGCACACAATTTCCTTGCTGAGTTTTTTCAGAGAATTCTAAAGAACTCTCATGCCTGAAGACATTAAGGCCCTTCCATTGATTTCAGCTAAGGTTAACAACTCTCAAATTGAAAGCTCAGTTTCTGCCTGAAACTCACTGGTGTAAGATTGAGACAAAGCTACAAGGTAAAAACGGAATATCAAAGCCTCCATTTAACCTAGGTTTCTTCATTTGTGAAATGTCTGAAAGACATAGAACAATATGTTACTGATGTTCATGAAAATCATCTGCATCAAACATTCTTGCATGAAACAGGCAAAAGGTTATTTGACCAGGGCGTATTTCTCCTTTAAAACACTCTGAAGTTCTGTTTATTTGTTTGTTGTTTAACACAGCCACCAATATTCCAGCTTTATGACAGCGGTTTGTAAATAGTAAAGCCTGGACCAGACAATCATGAGCATCAATCTCGCAATTGGGATACAATGACATGGATCAACCAAGTCATGGAGTCTGACCACCAAATCCTGTTAGTCGCCTCTTACAACAAGGATGGATTGCTTAAGACTAATTCTAACCAAGATCTTTATGGGTTTCTGAAGTTCGTGATGATAGTTGTTGGAAATAGTTGCCATATCCTATTCTGTCAGAACTGTAATTCTGGAGTTTCCACTGTATAATACATCAAAGTCTTATAACCAGATTATGTAATGACAATATGACATCATAAGACCATGACATAAAATAATTTCTACTCAATTCCACCATTCCCACAGAGTCAATAACTATTTATTCTCCAAGCCTATTACTGAAAGTGTCTGTTTGTTTGTAATGTTATGACTGGCTATCACATATGACAAGTGTTCAAACATCAACACCATCTAAGCCAAAGAGGATCTCGGTCAGGATCAACTAACATGACTTGTACAACCTCTTAAGAATCAGAGATCCGGACAAAAACAGACACGCTCTCAAAATAACTGCAACTGGAATTTATAAACCAGAGGCAAATATTCTTATCAAATTTTTGGCGAGTTTGTTCTCAGAATCTGACACTCGAGTAATGATTCACCATGAAATCCTGGACCAACAGGCTGTGCATCACATCAGACACAAAATGTTTTTCCATCTCAGGATTGTGGAAAGGAAAACACTTGAGTACCCTTTGAGCCACTTTGTGTCAATCTCGGTCGCTTCCTTTACATCAGACAGGATCAATATATATTTACCACAGATCAATGTCTACCGGGCCTCTGAGAATTCAGAGATGGCAACAAGGACCGACACAGGACCTCAGACTTAGGTCACAATTGAAATATGCCAATTCCTATTTGTACCCCGATGATGGCTCTGAAATGGATTGTTTTCAAATGCTGATAGAGTATCATATCTCTTTGTGTGAGAATATCACCATGCACTGGTATTCATAACAGAAGAAAATGTAGGATAAAGATGAGGGGACGTAAATGTGGGTTTAACATCATGCTCTTTCTTTTGACTGCATTCTTTCCAATGAAGTTGAATATTTTGTGTTTATACAGAATGAGCACTCTAGATTCGAATGGAGACAACATAAACGTTTGGTGAATATTCTCAAAATGCAAATGCGTTTTTTTATTTGTTCTCAATGTCAAAAAGATCAATTCTACCATTTCGGAATTGGTCAATCTCTTCAAATCTTGCCATAACTCATATCAGAGGGACTATCCACTGTGAATACCACTGGAATATTCATACATTGCAACAACTACTTCTGGCTGAACTGAGCCTAAGATTGCATCGCAAAACTGGACACACACAAAAAAGCCTGTCTTTTTGTAATGATTCAGACGCGAAGCTAACAGCTTAAGAAAAATAATCTTTAAATTGACAAGTAACCACAACTAGAAGTTCTGAATTCAGGTCACAGGAAACCCAATTTGCCACTGCTCCCATCACATATTAGTAGAGCTTCAAAGCAGCAACCATCCTGCCACTGCTTGATTAGGTCTTCACATATGCTGATCTGAGAAAAACATGTACCTGGGGCGGGGAGAAAATAAGCCTTTGCCCCAGTTAACAACCTAATCAACCAGAATAATGATCCTTTAAGATCAGCATCAGCAGATTGAAAAAAAAAACATGTTTGTTCGCGGGATTGTAAACTTAATCTGACAGACAAGCACAGATGGAAATGGATAAGCACAAAGTTTTTGCTGGATTCTTGAGTGATTAATTACCTGTCAAAATATTTATTTATTCTATTCCAACAAATTCTTTTATTTTCACATTGGATCATTGTTCGTATCTGTATTCCAGGTTTCAATCAGAATAGTTCAAATAATGTGTGCCTTTGAAGAGAAGAAATATGAAATAAAACATATTGTTCCACTAATACATTTTAAATCCATATATAGCTATGCGATAAATTGCAAAGAACAATGAAGAACGAAGTGTGGTTTATTTCAGAAAATAAAACATTGTTCAATCATGCCATCATTTCTGGAGATTTGAACATACGCTTGATGACGTCGTAAATTGAAAATGTTATTTTTGAGAGGGAAAGAGGAAGGTCGGTGGTTCAATCCCCTGGCCGCGTCATACAAAAAAATAGTTAAAGATGGTACTTGCTGCTACCCTGCCTGGTGCTCTACATTAAGGGACTAAAGCAAGGACTGGTCGGCTCAGAGTCAGTATACTGTGTCTGAGTGGGGTATTCATGTTAAACTGCGGCATGGAATCTCAGTTGGCTATAGTGCTATTAAATTGGCATTAGTCCAGACTTGAACAAGCAGACACAATCGAAACTGCAACACTTTTTAGGCCTAACATTTTAAGGAAGGTCTTGTATGATCTTTGCAGGTATGTGGAGTGGCCATTTGGTTTAAATTATCCTCTTGGCTGCTCAGACCGCCTCCGTGGTCTAGTGCTAGAGCGTCCGCCCGGAGAGCGGAAGGTCCGGGGTTTGAACCCTGGCCGCATCATACCAAAAGACGTTAAAAGATGGTACTTGTTGTAACCTTGTCTGGCGCTCGGCATAAAGGGGCTAAAACAAAGACTGGTCGGCTCGGAGTCAGTATACTGTGCCTGAGTGGGGTATTCATGTTAAACTGCGGCATGGAATCTCAGTTGGCTATAGTGCTATTAAATTGGCATTAGTCCGGACTTGAACAAGCAGACACACCCACCCAAAGACTTGCTCTTGAAAGTTTAGCAGGGGCAGGCTTTGGTTTACCAGCCCGATATGGTACATCAATTAGCATGTTTAAGGACTTCTTTGCATTCTCAAGTTAGACACAGGTCGCAAATATTTTACAGTAATACAGTTTCAGAACCATTGCATGTTCTGTGGCAGGTTCACATACATAGACTAAGTTTAGAATACATTTCAAAGATGTGTTTAATGCGTGTTGGAGCATTAATCCTGAATGTTGCTGAATGTTTCAATGTTCAAGTTTCAACTGTTTGATGACACATCTATGTGAGGAAAACATTACTAGACCGATAGGGCTACCACAAAAGATGTTCCACTAGTCTGAGAGGCTGCTGTACTAGGCTCGGCGTTCTGACTAGCAGCTAACATTGACGACTGTATATCTAGTTCATGTGATTTTGTTTGTTTATTTGTTGTTTAACGCCGCGCTCAGCAATA
The DNA here is from genome assembly GCF_022045235.1 of Haliotis cracherodii. Classification (NCBI taxonomy): domain Eukaryota; kingdom Metazoa; phylum Mollusca; class Gastropoda; order Lepetellida; family Haliotidae; genus Haliotis; species Haliotis cracherodii. Next base: position 27,701,444 of record NW_027266319.1, on the reverse strand, counting down.
TTCCAGCTATATGACAGCGGTCTGTAAATAATCAAGTCTGGAAAAGACAATCCAGTGATTGACATCATGAGCATAGATCCACACAATTGGGATACGATGACATGCATGAGAGCCTGACCACCTGATCCCGTTAGTCGCCTCTTACAACAAGCATCATGAGTCACCTTTTACGGCAAGCATGGGTTGCTGAAGACCTATTTTACCCCGGATCTTCATGGGCCTAGTTCATGTGAACTCAAGCAATCTCACAATGTCATGTTTGTGGCTATTAATATTGTAATAAATTTTCCTTCATAATAAATTTGGTCTCATAATTTTAAAGATTTTACATGTGGATTGAACTCTGTTAAAATATGAATTTAACAAAAGACAAGAGAGAAAAGTGTAAACTTCTATTTAAAGTGTAAATAGGTCTTAAAACTATGTCAATACACATCGGAATGGAATATTGAGCACAAGAAGAGCAAGCAATAGTGTAATCAATAAATGTAAACACATTACACATGATAATAAAAACAGTTTTACTAAATTATCTCCATTGAATCTATCCCACATTTGAACATAGAGAGTATTAAGCCATTTGCTTTAGCGATACTGATGTAGAATTCAGTGACACGACCCCCATTAGGATATCTTTTTCAGCTCCTCAAACCCCTGCTGACAGATTAATGCACGGGGGATCGCAGCACCTTCTCCAGCAATCACAGCCATGACTGCACAGCGATGAACATATTGCGTGACACTAGAGGGTCCAGGCACCCATACACGCCGCTGTGCGCCAGCAGCCAGGTACACAATATGCCAGGTGTGGGGTGGAGATTTAATGGACGTGGTTAGGGGGAAGGCGGCAATACCAGATTACAAGAGATCAGAGGTTACTACATCCATTCATCATCTGCCCAGGACTTGGCTTTCCGTGAAAGAGGATAGTGGGGATTTACTTTCAATGAAATATCCATTGGGAGTGGCCTGTCATGGAAAATTCAACAGATTAAAAAGCTTAGGATTATTTCAACTACAGCAACAAGGAAACTGCCCTAATTTCCATCTCTCCTGAAGTCTTTGGCAAAAGCTTTTGAATCTCCTAGCCTTAACTGGTATTTTGTTATCCTTCTTGAGAACATTTCAGTGGTAATTTACTGACTATTATCCGGTGAGTTTACTAGACTGAAAGAAATTTTACTCGAGACAGGCTTCTGACTGAAACTATGATTCAGGTCATGAATATTTCATGATTTCATAGTCATAAATGTAAGGAAGCATCAGGGTTGGATTCAATAAATGCCATATACATGTAGGGAAAAAAGCATCAAAACTCATTGTGGCATATATTATGCACATGCCCCTACACACCGTTTTGTTTTTTCAAAAAGTAAATATGGTGTATAATTTGGTCAATGCCAATCTTGATACAGAGGTACACAGTAAAAGTACATCTTTGAAAATTGAACGACTGACTTAATAAATTTTTTCCAATGATTTGCATATTTTCATTTGATACTTCAATAACATTTATCAAAGAATGTAAGCACAACAATTGACTTCGTTTTAATTTACCCAACTTGTATCCATCCATTGCTTTTAACATATACAACAGCATTGAGCTAAGGACAACACAGTGATATATGATATTTCTAAATCACAAGCATGAAAGTATATGCAGAGATTAGGGCTTGGATATGGTCTGTAGTTCTTCTCCGGGTTTGTCGTCTCTGTTCGCATCAGGAGGGCTTTGTGTTCTGACAGAGTGCTTAATGCAAACAGCAGGGAGGCAAACAGATAGCTTGTACTGTATTGTAGGGGTGCAGGGAGGCGAAGTAGGGTGATAGGGGTTGCGCAGGTGAGGTTGGCATGAAACTGTACAGCTGTCTGGCTGTCATCATGGTTACATTGAAGGGATGAACATGATCTTCGAAGGACATATGTTACAGACTACAAACGCATCTTCGGCTAATCACGGTATCACTGAGGTATATTTAAAGGTATATTTTATATCTATATTTCAAATTGTTACATGGCCTTAAAATAGAATAAGCAACAAAATTCTTTCCAAATTCAAAAGAAATCTCTGCTGAATGCAGAGTCCACTGTACAATTCCAACTACCGTATTCGATGAAATAAGCGCCCTGCTCCAATAAGCGCCCACGGCGATATTTGCTAATATATTGGCTAGAGAACAATCCCAATTAGCACCCCTTCCAATTGATCAATGTACATAAGACTTATTTATTCAAGTATAATACGCACTTGTGTGTTCTATGCACTCTTAATTATGAGCAATCAAATTCTGGAAAAATATATTTGTCTTTTGTATCATTCCAGGCTGTCAGCATAAACCACAATATTTATCTTTCGACAAAATAATATCCTAATTAGAGCCCCCTATTTCTAGAGTGCCCTGGGCGATTATTACGTCTTATACGGCATAAATGTTTATCATTACTTATTACCATGTGTTTACGAATCACTATCCAAATGGGAGGATACTGCATGCTACCAAAAAGGAATGTGTATCCTGCCATACCAGTGGCACCCACACAAACACATGCATAGACAAGTCAATTGTTGACCTGATAAAATCGGGAACATATGATACAAGTCAAATTAGGGAAAGGCATCATCATTTTGTCACAGATGCATCAAGCTTTAGAATTATTTTTGACCAGGATTCATAAATGAGGCAATTCTGCCAGATTCATTAAAATAGCTTGCTGTAAAAGGCGACTATGCTTGTCATCAGAAGAGACTAATGGGATCAGGTCATCAGACTCGCTGACTTGGCCTTGGCTGGTGCATGTCATCATATCCCAACTGGGTGGATCGATGCTCATGAGGTCAATCACTGGATTGTCTGGTCCAGACTTAATTATTTAAAGACTGCTGTCATATAGCTGGAATATTGCTGAGTGCAGTGTTAAACAAAAAAACAAACATTAAAATAGGCAATTGGCAGTTAAAACCAACAAGAGCACAATTACAAACTGAGTACCTTTGCTATCTCTTACAGAACACAAGACCATACGGTCAAACAATAATCACAAAAGATCAATGACACTTCAGAAGAACCTTAACAGTATTTAAAGTGAGGGCCTATTATCACCTGCCTGTACCCAATTCATTTCTGTTTCCTTACTGTGGAAGTCATTACATGCTGATTGTTGACCATCTCATCTAATGTGGGTCTGTTAGCAAGGGGGTCCTGCCCCATCAGTCCTTTTGATGATCTGTAACTTGGCATCAACACTTAATGTTTCGTTTGTTTGTTGTTTAACGCTGCACTCAGCAATATTCTTATATAAGCTTGATGAAGGCAGCCAGACAATCCAGTGATCAATATTGTGAGAAATGATCCATGCCATCAGGGTACAATGACAGGCAATTACCGAGTCTGACCACACAATCCGTTCGGTCGCCTCTTACAACAAGCATAGGTTACTGGGCACCTGTTCTGACTGGGAATCCCCATGGGTTTTGTGATATGAGTGAGTGAGTTTGATTTTACGCTGCTTTTAGCAATACTCCAGCAATATGAATGCAGGAGTCACAGGAAATAGGCTTCACACATTGTACCCATGTCAGGAATCGAACCCGGGTTTTCGTTCTGATGAGAGGGAAAGCTTTAACCACTAGGCTGCCCGACCACCCTTTTGTGATATATAATCATGTTGTGCTGCTATCTTTGCTTGTCAGTATAAAGTGCTGCCTGAGAGGTTTTTTCATAGGAGAAACATACATACCTGTTGGCCGACTTTCATATTTCAAAAGTTTCTAAATGTGTAACAGTAACTTCCAGGTATTCCAATCTACAAACGTCTCAAATGATGCTCAAGCACCTGTTGTGTAACTGCATGCCTTACTTTCATGTAGAAATGGAGTTTTAATGAGTTTGTTTTCAAGAGATGTTCTACTGAAAAACACTACCATTAATACAACCCTCAGATATGTGACATGCTATTCTCTGTGTAACAAGTAATCTATCATGGTTGGAGGCAAGATCAATGGCGCCACCCATCATTTAATAGACAACAGACGACAACAGACAGTTCCATACATTGTTGCATGTCACAAGCCACATATGTATAAAAGTTAATATAGTTACAGTCTACAAGTCCAGAGACACAAATATCCCTGGTGATGTACGAAGTGCTTACCAACAGCAGGCGTCTATCTGCCGGCTACGGTTAAATCTTACTTGTCTTGTCTCAACTAGAATCTGTAACTTGAGCTTTCTGGCAATTTCCCAGGGGTACTACACTCTTTTATCAAGGGTAGATGTGCTACATGATGCTACCATTTCAGAAAGTCACATTAACATCCACTTCCATCACAACAATATCCATGGAGGGACAGAATAGCCTATTCAGTGACTCGACCATCTGTAAATTGTATTGACACGATGTAAACACAAAATCCTTGCATGTTTCCTGGTTCTTTTATGTCTTGTTTGTGTCAAAATTATACTTAACAAATCCTTCATGGACTTATGCATGTAGTATATTATTTTTTTAGATTCTTATTTGATGAAAAAGACTGTTATTATTGACTAGCTGTTACATTCCTGAGTGAGTGAGTGAGTGAGTGAGTGAGTATGGTTTTACCCCGCTTTAAGCAATATTCTAGCAATATCATGGCAAGGGACACAAGAAATGGGCTTCACACATTGTACACATGTGGGGAATCGAACCCGGGTCTTCGGCATGACAAGCGAACGCTTTAACCACTAGGCTACCCCATTGCCCTTTAAGTCAGCTGAACTACCCTGCTTGTGGACATGTAATAGTCATAACATTTACTGTCTAAAAAAATATCAATTACAGGTATGAGATAATACATTCAATAACAGAATCGAAATAAAATTTGATGTCCATTTGAAGATGGTTCCAGCATTCATCCTGGAGTGCGGTACCACTGCGTCTTTTTCAATAATGATGAGAGAATTATGATCCACATGTGTCAGTTGGGTGCATGTTATCTAATATGGAGGAAACTCACATACTTCAAAATGCATTATTTTAAGACATTAATATAAGGGTAACGCACTTTTTCAGGGCATTATCATTTGCAGAAGCCTGATGTCTTCCATTAACTGCCTGACGAAGGAGGTCAGTTGAAAAGACCGAGGGCTTCTGCAAATGATAATGCTCTGAAAAATAGTGTTACCGTTATTATAGCTATAATGGATGGAATTTATTATCAAATAAAAATAAACAACATTATCGGTTTTGAAACATTTACTGCAATCAACATGAATGTCACTGACCCACCTTTACGAATATGGAAACATCATAAAACAATCCAGATGACATCATTATTGAATGTGATGTCACCTATCCCTATGACGTCACCTAACAACGGGCGTGATAATGGCCCGTCGTCAAGCAATATGAGGGCAGTATCAAGTTGCAGTGTTCCGCATATTTCTGATAACATGCGGGCGGTTTAATGATAATTCTATCCATTTTAGCTATAACAATCGTCAACATGCTTCTTTTGCCAATGTCAGACAGAAGTGAGCAGTGTGCAATGTTAGGCAACAAGCACAACACTTCATAACACTGTCACATTACAGCACAGGGAACTAAGTATTGCTGTTAGGAGCTTTATTGCTGTATCTGACTTGCTAAACAGGCTGTTTGATTGGCTCTTGTCATATATAAACAATCATATCAATATGATAGTGACATTATGGACAAAGCTTTCTATCCTCTTGTCGGAAAATCAACAACACAGCTGTAGTGTCAACTGCCTAAAGATGCCATTGAGTTTTACTCTGAAACAAAGAAAGGAAAATGATGGCAAATCTTGAGATGAGACAGTCGATGGCAGACTCTCCCTTTCATGAATTTGGTGACAAGCCAATGTCAGTCTTGCAGTCATGATGGGCAAAACATCGTTCCAGTCTGACCGTTTTGACTTTACTGTCTTGGTAGCTGACTTAACAGAATAGGAAATTGTCGATTTTTGATGTGCATTCAATAAATGTAAATTCATCTGCAGGATAAGCAGTAATATTTTCGGACAAGCACCCTGACACGCCATGCAGAGAGTAAGGATTACCAAGTAATTGTGGCTCCCCATTTGAAAATGACACCCGATTTCTAAAAATGATCCAAACAAATTGTCAGAAAGGCCCTTCATTTCTGTTGACTTGGTAAGGCTACAAATTGTTACCATGACTGATCCCTCAGGCCTTTGTATTCGTGATCTAACTTACTAAATCTGATCTGATCTGTTAAATTCCAAAAACTTCATGACATTTCAAGGTTATATACAGTTCTTTTAAACGAAACATGAACAAATAATTCCATCATATATTATAACAATCCATTTAGGATGCTGCATCATTTAGCAATTACATAATGGGATTGCAAACAAACTACACACCTGATCCAGGTAGGCTTTTATTGACAAATCCAAAGAAACCATTATTTTGTGCGTAAACAATCAACAACTAAGTGCCAGCCTCTGCTGATCACTGAAGAATTGTCTGACAATAATCAATCATTAAACAACTCAATGTTCTCCAAACAGCCATAACAATCCCAAATAACACCATTTTGTTAACATGAAAATGGATTTTTACTGATATCAAACAACCATTCACCAATACAAATTTAATCAAGCCCCAAAAGTAGGAATTTTGAGTTGTGTAATGAAGAATTCTATCCTCAGTGTTAATTTTCACAACATGCAGGTGTCTGTATCAGCAGATTGCAGTATTTTACCATCAATATTTCACACAGACCCCGTACTGATAGTGAGTTGGGATTTACACATGGATGAATAAAACATGACCCAAACACAGTTAGAGTGGAAGAACACACAGACCCATGTCATCAAGTGCACAGAGTGATGCAAGACAATAGACAACGTTCTAGACTACAGAGAGACAAGCTTCTCCTCCATACAGTTCCCCCACGTAACCTGCATTGCTGGGAAACAGGGGTAATCTGTTGAACCCTTTCATTATTTTGATTGCGTAGTTGCCATGTTATTACATGTGAGCATATTGGAAATCATGATGGTCATGTTGTTTGTAAGCTTAAACAATGTCAGTAGGTCAAGGCTCAGTGCATGTGTTCTGGATTTGTTTGAGAACTGCATTAGTGACTCGAAGATAAGGATGGGTTTATCTTGAATTTTTTCTCCCTTTCATACTAATTTTCTATTCTAATATCAAATTAATGTCAATGATGTCAATAACTTTAGAAGTCAATAAAATATCTATTCTTCTGGTGCTCTTTTAAAAGAAAATATGAAAAAGGCCTGTAACAATGATTTGACAGGTCAAGCCTTTTTGCCCTCAAGCTAAAGCAAGCCAAAACAAAACTATAGACTAAACCATGGCAATATCTTTTGCACAGTATATTCAGGTCTTGAAGTAAGGTCTCAAAGCCATGCTCAGCCAGTTAAAGGTTGGTAAAAACACACAAATGCTCTCCACCCATCAGTCCTAAAGTCTGGCTGTGTGGATGTGTCACTGTACCCCAACATGGGTCTTCCACACAAACTCCACCTCTCAGTCCTGAAGTCTGGCTGTGTGGAGGTGTCACTGTACCACAGAATGGGTCATCCACACAAACTCCACCTCTCAGTCCTGAAGTCTGGCTGTGTGGAGGTGTCACTGTACCACAACATGGGTCATCCTCACAAACTCCACCACTTAGTCCTAAAGTCTGGCTGTGTGGATGTGTCACTGTACCACAGCATGGGTCATCCACACAAACTCCACCTCTCAGTCCTGAAGTCTGGCTGTGTGGGGTGTCACTGTACCCAAACAGCATGGGTCATCCACACAAACTCCACCTCTCAGTCCTGAAGTCTGGCTGTGTGGAGGTGTCACTGTACCACAGAATGGGTCATCCACACAAACTCCACCTCTCAGTCCTGAAGTCTGGCTGTGTGGAGGTGTCACTGTACCCAAACAGCATGGGTCATCCACACAAACTCCACCTCTCAGTCCTGAAGTCTGGCTGTGTGGAGGTGTCACTGTACCACAACATGGGTCATCCTCACAAACTCCACCACTTAGTCCTAAAGTCTGGCTGTGTGGATGTGTCACTGTACCACAGAATGGGTCATCCACACAAACTCCACCTCTCAGTCCTGAAGTCTGGCTGTGTGGGGTGTCACTGTACCACAGCATGGGTCATCCACACAAACTCCACCTCTCAGTCCTGAAGTCTGGCTGTGTGGAGGTGTCACTGTACCACAGAATGGGTCATCCACACAAACTCCACCTCTCAGTCCTGAAGTCTGGCTGTGTGGAGGTGTCACTGTACCCAAACAGCATGGGTCATCCACACAAACTCCACCACTTAGTCCTGAAGTCTGGCTGTTTTGAGGTGTCACTGTACCACAGAATGGGTCATCCACACAAACTCCACCTCTCAGTCCTGAAGTCTGGCTGTGTGGAGGTGTCACTGTACCCAAACAGCATGGGTCATCCACACAAACTCCACCTCTCAGTCCTGAAGTCTGGCTGTGTGGAGGTGTCACTGTACCACAGCATGGGTCTTCCACACTTACTCCACCTCTCAGTCCTGAAGTCTGGCTGTGAGGAGGTGTCACTGTACCCCAACAGCACGGGTCATCCACACAAACTCCACCACTTAGTGCTGAAGTCTGGCTGCATTTCTTAGTGTCATCGTAACCCAACAGCATGGATCATGTTTCACTTAAATGCCCTACCTCCCACCACCGCAAGGTTGCAGTGATACAATACTGAGAAATCAAAGACGTATTACAGATTTCCAATGTCAACACAGCCTTGCTCCAGGCTGTACTGGAAGATACATCCATCCATGGATGTGTAGTAATCCTGTCCCTATAATACACAAGTGCAGATAAGCCGACAGTGCATCTAAAGATGCAAGTCTTTCATGGGGACAACTCGTTCTTACCACTTACATAATCTAGAAATTATGATTTAAACCATTAATTATTGCCTTACAAACTTGTGCAAGTCTAATGTCAACAGTACGTTCCCCTATAAAAACACAAAGAATCTCACACCACTTTTTTTGGCACATTCTATCATTGAGAACATTTGGAAGTTATTCGGCTTATTCAGATGTTTTTTAACTCATACAAGAGAAACCTTACATTCTTTTTTATTTTATACCCTCTTCTCTACCTCTCACTGAAATGAAGTGTGACTCAAACGAAGTTTCTGTCAGGTAGAACAGTCTCCTCATTTGCTAAGAATACCACTGACATGTCATCAGATAGTCCCATCGGATAGTCTAGTTCATCCAGGGTAAACAACCTCTTTGTGTTTTTTTCAGTATCAGAGAAAACACTACTCAAAACACTACTGGAATTAAACTGAAAATTAGAAGATATGTCACTGAGGCTTTCTTACAATACAAGATTAAACCAAAAAAATTACCCATTGCTGAACACAAATACCGGTACTTCTCCACAAGGTACATGATGCTCCTTCAGGCTATTTGATTAGACACTGACAAAACGCTGCAGGCAATCACATCTGTTTTTTGCATTTCATTTCCCATAGGGGTATCATTTTACTTGACATTGCCGCAAGGTTAGATAAGTTTGGGCATTCAATTCCTGTTGAAGCAATTTTGAAGAGATCTTATGAGCTTAGAGTGTCTGGAGATACAGATTATGAAATGGTGGATGTGTTCATAGCTTCAAGGGGGTGGTTTTAGGTTTATTATTACTGGGTTTTTTGTTCAGAAGAGTGTTCTCAACCTTATTGGAACTTTAGATATGAGAAAAAGGTCCTTTCATCTAAGGATAGAAATTGACTTTCTGTTTTTTTTACCATAAAATGATCTTGATAGTTTGATATTACATTACTTGCCAAATGGAATGAAAACTTTACAGAAAGGATTGGAAAACTTTACTTGAAATTTACATTTGAGGGAAAGTGAAGAAGAAAACTTACTAAAGAGTCTGATGTTCTGTGTGGGTTCGAATCCCGGACGGGACTCAGCCCAAAAATGTACGAAAATCTGTACTTTACTAAGAAAGTTTTATCCCAAATATAACATTTTTTAAATTAACTGGTTGTTATGAAGATTTGTAACATGGTTCATGTAAAACAATTTGGATTTCTCTTCACAAATTCAAAAATTGGCAAACATCCATAATTTGGCGAATCAAACACTTTCTTTTTTTCCAATTTGTGTGAGTGATGGATGCTTCTGGTAGGGTATCCTTTTTGCGAACACCTGGTATCATCACTGATCCATTCATATAAATTCCCCCGCTATTTTGACTTTTACGCCTATGGAATCTGTTTCGGCAGATAATCAACACTGACAATTCTCTGGCAATGCTGTTTCATATTTAATTGATAATCATTGAGGAGGAATTCTCATCAAGACCCTAATGTCAAAAACTGAAGATATTCGACAAAACAATATGTGTACAGTTTCACCATGCCACATGGTAACCATCTTGCCCTGTGCATCTGACAGTATCCTGTCCCCTTGGGCATCAACCCCACCTGATGATGCCAGTCAGACCCTCACCTGTGAGGGCTTTCAACACATAATGTGTAGTATATACAAAACAGTTGTCTGCATATCATTACTTGTGGAAAGAAATGTGAGGGTGTGATGCGATCAATTCTGTTGAAAAATGTGGTCATATGGGATTTAGAACCCTGGAATTCCTTCAGAGAAATTACAACACATAGTGTGGAAAATTTGGTACTTGTAAGATAAGCCTTAATTTGATATGTATCAAACATAGAACTGCAGGACTATGCATGAGCTACAGCTGACCTGTTCTGAATGCATGAGCTACAGCTGACCTGTTCTGAATACATGAGCTACAGCTGACCTGTTCTGAATGCATGAGCTACAGCTGACCTGTTCTGAATGCATGAGCTACAGCTGACCTGTTCTGAATGCATGAGCTACAGCTGACCTGTTCTGAATGCATGAGCTACAGCTGACCTGTTCTGAATGCATGAGCTACAGCTGACCTGTTCTGAATGCATGAGCTACAGCTGACCTGTTCTGAATGCGCTAGCTACAGCTGACCTGTTCTGAAGCAAGTGTGGATTCTCCACTTTTCACAAACACCTCTATTTGATAGTGAGTGAGTGAGTGAGTATAGTTTTACTCCACTGTTAGCAATATTCCAGCAATATCATGGTGGGGAACACCAGAAATGGGCTTCACACAATGTACCCATGTCTGGAATTGAACCTGGGTCTTCGGTGGGACGAGCAAACGCTTTAACCACTAGGCTACCCGACTGCCACCTATTTGATAGTGATTCATAAACACATGCTTATGAAATAAAGGGAATCATACAAAGGACTCTGCTTTTAGCAGAGATTTCCCATGATAATGGAAAGAGTCTTGTTTCTTTTATTTACATAATATCACACTTTCAATCATCTTTGATCCAAGCAGTCATTTACTTAGACATAGACTAACATACAGTATATGAAATTTGATATGACAAAATACATTTCCATCCTTCAAAAAATGATTTTCCTGAAGCTGATCGTGGGCTTGCTAGACTTGCTCTTTTAGACTGATTTTGGTTTCATAAAATGCATATATTCCACAGTCATGTTGAATGGCTATCGTTTACCTCCTGTACAATACTGTAAATCATCAGGGGTATTCTCTGCACCTGTCTCCTGAAACTCACCTGCTGTACCCCCTAACCCAGGTGAGCAACCTTATATGTTTGTGATTGCATCAAACAAACCCTCACACACTGTTTCAGGTGCATTCTTGCCAATAATGATTCTACATGTCATGCTCAGCAAACTCCAGTTCTCAGCCACAAAAGTGATTCTGTTCACCTCATTACCTGTGTTGTCGAAAATCATGTAATTTGTTTTGCTTCTATGAGTTTGCTTAATGGCATTGTTGCTGTGAGGGTGGGTTAAATTTGTCCAAGAGACGAAAATAACCACAAAATGGAATACACCACATCCATCATGAGGTGAGGTGAGGTGAGGTGAGGTGAGGTGAGGTGAGGTGAGGTGAAATGGGGTGTAACGTCATGTTCGAGAATATTGTACTGATATAGCAACATGCATGTTCATGTGTGTGCATGTGGACCTCAAAATATAGTACTAGCTGAGATACCATGCCACAGTTTAACAGGGATACCCTACCCAGACACAGTATGTTGACTCCGAGCCAACCAGTCCTCGTTTATCCCCTTAATGCAGACCGCCAGGCAGGGTAAGAAAAATTACCATCTTTTAACACATTTTGGTATGATGCGGTCGGGGATCAAAGCACTAACCATCCGCTCTCCGGCCAGACACTCTATCCACCAGAACAGAGAGGCGGTCTCTGTAACAACATCCCAGCATTGTTTACTTTATAAGCATGGGGCACCGGGAATCAATTTCACCATCTCACCACAGCTAGTCTCCATCATGTTATTCCAAGTAGACCATACTTAATATTCTTGTCATTACCCAGTGTTGCAATTACCCTCTCCAGGGAATAGTGTGATCAGGCACATGCTGAGCATAATCCATCCTTCTTTAAATTAGGAGCAAACATCCATAATTTCTACTTGCCCAAATGATACCTGACACCTGGGGCCTGATTCCTATGGGCCATGCCTAATACTTTACCTGTATAAACAGACAATTAGGAGCTGCATGATCATATATCTGCTGTAAAAACAGGCCATAACAGCCAATTAACAGTGACATATTGAAAGGGATCAGTTAGTGTGAGATGTGTGGTCATTCTCCTCTTAACACTGAAGCCAACAGGAACATCCGCAATGCCGGCTCATCTGTTGATTTGTGGCCACCAGAGTTAAGTGATATATCATCTCCATGTTAACGTTTGGCAACTTTAGTAATCAAGTAGTAGTTCCAGAAATAAAGTTATCTTATTTAAAAAAATACATATACAAAATTTAAAAAAATATAATCAAAATGGAGCCCAGAACAATGCTTAATTTCAGGACCTGAGGCAATCTAGACTTGCCAAATCCTTCAGGACTTTTTAAATTTATGCTCTCAGGTCTGGGAGAGAGACTAGTAATCAAGGGACCCTTGCAAATAGTGATAGATGTAAGTCCATAGGTTACAAATGCCCACCCATAGAAAGGGGACATATATATCTCCTCCAATTATTGTTTCCCTTCTAAAACGTTCTCTCCAGACTAATGCTTTGTAATGCTTTTACCAGAGACAGGTAATACCCTACTTTTAGGCAGTACCTTGATGTACATCCAGCTGTTTTCCCCAAGAAATGCCCTGACTATGCATCTAGGTTTTTCAGCACCATACCCGTGCTGATGGACTTCATCCAAGTGGTGACCAGCATCACTTTCCTCCCACATTATGTTGAAATGCTGTGATATAACTGGAATGCTGTTAAAACCTAACTCACTCCTTAAGATACAGTGTTCCCTCGCTGTTGCGCTCTTTCATATAGCGCTAACTCGGTTATAGCGAGGAGTAAAGCATGGCTCCCAAAATTTACTTACATTTTTAATAAACTCAAGTTTTCCAATGACATGATGTCATCCCAAAAAAACCATCACCAGCTGATCACGTAACACCAGAAATACCAGTCAACAAATCCGAACTGAAGTAGGCAATTTAATACTATTATTATATATGGTTATAAAAAGAAGTTCATTGTTTATCTGGACTTATGTTTTGTTTTGTTGGTTCTATGATCTACCCCCTACGACTCCACCATGGTTAAACTGCTGATCATTTATATCGCTCATCAATTATTTGGACCCTGATGGTAGCGTTGTAGTTAGGGATCACTGTATGTCATAAATTTGACAATCTACCAACCTGAGACTGACAACACAAAAACAAGTATTTGCATCAGCAGCTGGTCCTCAGGATCAACAACCAATGGGCTTTGCATACCCGCACAAATGTTGTTAAACACATACCTGTGGAAATGCTGGGACATTGACACATATAATTTTTGTTTTTTTTCTAAGTGGTATTTTTATATCATCTTAATATACTGTCAAGTCATATCACTTCAGGTATTAATCAATATGTAAAACAATTCTCAAAAATGATCTATTCCATCTTATAGACCGCTTGCCTAAGTACTGGTCTGACAGTGAGAGATCCCACCATGTTAATCCTCACATTCCTAAACCTACCCCAAAGACCCAGAACCACATGTTTGCCCTTTAATGACGTTAGCAGATCAATTAGAAGGCAGACAGCAACATCTTTATGGCACACAGCTAAGTCCCTCTAAACTCAAAGTGCACACACTTGTAAACAGACTCTAAATAAGCTGGATGAGTTGCCTGGCTGCAAGCACATGTGCAATGGATGCGAGTAAGGCAGGTCTACAGAATCAGATCCAGGTCATGCACTTGCATCCGCAACACACCAGCATCAGACACTCTGGAAACAGCAAACCACCTGAAAATCTACTGAAAAAATACATGTGCATTTTCATTATTTCTTGTCCAAATATGTTCTAATTTTCTGAATTATTTTCTATAGATCATGTTTTGGGGAGCATTTTAACTCTGTCTGAGTGCCTGGCATCATTTCTGCAAAAAAGGGAGTTTAATTTAAAAACTGTGCAATGTCATTAAAATCAGATCTTGGTTCTCGCTATCGCTAAACAAAGATCTGAGGACATCCCATTACGGGTCACGTCAGAACGACCTTTCATCCAACCAATCAGAGCATCGCTTACCAGATCATGAAAGTCACGGACAGAATGTGTTTTCTCATCATGCAACCTCGAAAAAATTAACAAAGGGTATTCTGAATGACAGTTCCGGGTTTTTTATTATATCCATACAATCTTGGCCATCTATAAGCCATTCCAGAATTTTAATTTTTTTTTAATCGAGAATATGTCAAAATGTGTTTCGAAGCGTAGTTGCCAGTTTGAAACTTGTGTTGCAAAGTTCGAGAAAGCTGCCATCTGACTGGCTAATTGCTTGTCAATTGCTTGTCAGTCATTTCATTGGTCGGTCAAAGTTTGCGAAAGGTCGTTCTGACGTGACCCGTTATGGGATGTCCTCAGATCTTTGTTTAGCGGTACCGAAAACTAAGATCTGATTTTAATGAGATTGAAAACTGTGAAACTATGTTTTGGTGTACCTTTTTACTCAATCACAGACTATTCACAACATCCTCATTTCTACAAAAATGGTAGTGAAAGTGAAAAACTGTTAAAGTCATAAAAGATACAAAAAGCACTTCCTACTACACGTCTTCACAATTTGTAGGAATCAATTTTGATAGCCAAGAAACGACATATCAATGGAACACTAAAACCCTAATCGGATATCTCTGACACATCTTGAAGCAGACAGGATCATCCTTGCAAGATAATTATCACAAATAATTGAAGAGTTTTCGGAATAAATGTCACAAAATGCTGTTAGCTAAGGTAAATTAGTTGTCCCATAATTAGCAACAACTGTCTGGTTGGGACATTAAGTGAATTGTCTTCATCTCCAAAAAAGAACCCTTCACTGAAACCACTACACAGCATATCCTATAGTCTGTGTATAGTCTATCCAATACAGTCCGTGCAAGTCTATAATGTTTAGCAAATCTAGTTTACTGCAGTCTCAGAAAGTCTCTGGGCTCCTTTTTATTATATTTTATAACTTTAATTTAACAACTTTTTTTTTCTATAAAAAATGTGAATTTCAGAGACTTGATGATAGTCTACATATTCTATAGTCTGTCATACAGACCCTGAAACAAATATATCCAATACAGCCCATGCAAGCCTATAATCTTTGGCAAGTGTAGATTACTGCAGTATCAGGCTGAAATAAAGAAAGTCTCTGGTCTCCTTTTTATCATATTTTATAACTATAATTAACACATGTTTTTCTTCTATAAAATATGTTCATTTCAGAGATTAGATGTTAGTCTTCATATCCAACACCATATAGATCTTTAGGAGTCCAAGTCAGATAGGTGTATATATCCCAAAAGTGGAGGTGTAGATTTCTTACGAGTCATCGAAATGATGGGTAATGCCTGAATGATAGAAGTATCGATTTTATCTGCTACACAGGTCTGCCCTGAGATCTTGTGAATGGTGCACTGAGGCAGAAGGATGTATCAAATGGTAAGAAAACATGACCCTGCCACTTGCTGGTGAAAAGATAGGTTTGATGCATCCTAGGATCAATATTGGTAGAGACCTGTTGGCTGAAAGACTCTCACTTGAACAGATGGGTCCGAGGGAGAAGGTAGTTGTAGTGATTGGACAGGGAGGGCATGATAAGGTGCAATAATGTCCAAGGCTTTAAGTTGATAAAACTCATGTATTTTTTCTTGCAATTCCTGCATGTAGTTTTTTAATCTCAACATTAGATTTCAACCCCTGAATAGGAGCTTTAAGTTTTCTGGTTGCTCAGAACTGATGTTACTTCCGTCCAATAAATTTTATTATTGCACTTACATAACGACGTGCACATGTGTGTATGTGGCTGTTGGTACTAGTTCAGACTTATACCACTTTCATAGTGCTAACCCACTGAGATGCCATGCTGCAGTTTAATACCCCACTCAGACAGTATACCGACTTGAGCGGATCAGTACGTTTCAGCCACTTAATGCTGAGCGCCTGGCAGGGTAACAAGAACCATCTATTAACGTCTTCTGGTGTGACGTGGCCAGGCGATTGAACCAGGGACATGCTCTCTGGGCAGATACTCTGTCCACTAGGCCACAGGGGCCGATTCTACATATGATGACTGATGAAAGACATGGCATGGAAGTAGCTTCCTCTGGACTTCCAACTGTTCATTAGCACTATTCAACATGACCATCTTGGTGAGGTGAGGTGAGGTGAGGTGAGGTGAGGTGAGGTGAAACGGGGTTTAACATCGCGTCCAAGATTATTGCACTGATATAGCAACGTGCATGCACATGTGTGTGTGTGTGGCTGCTTGTACTGCTGCCGATTTATAGAGCTAGCCCACTGAGATACCATGCCGCAGTTTAACATGAATACACCACTCAGACACAGTATACTGACTCTTCGCTGACCGGTCCTTGTTTTAGCCCCCAGGCAGGGTAACAACAAGTACCATCTTTTAACATCTTTTGGTATGACATGGCCGGGGATCGAACCCCGGACCTTCCGCTATCTGAGCAGACGTTCTACCACTAGACCACGGAGGCGGCCAACCATCTTGGTGACAGCCGTGGAAATCAAACTGTAGCTAGATCAGGTTCTAGCCCACTATAATTGATAAACACAGGGCTATTTTAAGTAGTAAAAAGGATTATTCTCTGCCTGAAAATTGCGGAAATTGATAATGTCATTCAAATAGAGTGATATAAGGACTGAATCACCTCCCTTAAACAAGTGTTAAGCACTACAAGTGACACGACAAGTGGTGCAGGAATCATAGTAGCCTAACTGTTTGATGTAAAATTGGTTATTAGGGCCTGCTTCTATTAATCAAACTGAAAAAACACCATCAATGATCTGATTAAATGGAACCATGGCTGTTCTGCTTGTGCCATCAATTCCGTCTTCAGGCCGGTGCTTAATCAATGATACAATGCATGGCTGAATTAACGTACTCACGAAAACACTGCAACCTTGAGCACATGATCATGTGACCAGAAAGCATTTGACAAATTGCGTGTCAGAATATCGAAGCTAAAGAAACTGAAATAGAAGCACCAGTTGGCAGTGAGTGATTCCTTGACGGCAATGCAGTACAAATGCACACTATTAATGAGAGTGCCGTGGGGTTTTGACGATAAGATACTGTATGGTTGACAACTAAACATGGATCTGGCAAACACATGGTAATGTCACACATTAAAAGCAATACAAAATGGTTAAGCAACGACCATATGTGACGCTAATTCCCATACATCTTCAGCTTGTTAAATTCTTTTCAACTGTATTTCTGCAGATTCCAATGACTCATGCAGTGAGGGCAACAACTCTGAACAATACGAATAAATACATAACGTCAATGCCAGAGAATAACCACTGATTATCCGCGGAAACAGTTTTCATTGGGCATAAGGGTAAAATAGAGATGAAAATTATATGAATGGATCACTGAAAATCAGTGATGACACCACGTGAGTGTAAGAGTGAATATCATCCTACCCTATTTTTTTATCCCGGGGATGAAATTCTCTAGTGTCAGGATGATTCTCCCTAGTGAATTTGAACCCATACCGGTGTGTTTAATCCTATCCTATACTATACTCTAGAGTAAAACTTCCCCCGGGATAATATTTAGGTAGGATATAATCCTTGCTTACATAAGCATGTCCAGCCCTACCTGTACCACCTGTAACTCACACAATTGGCATAACCAGACAATCAAGTGATGGACCAGAAAATCCAGTGACACAATGGCACATTTACCAATAAATGAAGGTTCTAGCTGAGATGCAGAGGCAAACAAACATATTAACCAAGAGACTGCTTGAATCCTTTGCTTGAGTGTGTTAGTTGCAGGGTGACAACTTCCCCACCACAGAGTAACACAAGCAGGCGGAATGATAAGGTTAAATTAAGTGGCTCACTTCAGGCAAAAACCAAACAGCAAGTTTATTTGTTAGTTTCTGATTAATGTTTCACTCAGCAATATTCAATCTGTATGATGTCGGTCTGTAGATGATTGAGTCTGGATCAGACAATCCAGTGATTGATAAGCATTGATCTACACAATTGTAACATGATGACATGCATCAACCAAGTCACCAAGCCTAACCATTCAATCCTGTTAGTTTCCTCTTAATAGAACCATGGGTTGCCGAAGGTCAGTTCTAAACCGCATCTTTACACGCCTCTACACAGCACTTAATAAGTTATAAATGAGCAAGTAAATGAATATGGTCTTAACACACTCCTTTTAAAAAGCAACACACTACTCCGTCCATCTTCAGTGTACATCAGCAATAGGCTTAACAGCATACATACAACAAAGTTAAACACTAAGCTCACAAAGTTTAGAACTCTCTAAAAGTCCCCTTATAAAACACATTGGAAGGTGTTGTGGCAATCTGCCGATTCGAAACCCTTCGTGTGCAAGCATTTAGTGAAGTCAAGAAGTAACTGCAAGGTTTACGAGCGACCATAGATTGGATTAATTTGATACATTTGGCTATTGATGTGTCAATGTGAAAGCTGCAGCTTGATGAATTCATCGCCGCCTGCTTGTGGTGAAATCCTCGTTTGGTGTCCGAGGAAATCGGGCTCTGTGGGGAGGCTGTGTCGCTGGGAGTAGAGATGGTGATTCTCACAATGTCCTCACAGATGAGCTATTCAGCTCAATATTGATTTTAATCATGCATCTGAGCTCTGTACGGCACAGCCCAATCAGCCCTGTTACACCGAAGACGGACTCCAAACGCAATATCACGGAAGGCACAAATGGAAACTATTTTCACAGTTAAAGATGCAATCGGAAAAGTATGCCTCAGATGACATTTGCAAATACTCGGTAAAAAAGTATGGCGAAATGGTAATGAACTGGGTGTGAAATTTGGCACTGCTCCCGACCACTTGGGCAGAGGTTAGGCTGATGGAGTGGTGTCCGGTGGCACTCTTCGGACTACAGAGTGCCGCTGCTGATGGGATTATTTCATCGTGAGGTTGTGAGTAGCGTCAGTGCAAACACTCCAAGCGGACAAACACTGTGGTAGCCTTGATCAATGCTGCCCTTGGAACATCTCTTCTACGACTTCTCCATGTAAGTTCTTGTACTTTCACACTTCTGATCATTGACGCAGTTTCCTTAAACAATTGCCTTCTTCGCTAAGAAGATGGGTCTTTTTGTCAGAGGATGGATTGATAACAGTTGAATTGTTCATTGATCTGCCCATAAGTTGGGTATTTTCTTCAAGAGTCAACAGTGAGATCTGACAGAAAGTATAACAAATCAGAAAAATCTCTCTCTTCAGAAATTCAGACTTTTTACAAATCATGGAAGTTGGGGAAGAGTATCAACTCTCTCTATAAACTTAAAAACGATGAAAGCATAGACACATAGATGGAGTTTTCTTACACTAACGCGGAAAACAAGTTGAAATTATCGATGTACTAATTAAGTTACTGGCACTCTCGGGTAATGTTGTTGTTTACTTTTCATGTTGAAGCACTGTTCATATTTTCCATCTCCCATATAATTTACTAGATCAGAAGGATATCAAACTTAAATTCTTAAATTCAAAGTGACAAGCAAGGGAATGATCCAAGAAGCAGCTTTGGCAAAAATATACATTTGCATAATGAGCGGTAGAAACTAACAGTTTTCGTCCACTAGTCCTTATGATGATAACATGTGGCAAAACACTTAAAAAGGGCCAATTTCTGGGCAGTTTGGGAAGGACTATAGTACTACTAGTGCCAATTCCAAACACTGATAATGCTTTGTTATAACATAAGTCAGTTTTGAAAAAATATCAATATTCTTTCTGTGTGATTTCCACAACTGATGATGTGGTTAGGAAGATAAATGTACAACTCAATTAGGTACTGGTATTACATGTAATCAAGCTACAAATCTGCTCTCAAATGACCACTTAAATTTGCTTGAGATGCGACTAACGAAATCAGTTGGACAGGCTCGCTGACTTGGTTGATGCATGTCATCAACAGGGATCTTGAAAATTGGTTTTGCCAATCGGACATTTGTGTGTTGGTCACTCCCATCTCATATTTGACAGTTACTGCTGGACGTTCATGTATGTATTTTGTTTTGTTTGTTGTATAACGCCGCACTCAACAATATTGCAGCTATATGACAGCTGTCTGTAAATAATCAAGTCTGGACCAGACAATCCAGTGATTGACATCATGAGCATCGAGCCATGCAATTGGGATCGATGACATGCATCAACCAAGTCATCAAGCCTGACCACCCGATCCCATGTCGCCTTTTACAACGTTTATGTATGAATAAAATTAGAAAAGAATAACATTAAGAGTCACTTTCATAACATATACAGTATTTTCTTGAGTAAAGTGTGCACTTATTTTTCCATAATGATTTTTGATGTTTTTTCCTCCAACACAACCTAAAGCCATAACCTTGAGTTCATAACGCTAGAAAGAAAATGTCAACAAATCCGTACTGAATTACACAATTTAATCCTGTTTTTACACTATCTGGTTACAAAAAGTGTTCATTGTATATGTGTACTCATCTTTGTAATCTGTTCCATTAAATTTATTCAAAATTTCATTGACTATTGTTAATTTTTTTGGCAAAATCGTGTGTGAAGTGACTCACCATTATTTTACAGAGCTTGGTCACCCTTACAAGTCACGTATACACACAAATCAACAAAAAAAAAACATGTCAGACCGTCTGCACGTCTTTTTTTTATATCCTTTGTTATGATATCTAGTTTCAGGCCGTATTGTCAGGCAAGTACTTCCTTGAAAATATCCAGTTGGCAAATTTAAAATGTCTGGCTTGCACTTTTTCAAATCAAACATTTTGCAGTCAGAAGCAGAAAATGTTGGCGCACATATCGGTTTCCGGATCCCTGGTAGATCTTTGCTCATAATGTCAATCATTGGGTTGACAGGTCCATACTAGATTATTTACAGACTGCTGTCATATGGCTGGAATATTGCTGAGTGTGACGTAAACAACAAACAAACAGAGGCAATCTTAGAGCTGAAGCCATTTCAACTTTATGTTGACATAGCACTTATGATTCTGACATCATATTCTGAAATTGAGGTATATTTCTCACCATATCTTTTATATGTCAAATGTGGGCATGTTTGCAGCTAAACCACAACTTGGATTCTCAAAATTTATTAAAAGTAGTCTTAAAGTTAATATCTCATCTTTTTGTCTCTGGAGCAGCCATGTTTCCTGCTCTGAAATCTAATTTGTGCGGCTGATGTCTTCAGATGCATCAGATTATCTTTGAGGCCAGGCCTCCACCATTATTCATTCTGACAGGGAAAAACAAATGACAAAGGATGACAAATATATGTGCATGTTTTCTAAGATTAGTAGAACAAAACCCAACCTAAAGTAATCTGAAGTCTGACAGTTAAGTCATTACAACTGAATGAAGTATAATGCAAATGGCTGGAAATTTGACAATCTCATTTGGTAAAATGGATTGGCTAAAATATATGCAGACTGTTTGGAAATTCTGTACCAAAGTTGTGGCGCCGGGAACACATTAGTAGGCTGACAGCACTCATACACAGTCATTTGGAGAATGAAGCATGGCTGGTCAATAGTAGCAGTTGGTCTGGAGTGGGTGCAAGCTCCCCATCACTGTTCTTGCAGGGTCAGTGTATGGAGTTCCCTCTTTAAACATCACAGCAGCTAACCAATCTAATTAAACTGTTGACAAGTCGTCTCCCACTGAACCTTTAGGCATACTTGGCTTCCAAGGACAACCATATTATCGTTGATATAAATTGTTCTGAGTTAGAGAAGGTTCAGCAAATATGGTCAGTCCAAACGAATCGATGCTTGTTTATCCCTTCATAGTAGTACTCATAAAAATCTTGAAAACGCTTCAGGTAACACGTCCATGTTGAACCGAAAGCAACTACAAGAAAAGAATTAGCTATGACTTTTTATCCAATATTGAGATTTCATAGATTCCTCTTTAATTCACTTTCTTCTTGATTATTGAGGTTGCCAAGATGGATTAGCCAAGCATCAATCTTCACCCTGCTGCTTCCTTTGTATTGAATTCCCATTCATCACTCTTTAGCCTTCATTATGGTTCTACACACTTCCAGTTCCCAGAACAAGGCACTTTCCTGTGCTTCCCAGGTTTATCCCCCTTGTCCAACATGCTCATAATCTGCTGGCAGGAAGTCTGTTAACACGGCTGTAAAACTGAGCCCATTAGCATACCTCTGTAGCATGCCTACCTGCTATTATATATTTTACAATGTTGCTTCAATGGGATGTTTATTACATAAGGTCTTTGCTTCTATTTCTTTCATCTCTTAAATGAGTGAGTGAGTGAATGAGTTAAAATCTAATGTTGCATCGGCATTATTTCAGCCATATAGCGACGAGTTTATCTCTTGAATCTGGTTTTCATTAGTATTGTGACTGCCTTTACTTTCTTGTAAAATATAAACATAGTAAGGATAAGAATTTATGGATGAACCTACACCGAAACGTCGCTCTTAATTGTAATAAAGAAGTTGTTGATCCATAAATTCTTATCCTTACTTAGTACTCCAACTTCTAAATGCCTATCAAAGAAGTATAAACATGTTAATCTGAGGTATTGTACATTCTACCATGAACTTTAACATACTTGATTCTGGTTGGTCAATCAGAGGTTTCAAATCACAATAACAATCTCTGATTGAAACAGTTTGATTTGACAGCCAATTATGGTGGATGTTATTATTTCTAGAAAAGCAGTTCTTTCTCAATCACTGTGGATAGGCATTTTGAAATCATGATATGTACAATTATAGTTTACAAAATGTTGCGATACAACAATTATAAAAGTATGTGTGAAAATACAGGTAAAAAAACAGGATATAAATCAACTAAGAAAGCGTTTTTCAAGTTTAAGGGACAACAGAGAGCTTGAAATTTGGCACTTTTCTTTAGTCGGCTTACGAAGCAGACATGATACACACTTTCAAAGCATATAATATTTGACTAAAGTATATTGATGTAAACAAAATAATGTTCAATCATATAAAGCAGCATAGTTAATTTAAAGTCTTTTCCTAATTTTAGATCGACATCTCACTGATAACACTGGACTGAACCCATGTCGCTCCACTCACTACCTTTGTGTAATTCCGCAGAATGGGGATAAACATATTGTGTTGTCAGTTTAGAGATAGGTTACCTGTAGGTTCCAAATTCAACAGGGCGGTCAGGTAGCCTAGTGGTTAAAGCGTTCGCTCATCACGCCAAAGACCCAGGTTCGATTCCCAACATGTGTGAAGCCCATATCTGGTGTTCCCTGCTGTGATGATGCTGGAATATTGCTTAAAGCGGCATAAAACCAAACTCACTCATTCACTCCAAATTCAACTTCGCTGGGTTACACTTACAGGTAACCCAGCTCCACATTGAACACACAGAATGTTTATCTCCTGAGTAATTCTCAATTTCAGAGAGCTACATTTTCAAACAAAGAGAAAAAATATACTACTCTAAAGAACTTAAAAAACACCTGATTTTTTCATATGCCATGACAGAGATACTATAGTCATATTAAAGAATGGGGTGTTCTTTAACTTCTTTTGAGTAGTATATATTGAAATCAACGTGTACAGAATTATATTCCTATTGATTTTCAAAGGATCAAATTTGATGCATTAAAGATGCAGTTATATTCAATTAATTGATGAAAAGAAGACAAGTCTGTGGTAAGGTACTGGTTCTAATACAGATCAGGACAGAATTCATTTGAAAGAAAAGTTCAAATCTTAATGCAGTGACCACTCAAGGTGATCCTGATAGTTTCTCTGACACTTAAGTGAATGAATATTCAGGAGTCCCAAGTCACTTTACAACATGTGGTGGATGAGGATGAGGATCTCACAGTGCCTCTAATTTTCCCTTCCCTTTTGGTTTTGGTTTGTTGTTTAACGCCGCACTCAAAAATATTCCAGCTATATGATGGGGGTCTGTAAATAATCGTGTCTGGACCAGACAATCCAGTGATTGACAACATGAGCATCCATCCACGGAATTGGGACCGATAACATGCATCAACCAAGTCACCGAGCCTGACCACCCAATCCCGTTAGTCGCCTTTTACGACTAGCAGTCCAGCCCTTACATTAGACTGCTAAGCCCCAAGTGAAGCAAGTCTAGCTTAGGGTCTGTTATCATCTCTATCTTCCATCTCACTGGGGCTCCTTTTCAATTTAAATGTGTTTGCTTGTTTCTATCAAAATAATATATTTTCAGAGACTAAGCACTAGTATTGGGGAGGATGTGCAGAGGTTCTTAAGTTGCTTTTCACAACATAATGGCCAGAACATCTAGAATGAGTGAGTGAGTTGGGTTCCAGTTGGGTTGGACAGACCTAGAAATATAACTGGGGCAAACCGGGATTCAAACCCACAATTGACGGTTTCGGGCATGCCAAAGGGACACAACTCTGCCCAGCGAATTGCTGTGCCTTAGACTACTGGGCCACCCGTGCTCCCACATCTAGAATGAGGACACATTACAAGCTGTACCTATATGGGGAACAACATATGAAGCCTTTCTGAAGACAGCACACATTACACAAAGGCCTATAACCAGCTTCAGCAAGTCGGACACCAGTTCACAAACTGTACCCTCATGGGAAATAATACTTTCCAGTGTGATGACCAAACAAACTTAACACTAGCCAACAATACCAAATTGGTGCTAAATAAATGCAAGCTTATTTGCGTTGTAGATAAATGTCACCATTTTGACCAGCTATTACCATGGAACAATTTAGATATGTGTACCTGAAATTTTAATCCTCACTGGTATTGATTGAAATAAATACCAATGAAAGGAGATGCAATGAGAAAGCAGTCAGAGTGGACTTGATTAAGGTGAATCTCAGATCCATTTCCAGAGTACTTGAAAGACAAAAATCTCCCAGTCCTTAATGAACAGGTGAACTATGATATTTATCAGAGCCGTCCTCAGAGGATGATCACGAGCTCCAAGTAAAACAACACTGACTATTCCGTGATTATTTCTCTCTCTACCATGCTCCATCAGTCTGAAGTCTCTCCCTACTAGTTTACAGTGATAACAGAGAACAGTGCTTCTCATCAGTCAAAGTGATTTCACAGTGACCTCATTCACCGAGGGTCATTACACGGCAGTGACTGCCGTCCTCAATGTGAGACACTTACCACACCAATAAATAACTGAACACATTGACCTAAGTAATTCACAGGAATACCAGCAGCCTGTCAAACATCGGAGGAAGTGACTGTTTAGATTAATTTTAGTTAATGACTTCATCTTCAAAAAGTCAAAAGAAAGATATTGGTATTTGAAAATGGTCATTCTTCGTTTCTTCAAAACGGTGTATCGGTATATTCTCAGAGATAATTGCATTGTGTAGGCTTCAAAGATAACTGGTGATTTTCCTTCTGCCTTCACTTAGTATTCCAATCTCTATCTCAAATAATCTCAAATAATTCATTTGGGGAATTTAACATCATCTACCCAACAATTTTTATTTGGTGGAAGCAAGTCCAGGGATGAACCTATGATTTTACTCCTAAGTCTGGTCCACTGCATCAGCCAAAGACAGCAAATTAGGTTCTATCTGTGGTCAAAAGGCAACCTCATGTACACACATTAAGTGTAACTTGCATTTCCAGATGAAAAATCTGAAATTTGAAGTCCAAAGACTTCCATCACAAAGCTTCTGACACATACCCAGTCAGGAGCAATCTTCCAGATGCAATGGCAACTCCTTGAATGTCCACCCAGTCAGGAGCAATCTTCCAGATGCTATGGCAACTCCTCGAATGTCCAGCGAAGACTAGTGAGCTGCACTGAAACATGGCAGACATCGGATCTGGCTGATAGTGACAGGCCAATATACTGCTGTCATTCATCACTGGAAGTCTATCACCTAGTTTGCTGTACCAGACAACACAAGGCAGTTCTGTGTCTACTCTGGCCGGCCTCTAATCTCCACCCCTGTTGCTTGCTATTTAATAAGTACTGTCTTTCAGTTCAAATCATCAACTGGTGCATGAATGCTTCTTCGGTTTGGAAAGCCTGAGGTGGAGGCAAACAAGCGTGAGTGAGTGAGTGAGTGAGTGAGTGAGTGAGTGAGTGTGTAAGTGAGTGTGTGTGAGTGAGTGAGTGAGTGAGTGAGTGAGTGAGTGAGTGAGTGAGTGAGTGAGTGAGTGAGTGAGTGAGTGAGTGATCACATTATGTTGATCACTGGATTGTCTGGTTTCCGACTCAATTATTTCCAGACCACCATCAAAAAGCTGGAATATTGTTGAGTGCAGCATTAAACAACAACAAACACCCAAACAGATGGATTGGACTGAATTGAACTGAACGAGGTATCGTCAGCTATATAACAGCTACACAAACTAATGACTACTAAAATCCATGCTGTTTCATGCCTGGTTTGTAGTCAATCAGAACTGCACATCGTGTCACCACAAAGCGAAAATAATTTAAACTCATTTGAACTCATTAATGCACAAACTAGCTTTCAATATCGTTTTCAAACACTCACAAACACAACTGGAGCATGGCTTAAAATCAAACTCATTTTGACATTGATTTCATAACAGTTGGATCTATGGCAGATAGGCAAACAACACATATCACCATCCTGGTTATTTTCAATGAAGCAGGAACACTTTAGGTCACTGGGTTTTTGCTGCATTCAATCAATCATTTGAGAGCTAGCTGCCTCAGTGGCCTTGAAAAGCTTTGACAACACAATGGGATCAATGTTTTATTTAACAGCTTTTCTGTGTTCCCAAATGCTGTGACCATGACGTTTCAAAGCAATAAGGGAAAATCTGACATTTTCATTCATTTGTATTGTGTGTAATGTTTACATATCCCCATTTCCTTGTGTGTAATATCTTTGTTTTCTTAACAAAGTTTTTTTGTTGCACCAAGAATTTACGCTTAACTCTCCAGTATGTAGCTTTAGCCACTAGTCCAAAGCCTCAGTCTAGTAAAAATCTGTTCGGTCTAGTTACCTCAGCTTAATATACCGTATTCGACGTAATAAGCGCCCCACTCTAATAAGCGCCCATGGCGCTATTTGCTAATATATTGGCTAGTGAACAATCTCAATTAGCACCCCTTCCGATCAATGTACACAAGACTTATTTATTCGTGTATAAAACGCACTCGTGTGTTATATGCAACCTTAATTATGAGCAATTAAATCCTGGAAAAATATAGATGTCGTATATAAATATTTCAGGTTGTCAGCATAAACCACGAAATTTACGAACTTTCAACTCCGATAAGAGCCCCCTATTTCTAATTTTTAGAGTGCCCTGGGCGCTTATTACATCGAATACGGTATTTATCGTCATCGCCAGAAAATAATCAGTCTCGTTTATCTGCGGAAACAGGTTCCATTGGGCATAAAATGCAAATTCGTGATGAAAATTATTATTATGTTTGCGGAAAGGATAAGCATGTCCTGCTCACTCACATAATTTGCATAATAAAGTACAGAAAAGTCATTCTTTGTGGTAGATCTAAATTAGTCCATGTTGCTGCTGAATTACAATCTTAACTACCTTTGTTTAGCAATGCTGTATTTGTTCTCATTGCAGTGTTTCAATATGCTTTAATATCCTTTGACGTTTTATTACTATTTCCCATCGGCGTTAAATTACTTTTCTCTCTTTGAACTATTTTACTTTATTAGAACGTCAGTCATGGTTCTGCTTTCATGTGCAGGCTTTGTGTTGACTCTTTGCATGGCAGGGGTACTTTCTGTTCAATAAGAAAACTCAAATTGCATTGGTTATCATTTCACAAAGGTTGTGTTAAAGCTGGTACATTATCCTGATCACCCAGTCATGGACCTTCCTTGAAAGAAGGGTCCACTCAGCCAAACCACCCAGTCATCGCAACCAGTGGATCTTCCTAGGTAGAGTGTTCCTACATCAGCCCGACCAAGTCATCGCATCCAGTGGACCTTCCTTGACAGAAGGGTCCACTCATCAGCCAAACCACCCAGTCATCGCATCCAGTGGATCTTCCTTGACAGAAGGGTCCACTCATCAGCCCGACCACCCAGTCATTGCATCCAGTGGATCTTCCTTGACAGAAGGGTCCACTCATCAGCCCGACCACCCAGTCATTGCATCCAGTGGACCTTCCTTGACAGAAGGGTCCACTCATCAGCCCGACCACCCAGTCATTGCATCCAGTGGATCTTCCTATTTAGAGTTTCCCTACATCAGCCTGACCATCTAGTCATTGCATCCAGTGGACCTTCCTTGACAAAAAGGTCCACTCATCAGCTTGATCACCCAGTCATTGCATCCTATGGATCTTCCTACATAGAGTTTCCCTACATCAGCCTGACTCAGTCATCGCATCCAGTGGATCTTCCTAGGTAGAGTGTTCCTACATCAGCCCGACCCAGTCATCACAACCAGTGGATCTTCCTAGGTAGAGTGTTCCTACATCAGCCCGACCCAGTCATCACAACCAGTGGATCTTCCTAGGTAGAGTGTTCCTACATCAGCCCGACCCAGTCATCCCAACCAGTGGATCTTCCTACATAGAGTGTTCCTACATCAGCCCCACCCAGTCATCGCAACCAGTGGATCTTCCTACGTATAGTGTTCCTACATCAGCCTGACCCAGTCATCACATCAAGTGGACCTTCCTGGACAGAAGGGTCCACTCATCAGCCCGACCCAGTCATCGCATCCAGTGGATCTTCCTAGGTAGAGTGTTCCTACATCAGCCCGACCCAGTCATCGCAACCAGTGGATCTTCCTACGTAGAGTGTTCCTACATCAGCCCGACCCAGTCATCGCAACCAGTGGATCTTCCTACGTAGAGTGTTCCTACATCAGCCCGACCCAGTCATCGCAACCAGTGGATCTTCCTAGGTAGAGTGTTCCTACATCAGCCCGACCCAGTCATCGCAACCAGTGGATCTTCCTACGTAGAGTGTTCCTACATCAGCCCGACCAAGTCATCACAACCAGTGGATCTTCCTAGGTAGAGTGTTCCTACATTAGCCCGACCCAGTCATCACAACCAGTGGATCTTCCTAGGTAGAGTGTTCCTACATCAGCCCAACCCAGTCATCACAACCCGTGGATCTTCCTAGGTAGAGTGTTCCTACACCAGCCTGACCCAGTCATCACAACCAGTGGATCTTCCTACGTAGAGTGTTCCTACATCAGCCTGACCCAGTCATCGCATCCAGTGGCACTTCCTAGGTAGAGTGTTCCTACATCAGCCCGATACCCAGTCATAGCATCCAGTGGATCTTCCTAGGTAGAGTGTTCCTACATCAGCCTGACCCAGTCATCGCATCCAGTGGATCTTCCTAGGTAGAGTGTTCCTACATCAGCCTGACCCAGTCATCGCATCCAGTGGATCTTCCTAGGTAGAGTGTTCCTACATCAGCCCAACCCAGTCATCACAACCCGTGGATCTTCCTAGGTAGAGTGTTCCTACATCAGCCCGACCCAGTCATCGCAACCAGTGGATCTTCCTACGTAGAGTGTTCCTACATCAGCCCGACCCAGTCATCACAACCAGTGGATCTTCCTACGTAGAGCGTTCCTACATCAGCCCGACCCAGTCATCGCAACCAGTGGATCTTCCTAGGTAGAGTGTTCCTACATCAGCCCGACCCAGTCATCGCAATTAGTGGATCTTCCTAGGTAGAGTGTTCCTACATCAGCCCGACCCAGTCATCACAACCAGTGGATCTTCCTAGGTAGAGTGTTCCTACATCAGCCCGACCCAGTCATCACAACCAGTGGATCTTCCTAGGTAGAGTGTTCCTACATCAGCCCAACCCAGTCATCACAACCCGTGGATCTTCCTAGGTAGAGTGTTCCTACATCAGCCTGACCCAGTCATCACAACCAGTGGATCTTCCTAGGTAGAGTGTTCCTACATCAGCCTGACCCAGTCATCGCATCCAGTGGCACTTCCTAGGTAGAGTGTTCCTACATCAGCCCGATACCCAGTCATAGCATCCAGTGGATCTTCCTAGGTAGAGTGTTCCTACATCAGTCTGACCCAGTCATCGCATCCAGTGGATCTTCCTAGGTAGAGTGTTCCTACATCAGCCTGACCCAGTCATCGCATCCAGTGGCACTTCCTAGGTAGAGTGTTCCTACATCAGCCCGATACCCAGTCATAGCATCCAGTGGATCTTCCTAGGTAGAGTGTTCCTACATCAGCCTGACCCAGTCATCGCATCCAGTGGATCTTCCTACGTAGAGTGTTCCTACATCAGCCTGACCCAGTCATCGCATCCAGTGGATCTTCCTAGGTAGAGTGTTCCTACATCAGCCCAACCCAGTCATCACAACCAGTGGATCTTCCTAGGTAGAGTGTTCCTACATCAGCCCGACCCAGTCATCGCAACCAGTGGATCTTCCTACGTAGAGTGTTCCTACATCAGCCCGACCCAGTCATCACAACCAGTGGATCTTCCTACGTAGAGTGTTCCTACATCAGCCCGACCCAGTCATCGCAACCAGTGGATCTTCCTAGGTAGAGTGTTCCTACATCAGCCCGACCCAGTCATCGCAACCAGTGGATCTTCCTAGGTAGAGTGTTCCTACATCAGCCCGACCCAGTCATCACAACCAGTGGATCTTCCTAGGTAGAGTGTTCCTACATCAGCCCGACCCAGTCATCGCAACCAGTGGATCTTCCTAGGTAGAGTGTTCCTACATCAGCCCGACCCAGTCATCGCAACCAGTGGATCTTCCTAGGTAGAGTGTTCCTACATCAGCCCGACCCAGTCATCACAACCAGTGGATCTTCCTAGGTAGAGTGTTCCTACATTAGCCCGACCCAGTCATCACAACCAGTGGATCTTCCTAGGTAGAGTGTTCCTACATCAGCCCAACCCAGTCATCACAACCCGTGGATCTTCCTAGGTAGAGTGTTCCTACATCAGCCTGACCCAGTCATCACAACCAGTGGATCTTCCTAGGTAGAGTGTTCCTACATCAGCCTGACCCAGTCATCGCATCCAGTGGCACTTCCTAGGTAGAGTGTTCCTACATCAGCCCGATACCCAGTCATAGCATCCAGTGGATCTTCCTAGGTAGAGTGTTCCTACATCAGTCTGACCCAGTCATCGCATCCAGTGGATCTTCCTAGGTAGAGTGTTCCTACATCAGCCTGACCCAGTCATCGCATCCAGTGGATCTTCCTACGTAGAGTGTTCCTACATTAGCCCGACCCAGTCATCGCAACCAGTGGATCTTCCTAGGTAGAGTGTTCCTACATCAGCCTGACCCAGTCATTGCATCCAGTGGATCTTTCTTGATAGAAGGGTCCACTCATCAGCCCAACCAACCAGTCATTGCATCCAGTGGACCTTCCTTGACAGAAGGGTCCACTCATCAGCCCGACCACCCAGTCATTGCATCCTATGGATCTTTCTAGGTAGAGTTTCCCTACATCAGCCTGACTCGGTCATCGCACCCATCGAAGGATATGCTCACCTTTTCACAAACACTTGCTACCATCACTATTTGTTAGTTCGATGATTTTGCGATTGTCGCACAATAAACTCCAGAGATTTCTTTTGATTATGGAAATGGTTCTTGTCACTTTCATTTTCCCATGCTACAGACAGCGTTCATTCCTATTGTACACTGCATCATCTAAAGCAAGATGACGTCTCTAATCATGACTGAACAAGTCTGGATGTAAAGTTCCAAGTCAGTAGTTAACAATGAATGCTGTGAAACATACAAAATAATTAAACCTGGCAATAATAATTTCTTCCCTAGCAAGTTATAATTCATTTAACTTCCCATTACAAGCAACTAAACAAACAAACAAACAAACTATTTTAGTAGATAACCACTGAATTTAATTCCGAAGTGCTGTCTCAAAAAATAACTCTAAATACCAAAATCCCACTTCTCTTTCTTTTTTTCCTCAGAAAAAAACATAATAATGATTCTCATAATTCATCAGAGGAGGCTTTTTTATAACATGCACACTAAAACTTCTCTGAGATCAAAAATGATGTCATGGTGATTGTTAATGGAGTTACTTTGACCTATGGAGCCAGCCAAATCAACCAGGATTCCATGAGCTGCGCTGACAGCTTACCCTCTCCAGGGAAACAAGCATCCAATTATCCACTTCCTACATCATTCTACTGCATTGTTTCAGTGTCACTGAGGCAGAGAACAATACCATGTCAACAGAGGATTATCTCTAGTTTCTTCAAGCATCTCTGTCACACTTGGGATATTTTCTCTACAATCACCTGACCTATGAGAAGAGTAGCTATGATTGGCTAATGTCTTTTGATCTCAATTGTAATTGAAGTTATCTTGAATCTTGAATTCGAAACAGTGATAATTACTTAGGAAATGGCTGAGTTGTCTGCATTCGTGAGTGAGTTCGTGAGTGAGTGAGTGAGTGAGTTGGGTTTCACGCCGCTTTTAACAGTATTCCAGTTAAATCATGGCGTGTCAGCTTAATGTGGGAGGAAAGCTCGAAGTGATGCATGTCTCAGACATGTATTACTTCGGTGAAACCCACGAGCACGGGTATGGTGCTGACAAACCAACCTAGAAACATAATCGGGGCGAACCGGGATTCGAACCCACATTCAAAGGTTTGTGGCGTGCCCAAGGGACGCAATTCTGCACAGCGAATCGCGGCGCCTTAGACGACTGAGCCACCCGTGCCCCTCCCGAGTTGTCTGCATTAACCAACACCTTGTTGGTATGGTGTAACAGTTGAGCAACCAGACCATTCCAGAGACTCAGAAGTACAAACTCAGCTGCTTAATTTTTGTAGGTGAGATAAAATGGGGATTGATGTGTCTGTCTGTGTGTGTCTGCTTGAATTAGTCTGGAACTAATGCCAGTTTAAAAAAAATGGGGATTGATGTGTCTGTCTGTGTGTGTCTGCTTGAACTAGTCTGGAACTAAAGCCAGTTGTATAGTTCTGAGATAGCCTTTTAGTCAGTGAGACACCCATGCCGCAGTTTATCATGGATACTCCAGTCACATCGGCTGAGTATACTGACTTTGAAACAACCAGTCCTTATTTTATTACCTTAATGCCTCGAAACAGGCATGGAAAAAACAAGTACCATCTTATATCATGACACGGTCAGGGACTGAACCAGTGACCTTCATTTCTGCGGGCCAATGCTCAATGTACTAGACCTAAGAGGCAATATTGCTTTTTCTGTAACAGCATCCCTACATTGTTTACTTTATAAGCATGGGGTGAGCCTTGTGGTTAAAGCGTTCGCTCGTCACACCAAAGACCAGGGTTCGATTCCTGAAATGGGTACAATGTGTGAAGCCCATTTCTGGTGTTCCCCACAATCATATTGCTGGAATATTGCTTAAAGTGACATAAAAGCAATCTCACTCACTCACTCAAATAGTGCTAGCACCATAGTCTTAAAAACACATTTTAGACCCTTTACCAAATAACTCATCTTAACAGCACATCTAGTGCACAGCATATTTGTAGTAAGAAATAATGACCATTCTACATAGTTCCACTAAGGTGTCATCAGTGTATTATATCTATTATCATTGTAATAATATTTTAATGTAATTTCTTGTAATATAAAAACTAACAAGAAAACAACATTATCACTATCCCCCGCCATGGGGCACATTAGATTTTGTTTGTTCATATAGCAGTGAATATAAACTATAAAACAGAGTCCTATGAAGCCTTAAGAAGATACAGGCACTCAGGCCGCTTTATGTCATCAGAAAAATGATTAAATGTGAAATTAATACACACAAAAGGCCCCTTCTCTGGAAAAAATAACTCAGTCTTGAAAAGAATCTCTTAGGCAAGCTGACTTCAGTAGTTTCTGAGAAAACTTGTCACCATTTCACACACTATGCACCAAGTAAAATAACATGGATCTAGGGCCACAACTCTGTAGTGAGTGAGTATGATTTTACACTGCTTTAAGCAATATTCTAGTCTGTCTTACAGACCCTGATACAAATATATATCAAATACAGACCATGCAAGTCTATAATGTTTGGCAAGTCTAGATTACTGCAGTAAAAATGAAGAGAGTCACTGGGCTCCCTTTTAATATATTTTTATTAAGATAACTGAACAACTGTTTTTTCTGTACGATATGTTCATTTCAGAGACCAGATGTTAGTCTAGCAATATTCCAGCAATATCACGGCGGGGGACACCAGAAATGGGCTTCACACATTGTACCCATGTCGGGAATCGAACCCGGGTCTTCGGCGTGACGAGTCAACGCTAGGCTACCTGACCGCCCCTGCAACTCTGTAAATAAACTAATTGATGGGACCAATTTTCAAACTCAGTCTTGGCAAGTATCTCTTTGATAAGCATGGAAACCTTTATTTGTGTAACTTCAGGAGTTTCTGAGAACACTGGTCCCCATTTCATGCAGTACCGTATGCACTGAGTTGACAAGTACCGATACATAGCAGGGGCCATAACTCATTTGAGATTATGACTAGTAACATCAGTGTGTAAAATTTCATTTTTCTCACTTAAATAGTTTTTGAGAAATGGAAGGACAGACAGAAAGGAGGAGGGATAAACTCTGTTCCTATATCCTGGAGGAAATTATTAGCAACAATAATAATAATTTAATTAAACAACAACAATAATTATAATTTATAACACACCTGATCCATATTCTAAAATATGCTCAAAAGCGTGACAATGGAAATTATGACTTCCAGTACTGGTGATCGTGATATAATGTCTCAGCTGTTTGTACCAGGCCCTTAGTGGGTGTATATGTATAATAAAATAATCTTACACCCAAACCACAAACCCTTTTTATGCACCATGCAGCTCCTATTCTATCTTGAAGTAAAAACTCTCAAAATATGAGGTATTTGAATAGAAAATTGTATTTGTGCTCCATTCCCTAAATCCAGTATTCATTAATAGCCGTGCAATAATTCATGTATTCCACCTGTCATCTGACATCACAGCTTGCATGAAAAGCCTATAGAAACCCACCCAGTGTACCCCTGAAGAGCTATCTGCCACAGCGTACCCCGGCAGATCCTATCTCGTACATCACAAGCCTCATGCTGTTAGACACCACATTCCTCTAAATATTTAATGCCAGCATGGTGCTGCTGATAATAACTCCCCTTTGTGAAGTAGGAGGTAAAATATCAACAGTTGGCGATGAGGGTATTTATAATTCATGAAAACATTTCATCTCTCGATAGGGGTTATGTTGTAATTATGAGAATCTTATCTCGGAGATAAAGCAGTTTCAGTCTGTGATTGAAAACTCTTATAACCCAATAAATATGTCACCCCTGAGATGTTTTCTTTCATTAGAGACCACAGATGAATGATGTGCAAGATACATGTTTGACTTTATAAAGCATTAATGTCAGTATTTTATTGAATAAAAACATATTAATTACCAAAGCAACATTCATTACAATCATAAATGAGAACCTTGGTCTGCTCTAACAATGCCTTCATCCCTAATTTTTTTTTTTAAAAAAACCTTTCAGATAACAGACAATGACTTCATTATTCAGGCATTTAGTCCATCCTACAAAATCGATAAGTGCCAGAGTTTGAAAAAGTCTGAACATAAAATACTTCACATATTCCAAATGATTTCCAGCATACATAAACACTAGAGACAAAAGAAAAAAACAACTGGCTATGTAGACTGAATGAAAGAAAAGAAAACATTCCGCACTATACCTGTAAAAAAACCAACATATTGATGAGCTAAGTTTTGCCAATCCAAAATTCCACAAATGTAGGATAAAATTAAAATCTGAGAGCAATCTATTGTACTTGCAGCTGAATCTGTTGTCTTATTTATGTAGTAACACATTGAATAAAAACAGGTCAATAATATCGTTATTTCATCCGACCAAATAACGTTAACCACTATTGTTTTGAAATGATTATCCTTGAAACCAAGCAACAATAAATAGCCCTTACTAACACACACGTTATGACAGAGTGCCACAACATGACAGGCAATTCATGTATTCGTGTCAACCCTGTAAAAATCTAATCAATGTTGTACTGGAACACAAACAGTCTTCTTCACTCAACCAGAAACATGTACGATGATACAAGTAAAGGTGTGACAATATTGTCCCTATATTCCCAGCCACGTGCAAGTGATTTCCGTCTGAACACAAACCAACCAATAAAACCTATTGACAGTCAAAAGGCCATAAACATCACAAAAGATAAAACCCATTTTTCTCCCCAAACCAGTTTCCATTGACACTTTCAATCCAATAATCAAGACACATCACTTTTGTCGGAGGTGCAAAACCACTGGCTGGATTGATAGCTTCCTCTTCAGGTTTGATTAAATCAGGGAAAGAGTCATAAAATAATTCCACTAGAAGATAATGTCTGCCAGGGTCAACCAGCCGATGAAGCGTCTATCGAATCTACATCTACCTGGACTTTGCAGATTAATTACAGGTGTTGTGAACCACCTTGCACACCTGCTGGGTCAGGCTGTAAAGTCTTGGTAATTGCATTATCATCCCTGATGTGGGTGTTCAATATTCAACCACCTGCAATTCACTGCATTGTGTGGTAATTAACTTCAACATGTCCTCCGACCACGGTTCTGTCAATATAGAGTACATATGTTCATATTCGGCCGGGTCAATATATTTTCAGTAGGTTTATGAGGGAAACAATGGCCATCTATCATGATCCAATTGAATTACTTTCTGTGTTACCACTGTAGGCTCTGGCAATGTATGCCCTGGGCATTGTGATAACTTGCACTTGTCCAGATCGTTAAGGCATCCAATTGAACAATCCTGCCTGTCATCTGACAGTAATTGTTTTATTTTTATTACATGTATCATTGGCAATTATGGTCTTTTTTTTCATCTAAAGGTTACACGGATTAGTATATTGCATGCTTATATAATTATCTAAACATCAAAGAAATTGATCATCATCTTTGAAAAAGTACGTACAACTAAATGCTTCATATTAACTTATGATTCTGTTTCCTCTGTTTTTCCGATTCTAAATATCCTACTCAAAAGAAGTAGAGGACCACCTGATCCTTGCATGTCACAGTTTTACTACAGTTACTCTGTCATGCCATTGCGATGATGCCATGTACTTTTGAGTAGTATACCGTATTCGACGTAATAAGCACCCCGCTCTAATACCGTATTCGACGTAATAAGCGCCCCGCTCTAATAAGCGCCCACGAACAATCCTAATTAGCACCCCTTCCGATTGATCAATGTACACACGACTTATTTATTCGCGTATAATACGCACTCATGTGTTATATACACACTTAATTATGGACAATTAAATTCTGGAAAAATATATCTGTCGTACATAAATATTTCAGGCTGTCAGCATATAGTATAAACCACAGAATTTTTCTTTTAACTTGTTTCTTTCACTAAAATAATACTCTAATAAGAGCCCGCTATTTCTAATTTTGAGAGCGCCCTGGGCGCTTATTACGTCGAATACGGTAAGCGCCCACGGCGATATTTGCTAATATATTGGCTAGTGAACAATCCCAATTAGCACGCCTTTCGATTGATCAATGTACACAAGACTTATTTATTCGCATATAAAACGCACTCGTGTGTTAAAAGCATTCTTAATTATGGGCAATTAAATTCTGGAAAAATGTATCTGTCGCATATAAACATTTCAGTGTGTCAGCATAAACCACGAAATTTATCTTTCAACTCTCTTTTTTCCACCAAAATAATATTCTAATAAGAGCCCCCTATTTCTAATTTTGAGAGCGCCCTGGGCGCTTATTACGTCAAATACGGTATACTGAATTGGGAAAAAATTAATGCCAAGAAAAATCAGCTATAGTAATGTGAAAGAATCGGGTGTAATTTAACGTCCTTTGAGAACATTTAGAACTGGGAAAAAGTTGCACGACAGATTAATTATAGTAATAAGAAAGAATTGGATGTTCTTTAACTTATTTTGAGTAGCATATATGCCCAAAGTCATGGCTTACATTTGAGACCCACCTAAACATAAATACAATTCCTTATATTATTTCAATATCTGATTAATAATTTTTTAATCAATTGTCTGACAGATAGCACGAAAAGTGTTTCATTGATCAGTCTGAGGGCAAATGGAGTCAACCAGGCCCCTCTTATCTTTAGACAAACTTACAATAGATTTTAAGAATGCATCATTGACAATGCACTCAGGAATTCTTGATTGATTTCAGCGCGATTATTGAACAGTACATTTTCAACAGTTGATAGGCGTCACTTCTTCGAATGTGTACCTGGCTACAAGGGTGGTTCTTGCTGAATCATCTGCTACCAAGTGCAGGTCTTTCATTGACTACAGCGTAGAGACAAAACACATTCTCCTCTCTCCTCATTGATTTAACACTGTGTCTGCCCCAAGCTCCGTTTATCGTACTGTTGATGACTTGTCAATAGGTCACACTTTTCAACAGGGGCATGTTTCAGTCAAGTTGTCTGATGTGAGTGTCTTCAATTTGTGAGTATTCATTTCAATGTTTGCTTAGCTTTACATTTCAATTATATGACTTGTAAACTGAACTGGTGTCTAAAGTTTGTTGAACAACTTCAGTAATCTATAATCCCGAAATGCATTGCTGATCCAGACAGCCGTATTTCAGTCTCTCATTCTAAGTGGTCACCATAAACCCAGTACTCGGTCATATGCAGTACAATTTGAGTATTATTCAAACGAAGTTACCATTTTATTATAAATACAAACTAACCAGTTTGTTCAATTCATATACAGACTGCAGCTTAACCTAGCCTTACATTGACACCAGCAGCTACCTTATCTAATAATAGCAAACCAGATGCACACTGCTCGGTTGTAGTGCAAAAACCTCTCTCATCCTGGTTACCATGACCTTACTTTCCAACACATAGCTTTTAATATATTGAACAACCATTTCTAAATAATCAATTCAACTCAAGTTCAACTCACTGCATTTTGAGAAAAAAAATTATCAAAGAAACCCTTAAATCCTCCACACAAAAATGCAAAAAAGCTAGATTCCGATCTCATTCACGTTCCTAAACTCGAGCAGAGTTGGAAACTTCTTGATCATTGACAGAGCAAAAATTAGAGTTTACCAAACAGTTTTTAGCTGGAGACTGGTGTTTTGTGATTGGTGGAGTATAACATGAATCGTCCAATTACACTGAGAGTGTGTCTGACCTGTTCCAGTTACTCATTATCTATGCTGCCAGCTGGCATCTCGCTCACGAGCCAATCAATGCTAGCACGTCTCTTGCTCTATACTCTCACGTACACTACTCAACTGCACCGCACGAACAACGCTGCACAATTCCACAAGTACACACTACAAACTTTCCAGGGATATTTTCAAACAGGTAAATCTGCAGTCATCTTGCGTTTTGCAAATAGTCCTGTGTAAACATATCTTATCTCACTGCTGGCTGTTGTTGTAGCATTTATCAGAGATTCGACCCAAAGTTTACAGCAGGAGGATAAGGACGCATGATGTGTTTGTTTACAGTTTTTAACAATGTCAACACCTTGCTGTGCACATGTTCACAAAACTCCCTACAAACAGGCCAGTTTCTTGTCGACTGCCAAAATCAGGTGAGAAGTGATGTGCCACAATAGTAAAAATTCCTCTGGGGAGGATTCCGAGTGTTCTAATAGTCTGATTAAGGCAGTTAGGGCACTATCAATACCTTCTTTGTGCTCACAAGCATAACACACTGCTACAACTTGGGCTGTATTTATGAGATGCTGGGTCTACGCTGGATTCTACTTGAACGAACACAGGTGCTGGCAGTGCTATAACCTTCTTTGCTGGACCACTTTAAGGGGACTGTGATTAACTCGGACAAATGTCCCTGTCACATAGGGGGGACTGGGGCTTCTTTTGACCTCAGTTGCAACCATCAGGTTTGTATTGGATGTCTGTCATTCCACTGTTGTTTAGCATGAGACAACCTTGGCTTTGCAAACCGGCAGTATAACATCTTGGTCAGAATGACTTAGACATATATTTGAAGTATTTATTATCTTTTATCCCTGTGTTATGATGTATGACTCAAGGGTATATGGCTCTTGATGTTTATGACTGCATGTTCTATTTCTTGTATAGGATAGCAACAACCTGTTTGAATGTGTAAAAAGGTGATGCAATATGTATTAATGTTAAGTTCTTTTTTTCCATGCTTCACTGGTTTGTGACACATCACAGTGTTTTTGTAAGCGAAAATATACTCTTCATTAAAGCATGGACACTCAATGTGTCTATATTTAGGGTCCATCACTAGAGGTGGCATGGATTAGACATTATAGTATTGATATATTGACTCAAAAGTATCAATATATTGATTAATAATAAAATTACTTATGCTGAATGTGCAAAGATAAATATTAACTATGTAGACCTGCAATTAATCAACTTAATCCTAAATATGAAGTAGCCTGAGCCAATAAATATTTAAAATTGAATTTTATTTCTCTTTGTCCATCTCACAACTATGGTAAGCTTAGTATATGAAAATGATTCTGTGGCAGTAAATCATTTATTTTGAATTTATATTCATGAATTTGTAGTATCGATCGATATTGCGATATACGATGACATGACTTCTCTTCATGTACATAACTTGCATCTTTCAGTGGAATATTTTGAACGCTGTATTCAGTTCAAAATGAATAAATTTGCAGCAAGAAACAATAAATAATTTTCACTGATACTTCATATGTATCAAATCGATCAGAAGAAGGTACACCTTTGTCACCCAAACCATGCCTTTTTAGTATCTGTACAAATAACAGCTTTCGGAGTTATCACGAGTCCAAACGTCTGAGTCCGGTAAAATTCAGGGAGGATATGTGACATTTGGACTACCCCTTTTACCATTAGATAGATGGCAACTCTGTAGCAGTTCTTATTAGCAGACTAGTGAAAATATACATTTATTTCTAACACAGAATAGATCATATCACATGCTATCTTTTTGTATGAATTTCATCATCCTTTTTTACACTACTGCCATGTCATATTTGTGTTGTATATTACTCAAAAGAAACTAAAGTACACACAATTTTTTGCATAGTTAATCAGTCATTCATAGCCATATGAACATTTTTTATTTTATATATCTTACCTACCACAAACTGATAAATTAGTGTTAACTTCATCTCATAACAGCATACTAGGCACATAGAACAGGCATAAAAATCTATATCAGCTGATCACATGTTCAAATTATGACAAATACGAAAACTTTTCAACATTTTCTTATTTCAGTCTTATGGATTATAAGCTTAACTACGTAGCGTCTTTGTTTGGGTCCATCCATGTTGGACTAATGCCTCCTCCTTTACGCTCTACGGGCCAAACACGTCAACACTTACATATGTCATAGAAAACATACAAAGGAGAAAACATCTATATTCACAGTGTGATTATCCATTGTTACACAAGTGTATCATTATCACGACCTCTATATTATTACATATAGTTCCAGAAAGTTGGAATTCTTTCCCGGCAGTTTAGCACCAGCAGTGGATGAAACAGTGTGTGAATGTCTACAGTGTGTAGTTACCGCTTCCAGGTAAATGTCAAGAATCTCCTGGAAATATACAGAGCATAAAAAATGTGTGCATGTTCTATGAAGCATCTGAACTGGTTAGGTGAGAACGTTACGCCGACTACATGAAGGTGGTGTCTACGGTGAGAAATTGATCAATGCATGGTCGAGGGAGGGGAAAGTCATCTCCCACTGGTGGAATTATTCAAGCCTCCATGTACACAC
Organism: Haliotis cracherodii; assembly: GCF_022045235.1. Taxonomy (NCBI): domain Eukaryota; kingdom Metazoa; phylum Mollusca; class Gastropoda; order Lepetellida; family Haliotidae; genus Haliotis; species Haliotis cracherodii. Next base: position 27,659,018 of record NW_027266319.1, on the reverse strand, counting down.
CGGAAACTGATATATTTAGGAATTCGTCTTTTCTAAAACTGGACCATATTTCATCATTTGTAGTTAGTCCTTCTTTAATATGTTTACATAGTCTGTCAGTTTTATTCAGTTCCAATTTGAAGATAAATTGAAGCATTGAAAACTGGTTCCGAACTATAGCGAATGAGTCAAAATAAGGACGACCATCATTGGCTTTTTACTTGTCCTCAACACAAATTAGTAGTCCTGGGCGAGCAGACGCGTGAATTTCGAATCATAGAGAACAGTTAATGACTATGAAATTAAAACCCTCACTGTCCTTAATCAATATCTGTCCTTAATCAACAGACATATTTTACCTTAGAAAGTATAGAAATTAAACCAAGTAACTCAATTATCACTTCATAGACTACAATGTACCATGTTTCCACTAAATATTTTTCCTACAGCACCTGATTATCGAGACAGGTATATTTCCAATTAGACATGATAGATAGAACAATATAAAAATCAGTTGCTTTGATGAAAACCAAACATATCCTATCAGGAATACTGTCTTAACACTGAAAACAAATCATTGTCATTATGGAGAAACTAGAAATCGTTCATGTTATGTATAGACACAAACAACACTGTTGAATCTGTGAACATTAATCACTCATGCCTGTTGTGGTTGTAATTATATCTAGGATGCTTTTCATTTTCAAACACTATCACGATTCTGATCATCTGAACTGTGAACTGTGGTGAATTCAAATGTACAAGCCATTGTTGTATCATTGATTAAACACATGCAGGTGACCAGTTCAACAGATGATTTAAATAATGCTGGTACTAAAGTATTGATCATGTTCTTTGTACTATTTACAGGATATACTGCTGCAGTCTGATGCCAGTCTCGGAATGTGGATACTAATTACCTAACAACTGTGCAAGAGATATTTAACAGGCACTGGATTATACATCTACACGAGGAATAAGATTTGCTAAACGTATTTCTGTGAGCACGGTGTGAAAACCATTGTCATATGGAATATGTGATTTTCATGTGGAAAGTTTACTGCAATACCCTTGGTGTTCTTAATTGGAAGGAAATGTGAAAGGTATATGAAATTTCAAACGACCCAAATGGCGAAAAGAGTGAACGTGCAGTTAGTCCTAAATGTAACAGGTGGGTAAGATGTCTGCTTCCCCTCCAGCATGAGGCCACAAGGGTTTTTCCTTGCAGGGGCTCTGCTGATGGCTGCCTCGTCTCTCGACATGACACAGAACCACCCTACCAGGACCTCATGCCCGAGCACATGTACATGCTCCGTTAAAAACTTCCAAAGTTTCAATGGACGCCTACACATGGTAAACTGCAGTAACAGGGATCTTAGACAGTTCCCAGAGGACATACCCCCTGACACGGAAGTTCTGCTATTTCATCACAACAAGCTGAGAAACCTGTCTTATATTCCCTACCTGCCGTACCTGAAATGTCTTGATCTATCCTATAATCACATCCGCTACTTGGATAATCAACGGATTTACGAAAATGTTCATTTGCTGAAATTTCTGAACCTAAGGGGCAATTCCATACTTAAACTACAACATGGTAGCTTTAGCGGTCTCAAAAATCTTGACGTTCTCGATCTGTCCTATAATGCATTACAAATAATAGAAATCCATGCATTTGGTGGTTTGAATCATCTTCAGAAACTCATAATCAACAACAACAACCTTTATGAACTAAAAAGACTATGGTTGCAATCGATGTCATCAGTTACTGAGATACACATGGCCAACAACAAGATCGGAAAACTAGAACCCAAGGTGTTTGACACGATGCCTCATCTTGTCCACCTAGACTTGTCGGGGAATCAGATCCATGGAATACATTCTACGTCTTTTACAAATGTGCATGGCATTCAGGTCATAGATCTATCCCGGAACATGCTGACGCACGTGCCTCAGTGTGTCCTTGACATTGGAAGGCTGCAGATTCTGCTGATGGACTCAAACCAGCTCCAGAGGATTGAAACTAATGACTTTACCAACTCCAACATAAAAGAAATTTCCTTGAGCTTCCAACTCCAGCTGAGAGTCATTGAAAAAGGTGCTTTTAAGAACCTGCCTCGTCTGTTTAATCTCATGATTCATGACAACCCAAATCTCATCTTCATTCACCAAGAGGCATTTCAAAATGTATCCCAACTGAATTCATTATTCCTCCACAACAATAAACTAATGGCAGTGTCTGTGAATATCAAAGAGAGCTTGCCATCGTTGCAAAACCTCCATCTCTATCACAATCCCCTGCACTGTGACTGCAATGTGTATTGGATCAAGAAAGAACTACAGGAGAGTTTGAATTCCAGTTCCGACACAAGTATGTACATCAAAGAAGCTGACAAGCTTTTGTGTGATTCTCCAACCAGCAAATCTAACATGCCACTGAAGCAGGTCCCACTTTCCCAGTTACCCCCTGTCTGTCCCCCAACTACGCTTCCACTCTTCACAGACTCGTACAACACCACCGTTGGTGATAATCTCTATCTGGAGTGCCAGGCTATTGGTGTTCCACAACCAAAGATTCATTGGCTTTTGCCTGATGGCACGGTTCTAAACTCCTCCATGACTAATGATCGTGTCACTTTGGTAGAGGACACTGCCATATCTGTTCATGGCGTTCGGACCTCTGACGAAGGAACGTATGCATGTGAGGCCCAGAATGCTGTGTCGTACGACATTAGTTCAACTGCTGTGAACGTGCTACAGAAAGATCTCAAGTTCTATCCAATCAGTATTTCAAATGACTACATAACATTACAATTGAGAGGATCCATAAAAAAGAGTCAACTAGCCAATTTTCAGCTGAAGTATAAAGAGAGCAGTGGTGGTGACAATGAGGTAGTTCCACTGAGTGCAAGACTGACTACATGTACACTTGGAGGACTTAAACCTCTAACGACATATGAAATCTGTATTGTGTATGATGCTGAGTTCACTATCCACTGCCGCAATATCACCACCAAACATGAACTGAGTGTCAAACAAGGCATCACTCGCATCACAACACCCAAGATTATAGCAGGTGTGTGCACAGTGCTTGGCGTCACAGTCATCTTGTGCTGCATCTTCACCGTCATGAAAAAGTTAAAGAAACGGAAAGACTACGAGGACCCGGAGCCGGACAAGGGCGACGCCCTGTCTCAGATTCCCCTGGAGAATCTGTACCAGCCCCCAAGTACCCCTCTGTGCACCTCCAGAACAGCTCTCCTGCCACATTCCCAGATTTAACAGTGTGAAAGGTGGAACAATAATTTACAAACATGGAAAGATGCATCAAAATGTGTTATTGCACCTTGTGTATGAAATAGGTGGCCCTGTTCAACAGACTGGAAGTGGTATAACAGCTGCTTGTGAAAAGGGTCTTCCGCAACAAATGCTTGCCATAAAAGGCGACTATGCTTGATGTCACTTGGCTGACGCATGTCACTGTATCCCAAATGTGTGGATCGTTGCTCATGATGTCATTCACTGGACTGTCTGGTCCAGGCTCGATTATTTACAGGCCACCGTCATATAGCTGGAATATTGCTGATTGCTGCGTTAAACGTTTAACAGACAAACAAACCCAAACTTGTGAAAAGGTGGTATAACTTCTAATAATGACTGGTGGTTTACCACTGATATATGAAAAATGGCATACAATGGTCATATATTAGAATCCAACATCTGAAAAGGTGGTATAACTTCTAATAATGACTGGTGGTTTACCACTGATATATGAAAACTGGCATACAATGGTCATATATTAGAATCCAACATCTGAAAAGGTGGTATAACTTCTAATGATTTGTGGTTTACTGCTAACATATGACAATTGGCATAGAGTCATATGTAAGTAACTTAATCTGATAAGTAGGTATACACCCCATTTCATTAAAAGCAAGTGATGCAGAAAACAGTTGTGGTCCAGATGGAAGGATAGGGGTGTCAACAAAGCGGAAGTGTCTATTAAGTTCAGTTGTAAGAATGAATAACTCTTTTGCTCTTTGATGTCATAGCTATGAATCTAATATTATATGTTTATGTGATAAATGAAATATAAAATAATAACTTGGATAATGATACACACACATATTTTGAAACCTTCTCATCAGGACCATGTCATGATTTAAGGCAAAATGTATGAATATTGTAAAACAGGGAAAATAGTCATTCTTTCTCAAGTTCTTTGGTCACTTGATTAGAATGCTGCTTATTAAAAGGGCATAGAAATTGCAAGCTCATTTAGAAAAAAAATGTTAATTGAATTTAGTATTTACATACATGCTACTCAAAAGAATTCAAAGAACACCTGATTCTTTCATATTACATAATGGATCTGTCATGACAAGACATATTTACCATAATAATATGAGTGTTTTTAGCATCTTTTGAGTAGTGTTTATGACAGTGTGAAATGTGTTTCAATGTAACGTTCAGTATTCATGATCAGAGGATTCTAAAACGTAAAACGAACACTAGACAAAGCTATTGCCACAAAACGGTTTATAGTCAAATTTATCTCAAATGTCAAATTTATTATAACAACCCAATCAAACTGTTGAACAATACTACTGCTTCATAGTTAATTGTGTATTCGGTCTCATGGTGCATATTTTTATTGTTTTCTGATCTGCTTCAAGCATTCACAAACAAGTCCATAGGTTAATTATTTGTCCACTGGCCCAAACATTAACATCTCTGTATTCAAGGCATTCTTAATTATCTAGTGTATGAGGTTTCTATTCTATTACGATACGTATTCTCTGGATTCATTCGTGATCATAGCTTCGTTTTGTTTCTCCTGTCAGTAACTATAGCGCAGAATTTTGGTACAGAGGTGTGTACTTGTCATGAGGAATGCTGCACATTGTTGCTGAAGTGATATCAAAGCCCATGTCACCAATATGAAGTCACAAGTCTATAGAAACTGCCATATATCAATGTTTGCTTTTTCCAACAATAACGCGCAACTGAAGTATTTTAATCAGATTAACCATCCTATTATTTCAATGACATGCCACTTTCAGTGTCACTTTTTACTTTGCAAATAGGTAATAATAGATCATTTGGCATTTCAATTGTACGTTTGTTTCTGCTTTTTAAAATAGTAAACTGTTTTCATAATGCAACCTCCGAATATGACCTTTTTATCTTACATGTTACACCTACCTACCAACCAACATGTGTAAAGTTTAGTCAAAGATTCCATTATTTAGAAAAAGAGATAAATTTAAATATTCACATTTAAAGAAAACAAATTAACTGTTGTTTTTGTTTCTTTTTTGATAGCAACAACTATTTTCTTGATACAAAGGATTATTATCAACATAAATGAAAAATAATAGCAATGAAGAAGGGACATTTTTCATATAACTCAAAATGACTCTAAGATTAGACAAATGTGTTCCTTAGATTATTGTTTCGGAAGCTAAAATCTTCATTAAGTATATTCTGTCATATACAAGTGTACTTCTTGCAAAAAATGTTTTGTACAAGTTGAAGCAACATCTCTTCTTTCAGGACAAGAAACGAGAAATAAGTAATGTCAATGAGTAGTCTGTCATACAGACACTGAAACAAATATATCCAATACAGCCCATGCAAGTCTATAATGTTTGGCAAGTCTAGATTACTGCAGTTAGCAGATTTGTTTAGTCTCTGAAAATGAAGAAAGTCTCTGGGCTTCTTTCCATTATATTTTGTAAGTATAATTTAACAACTTTTTTTCTGTAAAATGTGTTCATTTCAGAGACTAGACATTAGTCATTGACATTGACATTTAAATACAAAATTTTCCTCATGTCATGTTTTATATAATAAACATTTATATAAATAACAAATTTGAAATGATTTTAGTAAACATTCTTCATGAATATGTCATGAAATACTGATTTCAGAATCAACGTACAGATGTATATTTCCTGAATCATTTCACAACTGCAATTTCCTGAATCATTTCACAACTGCAGATGCCACATTATTTCCGCATGATCTCAAAACCCTCTATATCAAGCTACCGATGCAACAAAGATTGTAGCAAGGATTGTAAATAGTCCTAAAGTATCAGATGCTTGCTAGAGTATAACGATGTGAAAAGACACTCCTTTGTGTCCTATATAATCTGTGTATCATGCCCATCATTTAAACAAGCTAAATCCACTTTGTAGAAGAAATAATAATAGGTTTTATTCAACTGTGTATAATTCATAGAGTGCACCTAGTACACTCAGATACAGTAACAATGTAGCTATTGTGAATATGTACTGCCTGTGCCAATGTAATGATACTATAGCAGACCAATGAAATGATGAAGCAACATTCACTACTGCGTTATTACTCTGGACTCACGAGAGCCATATCCCATTATCAGGCTAGATATCCATTTGGCTTCAGGAACAAAATATGATATTTTGTCACTTTCATGATCCTATTTTGATTTAGATTTCTGTGATGATAAAAGCTTTATCTTCACAAGGCTATTCCTATCAATGTTCATATTTCATATGTGTTATGGCAGAATAATAATTATGGTATGGAATACAAAACAAAAAGTAGGATTCATTTCAGGCAGGGACATAGCATTTTGAGAAAGGGTTAGGTTAGTCAGTTAATTGGGAATTTAACGGGCTTTTGCAATGTACAGTGAAAAATTTGCAAGCATATTTTGCATACGGGGGAAATGGGTGAACACAGCATTTTGAAGAAGGAGAGGGCACTGCTTTTTAGAAAAGGGGTTGCACAGCTTTTTTAAGAAGGGGAGTGCGCTTAAAATACAAACATGCTAGCTCAAAATCTGAGAAATCTGCATTTGTTAGTATACATTTAGTTAGTTATATGTTATTTTGTCACCAAATGATTTAGTTACAGTTATGATTACTAGGATAGTATGCTTCAAAAAGGGGATGGATGGATGCATTCTTAAATGAGGTCTTGTTTCTTAGTGGAAGTTTTGAGAAAAAGCTAGTTAAAGCTATTATTATCATGTCAAAAATCACTTACACGATGGCTGAGAACTGGCTCTGCCTGTAAGTACAACCCCAAACATGCACACAAATACCCAATAAGTCAAGTCAGAGCAGTCTTCCACAAAACGGTCTAAGTTCCAGTTGCTAGGCAGCTAAACAGAGACTAATTACACAGACATAACTTTCAGACTGTGTTGAGGTATGGAGCCTTTATACATCATCACAAAAGTTGTTGTGGTAATATGCTTTTCTCTGCTTCCTGGGCTCTGTTCATTGAAGACAAGGTATAACACTACCATGTCGGATACGGATGTTATTGTATAGCGCTAACCTATGCCTCAGTAGATTTGTAACATTGATGCAGTACCGATACAAATTTGTGAATATCGATACCAAATTAAGTCCACAGAAAAGTTTACATTGATAATGATAATCATGGTTAAGATGGACGGTAAGTAAGCAGAAAATTCAATTGCAGGTCTACATCGGTAATTATGTTCATACATGAAGTAAGACGAGTTCTATGGATGAACAACTTCTTTATTACAATATGTGCGACATTTCGGTGAAGATCCTAACACCTTTATCAAGCAAGTGATAAGGTGTTAGGAACTACACTGAAACGTCGCACTAATTGTAATAAAGAAGTTGTTCATCCATAGAACTCGTCTTACTTCATCACTCCAACTTCTAAATGCCACTCAAAGAAGTTATGTTCATAAATACCTAATAATTCATTTTATACCAATATATTATCATACTTTTGAGTTTATATATCGATACTAAAATTTCCAATCAATGACATCCCTATTTTGTGTACATTGCTAGAACTGCTTGTGGAACGTGGCCTGGATTAGATTTCAACAAGCTCTGATTTGATTTCCGACTTAACAGTGACAAGTTGTTCCAGACACACTGCATTTCAGTCTTGTGTATTATTGCCTATTTTCATAACGCCTGTCATGCGAAGGTCCATTGTATACTTGCAGCATGTACCTGTATATATCTGATTTGTTACAGATGGAATTATATTGTTGTTTATATTGTTTCACGGTGCAAGTTTGTTGTTCATTATCATTATCATTGTTGATTAGCATACATATCGGAATATAATCAAAAGACAATGCTTGACAGCTTCCAGAAAATGTCATCAATATGTAGAAATCATGAATAATTGAAATGAATTATGAGTAGAATCATTCAAATTAGGGCAGTTTTCTTAAGCAGTTTCATTTCATACTGGTTTTGTCCATATCTAATGTATGTAATTAGACATAAATTATTTAAATGTTATATGGGATATGCATAATCAGTGATATTCAGTATTTAGGCCTTGTATTGTTTATTTGTTGGTTTACAAATAAAACTGGTCCAAAAGTCAATAAAAGTAGTAAGAAAATATAAGATATATATATCTATAATTTCAACTTCCAGTTTAGTACTGATGCAAGGGGAAAAACAAACAAGTTCTAACATGGCAACATACTGAAAGATATTTAATTGTTTTTTGTTAGAATATAGATTTTTATACCCATTATTCCCCTTACGAATAGCAGTGATAAAATCTATGGGTTTTTTTCATTTCACCTAATTGCAAAACAGAGTTGGCCAAAACTTTTTCCATCAAGAGTCATATTTTTTCTTCTTCAAATTTCAGATTTTGTTTATGTTGGTCAATCTTGTAAACCAACTAAAAAATATAAGGCCTATGGATTCATTGATTCAGCCTGACAAAAGAAATCTTGTATAAAAATGTCTTTGCTACCGTACATACACAATGTTCTTCAGCATAATTTGAAACATGAAATACATATATGTGATGACTACTTAGACGTGATTATATGTCCTCTTGAGCTTCATTAGAGTGATGCTTGGTACATTTTATGTGGAAGTTGTTATTTGAATGTTTATCAGTGCCATAGATTACAAGTATATTTATCCCTATTTTCAACACTGCCAAGTTAAGTTTTGTACCCTTATTTGTACAGTAATTGTTCTTATCGTATTACAAATCAATAGCTTCACAAATAATTAGAATAAATATAATATTCTAAGCATGCAGAGAAATTCTATGAAACCATATACTGCATGAAGACGTGCTACATAGAAAAAAAACCAAAAAACAGACATTATCATACTTTTGCCTGATATTTGCTTTTTCACCTTGTGCAAACCACCAAAATACTTCATTCAATTTAACAGAAAGAAATCACCAGAAAAACGTTTAGAAACGAGAATTCAAAAAATGTCACATGTAATTATTTAACAGATATTGTGGGCAATGAAAATACTAATATTGGTTATTTAAAAAAAGACAAATATGGTAATTTACAATTAATATGTACATTTTCAGTAATTTCGACATGCTTTGTAAATGTCATGTGTTCATTTTGCGATTTAGTGATGTTTGGTTGTGCATGGAAAACAACATTATATGGTAGCATTATCGGCTAGCTACCCTCTTGTTATGGTTTTAATGAAATACATAAATCAAAATACTGAATTGTATGAAATCAAATTAATTTTTTTATACTGAATGTGCAATAAAGGATGTGAAGAAATAACCAAGAGTTATTATTTACAGTGTGTGTGTGTGTGTGGTGGTGTGTGTGTGGTGGTGTGTGTGTGTGTGTGGTGTGTGGTGTGTGTGTGTGTGTGTGTGTGTGTGTGTGTGTGTGTTGTTGTTGTTGTTGTTGTTGTTCCAAGCCAGGGCAGGGGCACAATGACACTCAAGCTATCAAATCACTGAGCCGACAACCCAATCCACTTGGTCGCATCTTACGACCACCAAAGGTTCCTGGGACCTATTCAAACCCCGGAATCAACACACGGAACACACACCTGTTACCATGGCGTTATAGTCGGAATATCCAATATCAGGAAGTGTGAAATACATCTGACCCTGACTACGGAACATGATTGTGTCGAAGACAACCATATGTCATGGAACAAGACAGGTGTCTGCGACAAGTGGCATCGGAGAGGGTCACAGGTGCAACTGGGTGGTCCCCAGATGAATACATGAATATCATACCAACTGACAACATGTTACCAGACTGCAACTGTGCACCAACTATGACAAGGCATTTTTACTTCCATATTATTCATAAATCATTCAATACAAAAAATCCTGTTCCGATCTACTTTTTTAAACAATTTTTAGTGTGACCAGAGGTTTAACAGATCATACATTAAATTCAGGGATGAAAATGGTTTTTTTTTTTATAAAATTGAGATTCTGTGGGTGGTGGTTAAATGGGTAAACAATGCAATTTGTATGAGAACTTCATTTTCCAAAATACTGCAGTTTACTTTTTCAAACCTTGAAATTAATTTAGTAGTTTAAAGGGTTGAAATATAGTGGTTGTATTTTTGACAACACCACATAATTCACAGCAAACAAAATTAAGAACAAATCCCCAACACAAGTTTGTTTGTTTGTTTATTTGTTGTTTAACACCGCACTCAGGAATATATGACAGTGGTCTGTAAATTATCCAGTCTGGACCAGACAATCCAGTGATTGACATCATGAGCATCGATCCACACAATTGGGATACGATGACATGTATCAACCAAGTCAGTGAGCCTGACCACCCAATCCCGTTAGTCACCCTTAAGACAAGCATAGTCGCCTTTTACGGCAAGCATGGGTTGCTGAAGTCTTTTTCTACCCCGGATCTTCACGGTCCCCAACAACGAACTGTACCTCAAACCTTCATAACGCTGTTACTTGGTAGTCTAGAGACTGGGTTTCACTGGCACCAAGCTGAAAGGCTGACAGATTGCAAGTTACATTCCTGATTGACATGCTTTGCAAACACTTGATAAACACTGTAGTTAGCAATATCATAAACAAAGCAATTACAACCGGCATTCTGATCTCGGATATTTGCTCATTTCTCTGCCAATCTACGGATTCCCTGTCAACGGATCTGAAATCTGCTGCTTCATTATTTCAGTTCAAGCATCTCTTGAAAACTCACCTCTTCAGGTGTTTTGACCAAAGTCTGTCCATGTTTTTATTCGTTGCTATTGGAGCATATGTTGTATGGTACAAGCATCATCATCATCATCATCATCATGTTATCCTGATCATCTTTATTATTATAATGTTCCCAACAAGGGTACAATGTATGAAGCCCATTTCTGGTATTCCCTCCCTGATATTGGTGGAATATAGGTAAAAGCGGCATAGAACCACACTCACTCACTCACTCACGATAGCATCAGTGCACACCTAGCAGCTCCATCCTGCCTAAAGAGCATGTCAGTTGCATGGGTCTTGAACGCTCCCAGAAAAGTAAATTCCACACACTGTATCTCCTCCCAGTACTTACACACTGAGCAAGCTTCAAAACCTGGTGTGTAATGAAGACCCAGTGGCAATTATAGACCCAGCGCTTAATATATTATCTATAGTGTTCGATAAGCTGTAGTTACTAATAAATTGACATTCAATAGAATTTGATATTCTTCAAATCATTTCAAGATAGAGAGTGAACATGAACATACTGGATGTAATATGAAATTGCAACAAAAACACAATGGAGCTTTAACCAAAGACTCTTGCCATGCGGTGCTAAAGACCTTTTCTAAGCTTTTATTTTTTCCACAGAGAGAGACATAACATCAATCTAACATACCTGGCATACTATCGTGTTGTACACTGCTTCATACCCTGCACTTTTTGGAGGCTGGCACCTATTACACAGCATGTTCTTTTTAGAGGAAATACGGTCATTAAAGATTCCATCCAAAGTATGATCATACAAGGGTGCTACAAAGGGGAGTACATATTACAGGCTGATATCAGTCAAATCTCACATACTAATGTTACAGTCTGTTACAGTCACAGAGACAAAAGGTGTCTTTCTCTGGAAACGGCGACATAGTCTAATCTTGACAGGTGCTTGTGTTTGCATGCTCTTATCAGCAACCAGGCTGCTGCCATCACTGTGCTACTTGCCAACATGGACAAAAATCTCAAACACTTTTCTTTAACAAACATGGTAAATGCCACAGGCATAAATTGTGACAAATTGGATGTTTGAAAAAAGGTTGTGGATCTGAAGAGACAAACAGCCTGGGAAAATACTGTGAGACTGAAAGCATTCCTCAGACAACAGGAGGCCTGGTAGACAAATTAGCCAAGCAGAGTTACCCCCCTTGTTTAACAACCACTGTATGTACTCAGGAGATAAATATGCTGTGTTTGCAATGTAGAGCTAGGTTACCTGTAGATTTAACAGCACTAATTTGAATTTGGAACCGAATTCGCAGCTTCGATATTCAGTATGTATGGCAAATCATTTTGTGCAGAAAACACAACAGAAATTTATTCGGACTGATCCTGTTCACTATCTACACATCACCCCTGGGGGACATTGTCAGAAGATTGAATCTACAGTTTCATCTTTACGCAGATGACACACAGCTATACATGGCATTCAAACCTCTCTGCAGAACATCAGTAGGACATTCTTTTGCGACTGCCTCAAAGAGAGTTGCTCAGATCAGAGAATGGATGGCCACTCACTACTTAAAACTCAACGACATGACTGAGCCACTTTATTTTATTTTCCAAATCGAGACTGCGCAGCCTGTCATCACCACCATTTAAAATTGGTGACAGTGTCATAGAGACAAGCACACAGGCAGCAATCTTGGGGTTATACAGGACTCCAGTTTAAGCCTCAATGATCACATCAGAAACATCTGCATACTGGCATACTACAATATCAGAAATATTAGTCTCTTGAGGAAACACATCAATCTACATGTAGCTCTCATTCAGGCTTTCGTTACATCTCGACTGGACTATTGCAGTGCTCTTCTGTATGGGTTGCTTAAATACCAGATCACAAAGATTCAACGTGTTCAAAACGCAGCTGCCAGAGTGGTAACCCATGCTAGAAAGTGAACATATTACACCTGTACTATTGCAACTACACTGGCTCCCGATCGCAAAGCGCATCAAACTCAAAATACTTGTGTTGGTATACAAATCACTTCATGACATAGAAGATCACCCAGGTCTGGTAACAGTCAGCTCCTGTTAGTGTCCCCAACCAGAACTATGTCACTTGGTGACCAATGCTTTGCAAAGGCCAGTCCAAAGCTTTCGAACAACATTCCCGTCAACAACAAAAGTGCCAAAGACATCAACCAATTTGAGGGACTGTTAAAAACATGGATGGGGATTTCCTTGTTTGAATCAAAATTTAGTGATTAAGTTAAAAAATCTGACCTGGGTTGTTCGAACGTTTATTGTCATCATTGTATTTGTCAGAAATACCAGATAAATCTAAAATATATACATCAAGTTAATTATTATCGTGTCAATCCAACGTCATTAATCCTTTGCATCCAGTGGAGCTCACAGTCAATATAATTGGCATCCATTCTTAATAGGTTTTGAGTCCTTTTGGTAAAAAGACTTTTTAACATATATATATTAATGATCAGCGGACCTGAGCGTCTTGTCTCATTTAGGTATGATAATTAGTTAACAACTGTTTATGATCCTTGGTCAGTGATGTTGCTGACCGACTTTTCTAATGTGTGTTGTGTCATGTTTTGAAAAGATATAAAACTTCAACTTGGCAAGAATAATATTGTTAAAGGTTTTAGCATGCTGTAATAAAAATTATATTTATTTATATCAATTCATATCACATAAATAACTCCATTTTACAAACATAAAACTATTAATTAAACCGATTTAGTATAGTAATATGATCGAGGTGGCACACACCATGACACATCTCAATGCAAGGGAAATAACTCCTGTATGAGAGCATTACAACAAGCTAGGGATGTCAACTACTTTTTTATCAGTTGATTAGTTTTAAGGCAAACATCATGCTGCTGGACTTAATTTTTCCATTATAATTTTATATAACTATCTTTGACAACAATGAAAATATATAAAAAAAATTACATAACTACAACTATTTACTCAAATCTTACTGTAAAGTGACTGAGAAACACTCATAAAATATATATTCAACCAAGAAAGTTCGACCCACAAAGAATGAGGAAGCCCTTGCATATTTCTACAGCTATCAATGTTTTCTTGAACATTAAACACTTGTGACAGGAAATGTATCTCATTCATTTATGTTCATTCTCATTAATCATGCTAGTTATTGGACTGACTGTAGAATTCCATGATACTCGCACTACTGCAAGGTGTATACTCTGTTTCAAACATATTTGTTAGCAAGTTCTGCAATAGGTCAGAGGAAAGCGCAAAAAGTCATGGATTGGACAAACTCAAGAAAAATATGTTAATAATACAGTTCTGAGATGCATACACAGTCGTGGAAACTAACATACCAGGACTTAGTTCACTAGTCCTTACAATGATAACATATAGCAAAACCCTTAAATATGGCAAATTTCAACTAGTCCTTATGATACCTAACTATTGGGCAGTCTGGCAAGGACTTCAGGACTGGTGTCAATTTCTAATGCTGATACATGGTGTGTCTTAGCATCAATGGTGTATGGAAAATAGTATTGTCCGTCAGGAGTAGAGTTGACTTTGCAGGCAACAGTTGCATAGTGCTCCTGATGCCCCCATTCGAATGACTAGCTGACGCCCCAAATAGTCCCATCCATGTGTGATGTTATTCCACAATATGTTCTAAAGGTGCATTATTAGGGCTGGCTAAAAAGATCGATTATCTGAAAAATTGTTGATGGGAAGAAATATTAACGATTATCGATATGAAAACTGTGTGATCGATAATATCTTACATTAACTATAGTGATGAAGTAAAGTTTAGATTTACCAAAACAGACTTGTTATTGTTAATCATGTCAATTGCCGAAAACGAAAGCAACTGTTTATGTTATATCTTAAATGTCCACATGGTAATCCATGCATAAATGTGCCACCACTCACCAGAGGGTGAATATGTTGATTTCTTTACGGCTTTTTTGCTCAAACTTCTCCAATATTTATCGGTCATTGATCAATAGTTAAGGAAGAGAATTTATGGATATCAACGTCTGTATTATGACGAAACACAATGTTTCGGAGTATATGCTTACTCCTTCATCAGATGAATGGTCAGTTAACAATCTCTGTGATCTGTATTGATAGCCATTGTTATTAAATAGGTGATCTCTTCATGGATGAGTAATAAAAGAAGGTATGTCAGCAGTAGAAACTAACGTTTTAGATCCACTTGTCCTTTTAATGATAACATATACCGTAGTTAAACCCATAAAAATGGCAAATTTCTACTAGTCCTTATGATACCTTAACTATTGTCCAGTTTGGCAAGGACTACAGAACTAGTGCCAGTTTCTAACACTGTATGTACATGTCTTAGCTCCTGCTGATCTCGACTATGGAGATTTGTCAGCGTTCCCGTATAATTACCAGATTTTTAATGGTAGGTAAAATTAGATTTGGACTGGTAATAAATTCATGTGACTGCCATTCCCCGTGGACCGGCAAATAAAGTACCTTATAGATCTTTGTTGTTGAACAAAACATTGGGGATATTAATATAAGTACATTTTTCGAACAAAGTCAGGTTGTCTTTTACCATCAGGGTTTCCCTTTGTCTATTTCTAGGTTAAATAGCCAGTTGTAAAAACTCGAAATATTAAAAAATAACGAGAAAATTGTGACTGAAGTCTGTGTGAATGACATATAGATCTAACTAAGTTACCTATGAGATGACATCTTTGCACTGAACATGATGTTGAAAGAATTAAAACCAAAAACTTTTCATACTTCTTTTTATTTGTTGTAAGTTGGGACTGGCAAAAATTAGGGGGACTTGTAATTTTTAGAGTTGCCAGTCCACAAGGACTGGCAGTTTCAAAAGACAGCGGGACCACTGATTGTGTCACTCACATATCCACAACACTTGCAAGTAACAGTCAAACCAGAGACATGGCATAAAATAAAGGAACAGGATAAAACAAATAAATTACACATGAAACTGATATTTTATCATGTAAAACACAAATATAGAAATATATGTATATGACATCACTAATTACAACACAGCCCAGCACATTCATTCCCTTATCTTCATGCATTCAGAGACACTAACACAGCCTAGCATATTTTCTTCAGGACCAGTAAAAATTAAAAAATGCTGGTTGGGTGGTCTAGTGTTATTTGGTTAATTTGTAGGTGGACTAAACGTCACCAAACAATCACATTAGTTAGAACTATAACTACATGAGATAGGAACCTTTTAATTTCCATTTGAAAATTTTACTGACAATTTCGGCAGATTTGTTGCCAAATATTGGCCTCTGGGCAATTCTACAGGTTTGTGATGGTTACAAAATGGGATGGGATTCAAGCAATGAATCTTCTGATCCGATGTTGGACGCCTTGTACACTTGACCAAAGAGGTTAACCCCATCAGCAAGCTGACAAGGTAAGAATGTCATCTGCGGGATGACTACACTCTCTGTTACACAATCATAATTTCCATCCATGTGGACTGGTGTCTGTGAAAGATAGGTCATCAGTGAGTATTAGGAGACTTGACAGAAGTACTTACCTTAGTGACACAATTTCTCCTCTTTGAAAGTGATATGCACTTGCTGCCCAACGGTTGAGGAACACATAATCTACTGCCGATCTGCCATCCCCTAGTGGATTCAGGGCCGGCTGCAGGAACAGGTCAAACAGAGTTAGTCTGGGCCATCCAGTCGATTTGTTGCAGTCATGTAGTCATATACAATCAGTTTGTTTGTTGTTTAACGCCACCCTCAGCAATATTCCAGCTATATGATGGCGGTCTGTAAATAATCGAGTCTGGACCAGACAATCCAGTGATTGACACCATGAGCATCAATCCAGGCAATTGGGATAAGATGACATGCATCGACCAAGTCAGCAAGCTTGACCATCCGATCCCGTACGTCGCCTCTTATGACAAGCGAAAACGCCTTTTACGGCAAACATGGGTTGCTAAAGACCTATTTAAAAAGTATGCGACTCAGATGTTTGTTATACAATCTGCTTACCTGCATTGAAATTCCCTCGACTTTTACCACACATCCGACGAGGTCTATGAATGTGACTGTGACCGGAACAACAAACGTCACAGTGCCAAGCAGCAGTCTTCGCAGATTTCTTAATGGTCTGATCTGGAAGAA
The DNA here is from genome assembly GCF_022045235.1 of Haliotis cracherodii. NCBI lineage: Eukaryota > Metazoa > Mollusca > Gastropoda > Lepetellida > Haliotidae > Haliotis > Haliotis cracherodii. The sequence continues at coordinate 27,641,895 of NW_027266319.1, read as the reverse complement.
TATAACAATCATATATTTTGATGTATGAAAAACGATGCTGCTGGTTGTCAGCCAAAAGATGTAATGGTGCAGGTAACCATCGTATACGTAGACCAGACAAACTAGTGCTAGATATCAAACCATGAGCAACGTCTCACTGCCGAATATGCAGACCTGCAATCATTTGTTTGTTGTTTATAACGCTGCACTCAGCCATATTCCTGCTATATGACAGCAGTCTGTAAATAATCGAGTCGTGGCCAGACAATCCAGTGATTGACATCATGAGCATTGATCTACGCAAGATACGATGACATGCATCAACCAAGTCAGCGAGCCTGACCACCCGATCAAGTTAGTTGCCTCTTGCAACAAGCATAACAGGTAGATAAAAGGGTTAAAATAAGGACTTTCATCAGAGAGGTTAACAAGACCAAAACAAATCAGAGGCCTTCACCTTGGTCTAGTGGATGGGGATCGATCAATTTGATAAAATCAGATCTAAGTAATCGCTACCGCTAAATAAAGGTCTGAGGACATCCCATTAAGGCTCACATAGAGACCGACCTTTCATCCAACCAAGGCGTTTCTTACCAGAACAGAAAAGTGACAGTCGCAATGTGTTTTGTAATCATGCAACCTTGGAAAAGGTTAACATGGGCTATTCCGAACAACAGTTCTGGGCTTTAAGACTGAATCTGCCAAATTCATCACCTATACCACGAGAAAGTTGCTTTCTGTTTGACAATGTCGACTTCTTGTTAGTCATTGCATTGGTCAGTCAAAGTTCAGAAAGGTCGTTCTGACATGACCTGTTATGGGGTGTCCTCAGATCTTTGTTAAGCGGTAGCAAGCACTAAGATGAGATTTAGATGAGACTAGGGATTGATCTCCGACCACGTCATGCCAAAGGATATTAAAAGATGGTACTTGTTGTTACCCTGCTTGGCACTTGGCATTAAGGGGATAAAACAAGGACTGGTTCATGTGGAGTCAGTATACTGAGTCTCAGTGGGGTATCCGTGTGAATCAATTTGTCTAAAGGTATCCTATACAAGGATCAATTAGAATTTAAGGCCACACTTTTTTAATTTTATGTTTCACATTCCAGCTTTTCCACACAAGGTCAGTCAAAATAGAAATAACAAAATTCAATCATTTATTTATTTATTTATTTAAATGAAAGTCATTCTGCCATGGATTTAAAACTGCAGGTGGCCTCTTGAATCACTGATAGTGATGTAGACATGAATTTATGAATAACACTTTGCATTGTACATAAGAGGGTCTATATTACCAGCGGGACACATAATAAAAATAAATACTTTTATACTTAATTTATTTCTTAGACCGGCTGCTTTTCAGTAGGGGTTGCGGGAAAGTGAAACGAAAATAAAAAATGTGTGGCCTGAAGCTTTTGGGTGTGATTCCCATATGTTATCACCAAGGTTAAGTTGCATCCCTGAAGAATATACCATTACTGAGTGAGTGACTTGGGTTTAACGCCGCTTTTAACAGTATTCCATTTATATCACGGCGTGTCAGCTTAATGTGGGAGGAAAGCCCGAAGTGATGCAGGTCTCAGACGTTATCACTCTCGGTGAAACCCACGAGCACGGGTATGGTGCTGACAAACCTAGAAACATAATCGTGTTGAACCAGGATTCGAACCCACAATCATAGGTTTCTGGCATGACCAAGGGATGCAACTCTGCACAGCAATTCGGAGCGCCTTAGACGACTTGGCCACCCGTGCCCCTGATATGAGAATGAAGTGGGCAAACTAACAGAAAGTAACGGTCATACTTACCATGACTATATCAATGTGTCTGGGTCCAAATTCTGCATGATAATCCAGTACATGTAGTTTGTTTTAAACTGTGAGACATCAATTGTGGATTCAGTGAACCTGTGAAAATACCAATCACAAAATTATGATTACAAAAACATCACGAATGATACCCTTTGAACTGGATCAAATATTCTTAATTTTTGGTTGTATAACAATTCTCTTAACATGTTTTAATGTGTAATATATCATTATTTCTAATAAGTGAAATCCCAGACTAGATTGCATCTTGTTTGTCTCTCCATATCAAACTACCCGTCTGTGTATGAAGGGTTTTGTTTTTGAATGCGCTCAGTAAAATGTAGGAAAAAGTTACAGCTGTAAAGAATGTGAAAAGACAACCAGTGACATGGGATTTTATTGTTGGAATGCCTTATTCTTCACTCGTAAAATATACATTGGTGTGAACATCACATCTCACTGAGAATTAGGGCTGCAACAAATACACTATGAGGCGAATACGATACGTATCCCGAATATAGGGTAACGATTATGAATATTTATATACAAATACAATAACAAGCCAGCAGTTGATGTATTATTTATTATATTCAGTGAAACAATAACAAAATAAATTATTTTACATGGTTTGACTATGTTGACAGTGTAAATTATTATTATAATATCATACATTTATATACTGCACGTATCAGGTACTAGTATCTGTTCAAGGGCGACAATATCCAATGACCACATTGCTGTCAAATTAAACATATAAGAGTGATGTCTTTGAAGAAATCTACGTAGGCATATAATAAGTTCTTATGTATTTTGTCCAGGTACATGGTATGTAAATGCACATGACTGCACAACCATGGTTGCAAAAAAACAACCAGTGATCCCTCGCCACAACGCTACCTTTGGGGTCCAAATAAGTCATGAGCATTATGGACAATCAGCCGTTTGACTGAACTGGAGTTGTAGATGACCCAAACAACGTACTACTGCATGGCTTGTATATATTCCATTTTGCATATCTTGCTTTTTATAAATAAGGGACAACTTCAAGTTAAAAAATCTCTTTTCATTTTGTTTTGTAAATACTCGAATCTAGTGACCACGATAAATAAATTCAATTCATGAAAGGATACAGTTCTAGTCACCGAATACGCGAGTGAAACTAAACAGTTCTACTGCATCTTCCCGAGACAATGGAGTTAACTGACTGTATAAGTCCAGTTTCCACCCTTGACGAACTAAGCTGGAATTTCTGGGCACGATCATAGCGCCACCAATGGCTATTACGGGTTATGTCCCTTCTATGTCCCTCATATTGACCAATCAGATTCCATCTCTCATATCACTAGCTTTGCTTCAAACAAAACGACGGCGCCCAGTGAAGATGATCTGATCGACAATCAAGATCTATATTGTAATACAATGGATCTTACTTCGCCAAGTGCATCAAATCACTTGATCACCTTGATTATTTTAAAAACATGAAAAGATTGGGAAAATATCGGTTGACTCTAAGTTGACGGAACACATGCTTTGCAAATCCTGCAATCGACCGAAATCTGCACGGCAGTTTACGAACCGGATGTTGATATCATTATGTGATTATGATTGGACTATGCATAGACTCGTTAGACTTGGATCTAAGTAGGGAGTATTGCACCCGATCCATTTAGTCGTGTCTTGTGACCAGAACAAAGAATTATGACACGGAACTGACATGGGGGTAACATTTTATGAAATGGCTTCGATAACAAATGCAAATAGATACATTTAAGAACATTTCTGTAAATGTAGTGTAGATCGACACAATTTTGTAAATGAAACATTTACATAACATTGTTATAATCAAAATGACAAAGCTCCACATATCTCCTTCAAGAAGTCCTTGGCCAGCTGCCCTGTGTAGCATCTAGTGAGCTAGATTTACTTCAAAATCAGGTACTTTCTTCTGGAGAAATGGTCTCTGTTTCTTCGTATGACTTTGACACTCTCGAAATCGGTTTGTAAACCAGTGAAGTAAGCACGTCTGAAAAGTTCCCACGGTTGTTTACAAACCTTTCTAAATGGCCTCCAAGATCACAGGTGTTTACACTGAAATTGTCTCGATATATGTTTAGTAGCAAGGTGTTATCAACTTTAATTACGTCATGACTTTGACAATTCTTACTTTTATCAGCATCGTGAGACAACGCACCTGCTTGCAGACGAATTTAGAACTCTTTCGTTAGTGAGTTACAAATATGAGTTCTTACAAAAGTGAAACCACCGTTAAAACGGATTGCGGAACTAGTTTTCGGGAACAAGGAATTAAGGAGTGTGATTTCCATAAAACCCTGTTTCTTGACATCATGTTTATTTTTCATGCATTCACACAATGTGGGTAGCCATGGTCAACTCTTTGAATATAGGAGGCCGTATGATTTTGCTCAAATGCAAACCGGTTTCATCAGTTTAGTTACCAGTGTATTTCTAACGTAACAAATGTTATATTTGGGATAACACTTTCTCAGTAAAGTACAGATTCTCGTACTTTTTGGGGATCAGTCCAAGGACTCATCCCTAAAAAGTACGAGAATTTGTACTTCACTAAGAAAGTGTTATCCCAAAATAAGATTTGTTACGTTTGACCACTTTCTAAATGGCATTGTGTATTTCAGTGTATTTCTAACAAACTATTGAAGATCTGCTATTTCACTCTATACACGAAATGCAGCACATATGCCCTGTGATCTCAGACATGGCAAGTGCGCGAGAAATGTCGTAACTTGATACACACGGTAGCATTCGGCACGTGTAGGGCAAACCGCCATAGCTTATTACATAAGATAAAGCAATAACTCTCGGTGCACTCCTGAGTCCTGACTAATGTATTGAAAAGATACCCCGTTGTGCCATAATTACAGTCTGTCAACAATCAGCATCACATCGCGAATACACAATCACAATGACTATGACCATACTACAAACAAGCCGGAAAAAAACGACATCCTCCCAAAATCACCACTGTACAGTTTTAAACTTGCCGTAAAAGGCGACTATGCTTGTAAGAGGCGACTAACGAAATCGGGTGGCCAGGCTCGCCGACATGGTTGATGCATGTCGTCGTATCACAAGTCCGTAGATCGATGCTGTTGATGTCAATCACTGGATTGTCTGGTGCAGACTCGATTATTTACAGACCGCCGTCATACAGCTGGAATATTGCTGAGTGCGGCTTTAAACAAACAACAGTAATAGTTGAAAACAACAAAGTTCATGGTCCAGTGGGCAGATAATCCCCTACCTGTTCCCCTTATTCCCAAGTGGACTAGACTAACAACATACAAATACATAAAAACAACAACAACAACAAAATATCAATACAAATATTTTTATTTTCGCATTGCATATGTAAAAGATTTCTCAAATAAAAATTATCCTAACATATCATAAAGCATTACTGTAAATTTGCAGGTGTGTTTGGAGCAGACGTTATTCAAAATTAACATAATCGTTTTAGTTTCAACAAAATCAGTAAATGCGCTATCGTGTGTAGGACAGTCTGATCTATCACGTGATTGTCTGGTAAGACTCGATTGTATATGCCACAACAGTATGGCTTGAGTGTTGCTGTCCGTTGTCTGACAACAAACAAACACTCCCTATTTTATGGAAATTGTGTGAGTGGTGGGTTCGACTGGGAGTGCACAACATGCTATCCCTTTCGCGAACACCTGGCGTCATCACTGATTTTCAGTGATCCATTCGAATTATTTTCATCGCTAGTTTGCCTTTTATGCGCTATGGAATCTTGTATGGTTTTAAAGTCTCTTTGGGAAGTATTTCAGTTATTTTCACGGCGACAAAGAGGAACAAATATACCGCCGTGGTGCAATCATGTCATACAGTGAGTGAGTGAGTCTGGTTTAACGCCGCTTTTAACAGTATTCCAGTCATATCACGGCGTGTCAGCTTAATGTGGGAGGAAAGGCCGAAGTGATGCAGGTCTCAGACGTTTACCACTTCGGTGAAACCCAGGAGCACGGGTATGGTGCTGACAAACCTAGAAACATAATCGGGGCGAACCGGGATTCGAACCCACACTCATAGGTTTCAGGCGTGCCTAAGGGACGCGACTCTGCACAGCGAATCGCGGCGCCTTAGACGACTGGGCCACCCGTGCCCCCTTATGTCATAGAGATCGTTTTCGAACATATGAACACGAACATTGTTTAACCCGGTATACGTTCAACCTATTTCTTTATACACTGTCGTTTCATCATCTTGAATTTTTTTTCTATAATTCATGCATTCCTATATGCTGTAGCACTACAAAATGGTGTAAACATTATATTTATTAATCTAACCACCACCAGCATTCTTCTACGAGTCTTAGTAATACTCGAATATAGAAGAAATATTTGTAACAAAAGCAAAACGTCTATGCCAGAATTTCAACCAAGAGCGCTTTCCAAGCTCATTCAAATCTGATCTTAGTTCTCTTAGTCCCGCTAAACAAAGCTTTGTTTAGCGGGAGCGAGAACTAAGGTCTGATTTTAATGATATTGGTGCGCTTTCTTAATTGTGCGTGAAAAAGAAATTTAGAAACAGTCCGTATCGATCTTATGTCTACATTCCTGTGAATGAGCTTATGAATCTCAGTTTTGATATCAATTTCACGATTTCATGATTAAGTTATCCTACACAGAGTATTACATAAGCCATGTATAACAGAGGTTTACAACACCATAATGTTTGTTTACAACTAATTACAAACATTGCATACCAAAATATATATCAAGTGTACTTTCATAATTATGCGTGAAAAAGACTTTCAAACTTGGAAACTATCCGTATCGATCTTATGACTACATTCCCGTGAATGAGCTTATGAATCTCAGGTTTGATTTCAATTTCACATGATTAAGTTATCCCACACAGAGTATCACAACACCATAATGTTTGTTTACAACTAATTACAAACATTGCATACCAAAATATAAATCAAGCGTACTTTCATAATTATGTGACCTTCAAACTTGGAAACTATCCGTATCGATCTTATGACTACATTCCTGTTAATGGGCTTATAAATCCTTCTTGTGATATTCACTTCACACCAAGTTCTAAATGCCACTGAAAGAAGTTACTAGGCTGAAAACAGTAGCCCGAAACACTGCAAACGGAAGGTCCATAAACACAACTATGATACCCGTATCAAATTCATCAACCTCGATTAACAATGTCTTGTTTGTTTTATTTTTAGCCACCATCAAACAGGGGTGTGTACTTTCTTCTACCCAGCACTTTATATGACGTCAACACGCGATAAAAGAAAAGGAATTTCATTTAATTAAGAAATGCATTTTGTTTCAATTTCCTCGAAGTTATTTCTTTTCCTTACTACTAAGATAGAACTACCTTGTAAAGTTATGTCAAAATTATGCATTTGTTCTAAAATATATGTTTTGTAAATGATTCATTAAAGGATTGGCCATGTCAATGAAAAATAAAAATAAATAAACTTAACATGTTTATGTAACGTTTAAAACAGTTGATTCTGTCTAAATCTGGGTCGGTCGGGTAGCCTAGTGGTTAAAGCGTTCGCTCTCGTCATGACGAAGACAGGGGTTTGATTCCCGACATTGGTACAATGTGTGAAGCCCATTTCTGGTGTCCCCCGCCGTGATATTGCCGGGATGTTGCTAAAAGCGGCGTGAAACCATACTCACTCACTTTCTAAATCTACGGCAAAGAAAAAAACTGGGTTTTTCATGCTGAAATGATTATACTGTGGTGTATAACATAGTATAAATAGAATAAATTTAAGTTAAATATATGTTTTTTGTTCTATAAAACAGATGTCAGTTTTTACTTTTCGAGTTTGCTTGTATATTTTGTTTGTTTTCGACTTTGAAGTGCTTTTCTTTTCTGAACGTATAGGTGAGGTGAGGTGAACTGGGGTTAAAAGTCTCCAGTGACCTTCCTTTATCCGGCCAGACGTCAGAGGCTCTATCCCCCAGACCAAGGGGGCAGTCTTAAAGATATATAGTCGTGTAAAAGGAATATTCTCAGTTGTGAATCAAATGTATTTTTCTGAATGAGTGGGAATTAAAGAAGATTTACTGGATTAGAAGCATGGAAGTGGTACACCACATACACCAACTCCAATTGCGTAGATCGATGCTCGTGATCACACTCACTGGGATGTCTGGTCCAGACTCGATTATTTATAAACCGCCGTCATATAGCTTGAATATTTCTGAGTGCGGCGTTAAACAACAAACAACAAAGATACACCTTCACATACAACATGCACAAAACCTACGAAAACAGAAACCTACTGAATATATGAAAAAGAAAACATATACTATTACAGACATCTCCCGTTTCAGTGTGAACCACGGGGACCCAACCCGCCCCGGGGACCCAACAGCCGCTCCGTAATCCAGATGTCGCATGGGTGCTACCCAATCCTCGTATGTACACAGGTGGAGATGATAATTACTTAATAGCGCTGTGATATTCTCCATTAATGGTGCAACGTTTGATGTATACTTTCTCCGTAAGAAATATCCATGTAATGATATAAGAAGACGATGTACTCGGGTAGAGCACATGGTCTAACAGATGCACCCCCCGCCGGTACAGGGAGAGGTACACTGGCGCAGTGGCAGGGGGTCGTTTCAAAGATGGCGCTGACCATCTCTGTCTGTAATACCACATGCGGTTCAGTCTGTAGTATAAAACAGACCGATATAAACGAGAGGCCATATTCACTTTCCGCCGTCAACAACCAACAGTCCGCTCTCAGTTCTGACCTGAATAAGCAATACGTCGCTCGGTTGTTAAGATTATCTCTACAACTTTGTAATCTAAACTACTCTCCGTTTCATTTTACGCCACAACACCTTCAAACTAGCCATGGACGCCATCAAGAAGCAGATGCTCTCCATGAAGTCCGACAAGGACAGCGCGCTTGAAAATGCCGAGATGTTGGAACAGCAACTTAGAGACATCGAGGAACAGAAGGCTAAGGTTGAGGAGGACCTCCATGCTCTCCAGAAGAAATTTTCCAACCTCGAGGTAGAATTTGACAACGTTAACGAGCAGCACCAGGAGGTCAATGCCAAGTTGGAGACGTCGACCAAGAAAGTCACCGAGATGGAACAAGAGGTCAGTAGTACGTCCTCCAGGGCTACCACATTGGAGGAAGATCTGGAGAGGTGCGAGGAGAAACTGCAGACAGCCACTATCAAGCTGGATGAGGCATCCAAGGCTCAGGATGAGACGGAGAGGTCACGCAAAGTTCTGGAAAACAAGAACATTGCTGACGATGAGCGCATTGATCAGCTAGAAAATCAACTGAAGGATGCTCAACATATCGCCGAGGAAGCTGAAAGTAAGTACGACGAAACTGCCCGTAAGTTAGCCCTGACAGATTCCGATTTGGAGCGAGCTGTCACCCGTTTTGAGGCTGCTGAAACCAAAACCATTGAACTGGATGAAGAATTGAAGGTCGTTGGAAACAACATGAAGTCCCTTCAGATCAGCGAGCAGGAGGCTTGCCAGAGAGAAGGGACGTTTGAGGAGACCATCGCAGACTTGACTCAAAGGCTCAAGGAGTCGGAGCACCGCGCAGCGGAGGCCGAGATGACAGTGTCCAAACACCAGAAGGACATCGACCGCCTGGACGATGAGCTACTTACAGAGAAGGAGAAGAACAAGGCCATCCATGACGAGTTGGACCAGACATTTGCCGAGCTCGCCGGATACTAACTGTGAATGTGTACTACAGACAGGAAACATGCCAGTGTTCTTCAAATCTCCAGTGGATATTTTCTAATGCTGTGACATTGATCTATAAGACCCTGTGCTCAAAAGGTTAACACTTTTTGTCTACTTTGTGTGATGCTTGTAATTGTCATCTCATGAGTCAGTGATGCCAGTGATTACTTGCTCGGATACAATGGATACCACTGGAGGCCTGGTTGAACACTCAAGTTTATACTTGAAACTTTGAATCTCACATGAACAATATAAAGCTTTCTTTGATTTTAAATGTACCCATCCACTGCTGAATGTTGTAAATAGCCAAAATTGTATCAACTCATTACAACTATTTATTATTTATTCAGTGTGTCAATAGACATGCGTTTGTTCATTTGTGAATAAAACCTGCACGTCCATAAACCAAGTTGTTCATAATTTGGCATTCCACCTGGCACTCAGGTGTATAAATATACAACGTCAACACCAGAGAATAACCAGTCTCGATTAGCCGACGAAACAGATTCTATTGAGGTGAGGTGAGGTGAAATTGGGTTTAACGTCGCGTCCAAGATTATTGCACTTATATAGCGACGTGTATGTGTGGCTGCTTGTACTAGTCCGGACTGATGCCGATTTATGCAGCTAGCATAACTCAGACACAGTATACTGACTCCGAGCCGACCAGTCCTTGCTTTAGCCCCTTAATGCCGAGCGCCAGACAGGGTAACAATAAGTACAATCTTTTAACGTCTTTTGGTATGACGCAGTCGGGGATCGAACCCCGGACCTTCCGCTCTCCGGGCGGACGCTCTACCACTAGACCACGGAGGCGGTCGATTCCATTGAGTGTAAAAGGAAAAATAGCGGTAAAAACTATATGAATGGATCACTGAAAATAGGTGATGACACCAGGTGTCCGCGGAAATGGTAAGCATGTCCTGCCCTACCAGTAGCAACAGTTATACCACCACTGGATTCTAACGGTTAACAGCACCCATGAGTACAAAGACATGACGGGCGCTACTGGTAGGACAGGCCATGCTTACCCTTTCAATGAACACCTGGTGTCAACACTGATTGACAGTGATTCATTCATATAATTTCTCTGCTTTCTCTCTTTGTTTCTTAAATGGACAAATCAACATGAAGTTGTTCGGAGATCTCTTTCCGGGGCTAAATAGACAGGTCTCTATGGTACGAGTGGCGTTTTATGAGACGAATATACATGCAAGAGACGAATTTGTAACAATTAATGACAGTTTTGAAATCGTTTTATCGTTGTTAAAAAAAAGCATTGATACAATTTAAATCGCCACAGTTTTGAGAAATGTATACACATGAAAACCCAGTTGAAATAATGGTAATCTTATTTGTTTTACCATTGTCGTCAAAAGCTTCCAGGATATCTATTTTCACTGAATCTACACCGATATGTAACAGAACGACTATAATAATTTACACATAAGGGAGTTCTTCCAAGTTCACCCAAATAGCATTTGTGGAGCTTCTTTTTGCAACAGAAATATACCTTTTAAAGGACTTGAGGTGAACCTTTTCAATATTTCTTCTCTAGTTGTATACCCAGATTTCTGAAACATAGCAAAAATAACAGGAGCAGCATTGCTTCAAATATTTTAGCAGCAGTTATATTGGTAGAGAGTATGTTTCAACCTGATGAAGGCTGGGATAGATGCTTTCCTTGCTTGAAGAGATAGAGTATCACAAGGTTTAGTCCAGACAGGTCTTCAAGAAAATAATATGCCAAGATATTTAGAGCATGGTGCTACTTTAACTTGAGAACCTTTATTAAACCGTTGCTACATAATTTTTAAGTAACCACTATTTCTAAAACTACTATTTTGGTCGAAATTAAACCTCTAGTCCCAATGGTTGGCAATACGATTCTGAAACATCTATTTTATTATGTCGTCCAGTTATACTATCATCAACAAGAGTTACATCATCAACAAAAATAAATAAATGTTGTTGGTTTTTTTTACAAAATTACCCCTTAATCCATGTCCCTTCATAACAAAAAAATATAATGAACTGGACTAAACATGCAACCTTGTATAACACCTGTGTTGGTTTTTTAAATTTATGTTTTCACATGTCCCACCCTCGCACAGGTTTTGTTAATTTCATACATATTCTAAAGTATAATAAACATTATCCCATGAATGCCCCTGTCGACTAGGACGTAAACTGAGGCGTAAAGATGTAACCTCTTTTGTTTTTTATGTAATAGAAAATTGAAAGAATTGTTGCAGACGATTAACCATCACCCAGCAACAGTTTGTACATTGTAATCTGTGGCAGGGTAATTTTGTGTAAACATTAACTGGTTCAATGAAGTCTGGGGTAAGAAATAATTATTAATTTGCAACCACATGAACCCCACCCTGTCTGAAATGTTGTAAATTTGTTCCCCAAGCAGCAAATTTATGAATTGTCACAGATATAACGGGTAAGGTACATATTAGCCATTGTGTATAATGCAAATTTTTGCTATTTTAAAAAGTTTTTTTTTAGAAAATTTATTTTAATAAATGAAACCATGTAGAAATATTCTTTGAGTGCTGACTATATGTTTCGCTAACTTAAGATATTTTAAAATGAAAATCAAACATATGATCAAATCAACTGTGAGGTATAGTTTCCTTTTCTTCTCAGTTATAACTTATTTCTGTCATATGATGCAACGTTTATTTTATAATCAATAATACAATGTTAGAACATATGGTTTGGTTTTCTAAGAGATTTCTAACAAAGAGAACGAAACTTTGATCAGTTGTAGAGTAATTATTTCCTAAGCCACCGTATCGTTGACTTCAACTAAAGTTCTTTGTCTAAGTTCCAGAATTGATGTGAAAATTTTACCAAAATTATTTAATAGTAAAAGTACAATATAATTGTTGACGTTTTCAACATCACCTCGTTTTACAGCGGGATCAACATCTTCTGGAAATTCACCAAGATCAAATATATGGTTAAATACGGTTACATGTCCATGGTATTTTCATAAAAATCATGAGGAACAGCATCTATATCGGGTGCTTTGTCAGACTTCAATCCTTTACTATCAGCTCTATATTCCATCATCAGTAATAGTTTCAGATTTCCACCGACCCGCTGTCCAGGAAGATGGCATAGTCGTGTAAAAGGAATAGTGTGAGCTGTTAATCACATACATTATTTCTGAATGTCTGGGAATTAAAGATTCATTCAATTAGAAGGAATCACATTCTGATTGGAAGTTGTATACCAGATGCATCAACATCACATTCCACAGGCAAAGTAATAAAACAGAACAGACAAAACCTTTTCCATAGTCATAAGAGTGAGTGAGTGAGTTGGGTTTAACGCCGCTTTTAACAGTATTCCAGTTATATGGCGGCGTGTCAGCTTAATGTCCGAGGAAAGCCCGAAGTGATGCAGGTCTCAGACGTTTACCACTTCGGTGAAACCCACGAGCACGGGTATGGTGCTGACAAACCTAGAAACATAATCGGGCGAACCGTAGTCATAAGAAATATTCGATTATATGACTCCGACTGTATCATTAGCATGTGTTTATGAATCGCTATCAAATATGATGATACCAGGTGTTCGGGAAAAGGTGAGCGCATGCTGCCCAACATTGGCACCCGCCACAAACACATGCAAAGACAAGTCAATTGTTCACCTAAAAACAACCGGGAGCATATGGTACAAGTCAAAATAGGGAATTGCATGGAAATGTCCTCCACATGTCTGACATAAATCTAGTTTACTGAGGCCATGATAGTTGTAACCTTGATCAAACAACTTCTGAGCAAGAGTTGTATGGCGCTCTTTGTAATGTTGGAAGAAGATCTATTGTACTTCAAACATGTACAACCCCACGAATACAAAAACCTAAACTGATTACTGATGAATATATGCATATGAAACGTGTTAACATTGCAAGCTTCTCCCGTTTCAGTGTGAAACACGGGGGTGCACGCAAACCCTTCCCCAACGACCCACCCCCACTCCCACCCCCCACCATGAAGGTGAAAGTGCACAGTCATGTAACCCAGATGTCGCAAGATGCTACCTTATCTTCGCATGTTCACAAGATGAGATGGTAATTACTTAATAGCTCTATGATAATCTCCATTAATGGCGCAACGTTTGATGTATACTTTCTCCGTAAGAAAGTTCCGTCTTCAGATAAATTACGATAAGGTAATTTATATTGCAATACATTTCTTAAATAAAAGATGCAAATGTAAACAGCTACAATTTACATTTACACAAACTCATGAAATATGCGTTTATAAAACACAAGAATAAAACAAAATATTTTACAGATGGTTATGTTGATGTATTAGGATTTATTGGTTGAAATTATAAACATGTTAACAAATTGTATTGATTGAGGGCATGTTGGAACAGGCCATCTTCATGTAAGTATATTATTTTGGAAACTTCGTTAGCTAATAATATTATATAATACTATTCAATCTTGGCTATGTTTTATACAGTGAATTAGATCATCTACTACTGATGTGCACTTGAGCAGTTGAGTCTTTGATGGATTGGTGTAGGCGGTGCTGTGCGTGTACCAAGCTCACTTTTAAGTTAATGGTCACTAAGTATCAACTTAACACGATATTTTCTTGAGATATTCTTAAAGAGGTCTTAACTTAATATCATTTTTTACTATTCTACATGTTCTTATTTTTCTCCTGCGCCAGTAGCCATAGATTCTGCATCTGAAAGAGAATGTATATTAAGGGTTTGGAATTTCTGTTGGATGGTATCAACTACAGATAATGACGTTGATGCTGAGTGTTTAATTTAGCGTTTGTCCATCAGCAAATAAACAATTCTTCTAAGGATTCGGGATTTACTCTTAGCAAAAGCGTTTCGGAGAATGATATTGTTTGAGGTGTTAAATTTACCATTTTAGCTATTGTACTATATAGAAGAGGATATTAACCTTACCCTGCTCTGCATGACCAGTTATGTGTAGTTCTACTGGCCCCAAACACTGAATTTGCAGAATAGAAGTTTAAGTTTTTCACGAGTATATAGGTTAATCTGTTTCATAGAATTGAACTAATGTCCCAAATGGTATTAAATGATAGGTTCTGTTAATGATTTGAATAGTTTTTATGCTTGATGTACTGGAATATCTTGATTGAAAATGGTAGTTTGGAGTTCGTGGTATGCTCCCAATCCTTCTTTAAACAATAATGTAGCGTTTTCCAGATGAACCTTTCAGATAGATCAAACATTATTCCAAAATAATTATAATGATTTGTATCACACAATGTTTTACCGTTAATATTTTGCATTCAAATTACTGAATATGCAAATTATAATAACTTTATATTTATCTCCATTTATTTTTTATTAATGCAGAAGACACGAGGAGTATCAAGATTGGGTGGGCTGTCTACGAATAATAGAAAATCACCCGTAAGCAGTGACTATTTTGAGAGTGAGTGAGTGATTGAGTGAGTGAGTTGGGTTTAACGCCGCTTTTAACAGTATTCCAGTTAGATCACGGCGTGTCAGCTTAATGTGGGAGGAAAGGCCGAAGTGATGCAGGTCTCAGACGTTTACTACTTCGGTGAAACACACGAGCACGGGTATGGTGCTGACAAACCTAGAAACATAATCGGGGCGAACCGGGATTCGAACCCACAACCATAGGTTTCTGGCATGCCCAAGGGCCTCAACTCTGCACAGCGAATCGCGGCGCCTTAGACGACTGAGCCACCCGTGCCCCCGAAGAGTATCAAGATTGGGTGGGCTGTCTACGAATAATAGAAACTCACCCGCAAGCAGTGACAATGTTGAGATCATGTAGAGTTACACTATTTTGCTTAGAATTAAGGTGTTGCTGAAGATCGTGTATTAATATGTTGAAAAGAGTGGGAAACAAGATACATCCCTGTCTCATCCAATATCAGATAGGAATGTTTGTGACACTCCCTTACTGGTATTTACTCTATATGAAATATCAGCATGAAGCGAATATTTAATATGAATTGCCTTCCTGGAAACACCAACTGATAAAAGTTTAGAAGGCAAACGTGATCTATCTATTGTGTCAAATGCCTTTTCTAAATTAACAAAACATAGCGATTTTGCTGAGACAATTGGGGTTCCGAGTACAAATCTGATATCAGAGATCTCGATATCATTTTCTAAATCCAGACTGTGAAATGTCATGCATACAGTTATTGTCCATGTGTTTGGCATTTCTTCCATTAATAATCTAACTAATAACTTCCCATACAACTGCGTGCAGCTATGCCTCTGTAATTAGATTTATTTGTTTTTAATTATCAAACACATTCCACGACCCTTTCAGCATTGATTGAGGAGTTAAAATAGCATTACAGTTTTGAATGGGGTCATTATTTTCTGGATTAAGAAATCCTGATTAAGAGATCCCTTGTACTGGCTGCACCTTTTATATTTTTTAGATAACCAAAGTTTATTTCATAATGTTCAAACCTCTTTATCATGCCAAGGGTTTTAGGCAGTTTATATACAGGTCTGCTTCTGTTGACACTATATTAATGGAGATAATATACCGGCATAGAAGGCATCAATGTGTGCTTCACAAGAAGCACTGTCATTTGGTGTTCAACAAATTATTTAGTGCCCACTGGTGTTTGAATGATGGACCCTATGTCAGTAGGAAAATCAGGCAAGTGGATAATATTACTATTATCTATGCATCCATCATCAGATACTGAGAGGACACT
The DNA here is from genome assembly GCF_022045235.1 of Haliotis cracherodii. NCBI lineage: Eukaryota > Metazoa > Mollusca > Gastropoda > Lepetellida > Haliotidae > Haliotis > Haliotis cracherodii. Next base: position 27,625,608 of record NW_027266319.1, on the reverse strand, counting down.
GATATCCCCTCCAAGGATTATGTGGCCAAGTTTTGAGTATTTAATTATTTACATCAAAATACCTTCTGACATAAGACGATGTACACGGGCAGAGCACATGCTCAAACAGATGCACCCCCCGCCGGTACAGGGAGAGGTACACTGGCGCCGTGGCAGGGGGTCGTTTCAAAGATGGCGGTTACCACCCCTGTCTATAATACCACATGGGGGTAAGTCAGTGGTATAAAACAGACCGATATTGAACGAGAGGGCATATTCACTTTTCGCCTTCCGCCGTCAACAACCAACAGTCTGCTCCTTGAGATTATCTCTACAACTTTGTAGTATAAAGTACTTTCCGTTTAGTTTTACGACTCACCACCAACCAAGTAACCATGGACGCCATCAAGAAGAAGATGCTCTCCATGAAGTCCGACAAGGACAATGCACTTGAAAAATCCGAGATGTTTGAACAGCAACTTAAAGACATTGAGGAACAGAAGGCTAAGGTTGAGGAGGACCTCCACGATCTCCAGAAGAAATTCTCCAATCTCGAGGTAGAATTTGACAACGTCAACGAGCAGCACCAGGAGGCAAATGCCAAGTTGGAGACGTCTACCAAGAGAGTCACCGAGATGGAACAAGAGGTCAGTAGTACGTCCTCCAGGGCTACTATGTTGGAGGAAGATCTGGAGAGGTGCGAGGAGAAACTGCAGACAGCCACTATCAAGCTGGAGGAGGCATCCAAGGCTCAGGATGAGACGGAGAGGTCACGCAAAGTTCTGGAGAATAAGAGCAGTGCTGACGATGAGCGCATCGATCAGCTAGAAACTCAACTGAAGGACGCTAAGTATATCGCCGAGGAAGCTGAAAGAAAGTATGACGAAACTGCCCGTAAGTTAGCCATGACAGATTCCGATCTGGAGCGAGCTGTCACCCGTTTTGAGGCTGCTGAAACCAAATCCATTGAACTGGATGAAGAATTGAAGGTCGTTGGAAACAATATGAAATCCCTTCAGATCAGCGAGCAGGAAGCTTGCCAAAGAGAGGAGACTTTCGAGGAGACCGTCAAAGACCTGACCCACAAGCTCAAGGAGTCGGAGCACCGCGCTGCGGAGGCTGAGAGGACAGTGTCCAAACTCCAGAAGGACATCGACCGTCTGGACGATGAGCTACTTACAGAGAAGGAGAAGAACAAGGCCATCCATGACGAGTTGGACCAGACATTCGCCGAGCTCGCCGGATACTAACTGTGAATGTGTATTCCATCCATGAAAGATGTCAGTGTTCTACACACCTCTAATGAATATTTTCTGTACTGGTACTCGTCGGATACTAGATTTGGACATAACGGTGAATAGGAAATTTGTCACTTATTTATGTTAATTTATGCTTATATTTATTTCAATTTCCATTTGCCAACTATACACACATAAACCCCAAATGGTTGAACTAACAATGTGCTTTACAATAGTGCTTGTCAACAGGTGACATAAGGCTATGCTCCGAGCGGCGTTTCTACCAGGACAATATGTGCTCGTTACTGACTCCGAGGGATGTCAGTGACTACTCTCCATATGCTGCCACCATACATGAAGTACTTGTGTTGATATATTGTCAAAGCTAACGTGACTGTATGTGAAACATCACTACCGCTCTTTCAACCATGTACGTAGCAACTTTTAATGATCTGACCGATGTGCTGAAGTATAATTTTTGAAATAAACCATTTTGTTTCATATGTTTCGTTTGTGACGATGTTGCCCTTTGCTGTGGTGTATTTGACAGGGGTATTTTCAATACCAGGCTTGCCATTTGTGTTGTTTAAGCATGTGTTTTACTTTGGAAGGGTGGTATCATCACTGCTTGATGATGATTCATAACGCATGCTCGTGATATAGTCGGAATCGTACAATCAACTCTGCTTTTTGCAGAGATTATTTTATGTATATGGAAAGGGTTTTGTCGATTTTATTTGTCTAAGTTAACGTTATTAGTTATCTGGATGGCGTTGCTGTCTTTTTTATGACTACTCGTGTAGGATCCGGATGTACTAAATGACGTTATTGCATATACATATATTGAGGTAGATCTTTACGGATCTAGAACGTATTTCGATGAAGAAAGATGATAAATGCATGTTGATATAATGTGAATAGACAAACGCTTAGTCACTGAAAAAATATAATTTTGATAGAAACAACCAACTACATTCAAATTGAAAAGGAGCCCCAGTGAGATGGGAGATATCTGAACCTGTGGACAAATATCTAGGCTTGCTTCATTTGGGGCTGTGGCACTACAGTAAATATTATGGTTCAGGGACTGCAAGACTGCACATTTCTTTAAACATTCTTAGGAATCTAGATTGCCTAAACCAATGGCAATAAACACATGCATCTCTTTGCCAATCAGTATCCATGCACGACTAACACGCCCATCACCAACACATAAATCTGAAGTTTATGATTGTGGATTGACACTGATGCTGCGCACCACCCTGCAAACACGGCGGGTCATACAACACCCCGCACGCCGGTCGTACAACACCCCACGCGGCGGTCAGATGTGGGCATTAACAAGGAGAAGCTAACTCATCTTATGCAATCGGTGCTGCAATAATCATTACCGCGAGTAAGCAAAATCCTCGATTCTCTTGAACCGTAAAGAATTCATTACCTTAATGCATCACCCACAAACACATGTGCATACCACCTGCAGCTGAAAATTCCAGGGGGTAGAGGGTCTTCTTCACTTATCGTCTTACTTCAGCCCCCACTCGAACCTCTCCCTCCTACTTCCCCGCCCACCCATTCAACACCCCACCCCGCCCCCGCTAACATCTTATGCATGTTTACAACAGACTTGATATATTCTTGTACACGTAGTAATGTTATTGCCTTCTCGTGAAGATGGATGGTATAGATATATCTAGGCATTTCATGTTCGGAATTTGCTCTTCACGAGTAACCTTTGTTATGATGTTGGTGACAGACATATTTGTGTAAACTCATTTCGACAATTTTGAGATATGTTTTACAGATGTATGGATATATTTATTTCATGATCTACATGACAGACTACATTGTACCAAATAATTATCTTGGCTTAGCTTGGTGCCGTGTCAATGCATATTGGGGTCAAAAAGAAAGGGACGCATCAAAATGTCAATAATCAGACAGGTGTGTGTGTGTGTGTGTGTGTGTGTGTGTGTGTGTGTGTGTGTGTGTGTGTGTGTGTGTGTGTGTGGTGCATATTTCACACTGAGATATCATTCCCTTTCCTACTAACGAACATATCCACTTACATACATTTAAAATGTTATTCTTTAATTAAATTTTGTTTGTGTGTATATACATAATGGTTTATGCTTGCTGATATTTCAATTCAAATTATGTATAATTTTGATCCTAAAGGAAATTAATTATATAATATACTTATAATTTTCATATAATTCATAATTATACTTTTCACCGCTATTTTGCCTTTTACGTGTGTATGTGTGTGTGTGTGTGTGTGTGTGTGTGTATGTGTGCGTGTGCGTGCGTGTGTGTGTGTGTGTGTATGTGTGGTGTGTCAGTGTTCATTACATAGAACATATCAGTCAAATAAACGAATTCCAAACTGCAACTGATGCGTTATTTACACACGCACGCACGCACGCACGCACGCACGCACACACGCACGCACGCACGCACGCACGCGCACACACATACTCACATTCCCAGACACCTATCTTAGATGTCATTATGGATAAATAATCAGTACATAAAGGGCTGACCTGGTGTCCTCACTGATTTTCGGAGAACTGAGTCGGCAGTTAATGGAGATGTGTTATTCTCTGTCGTTGACGTTTTATGTTTATTCGATATACAACATTGGGCTATCCTTGGCAAGACACATAGTTTACACCACAATATCAAGAGTATTCTTAAAGTAGGTGAAGTCGGCTGGTTTACAACCCACTTGGACTACTTCTCATGTCCCTTCATGATTTAGCACGACACAAGTGGAAGCTTCAGTCTTCCCTGCAGAGCACGTGTGTGGGTTGCACTACTACTGGTTTGCTGGTTATAAACCATCACCCCCACCCTTTCCACCCGCTACTACCCCCTGCCCCCACCCCCACTTACTTAGGGACCGGTCATTTGATATTCTGGGGGAGGGGATCTGGGATTTTATCGACGAAATTATTGGCCAAGAAAATGCTTGACAAAATACATTGTTGCAAGTTTTTTTGTTCAAAAGAAATATATAGACTCAAAGTGTCAGCTGAAATATCTGGTTTTGCAGCTGTAGCTGATTCCGTACAGAATACCAAATTGCCGGCCCCTTATGTAACAAACGAAGACTGGAAGGAACAACAAAAAAACGGATTTTGTAACACAGACAAACAGTTGCAGCAAAGATTACAGAGGACCATCACTTTAATAACCAGTCCTGTTACACGTGTAGGAATATTCACACAGTGTCATTATACATAGGCACCTACATGTGTGATTCAAGAGTAATGCTAGCATTGTTCAGACTCCTGGATTGCCGCAAATGGTTCGTGGTATTTGGATTTATCACCGATAAACGTAAGATGCTGTGACTTATCTCTGGAAATAGAGGTACCGTTGGTTTGTATAGTGGGTCATTGCTACCAGGTATAAGGGATGTAAGGGGTCTTCCAGTTGTCCTCTGTTGCCAAGTAGTTGTCGCCCCAAACTCACAGATGCATAACATGTTTGTCATAGGTCTTCTAGTCTGTCTCACAGACATAAGAGAACAAATTGAATCCAACTCGAACCTAGAATGATTTGGCAAGTCTAGATTGCCTCAGCTCAGCCCTCAAATTAAGCATTTTTTCTGGGCTTCATTTGGATTATATATATCTTTAACCTAATGCATAACTTTATATCACAAGAATACTCTTTTTTCAATTCTATGTGTGTTTCTATTGAAGGTGGGTACTCTAAGCGTTGGCAGGGAGGCATATTCCGTGCGCGCCATGAAATGCATAAATACCCACATGTTCAATGACAGCGACAAAACCCTTTCCATAATCAGAAAAAATCTGCATTGTATGATTCCGACAATATCATAAAAATGTTTTTTGTATGACTATCAAATAGTGATGTTCCCCTGTGTTCGCGAAAAGATAAGCGTATTCTGCCGCACAGGTGGCACCCGTCAAAAAAACATGCAAAGGCAAGTAAATTGTTGACCTGCAAAACAAGGGAGCCTGGTAAAATTTAAAATATTAAGGAATTGCATCAGACTTTTCATTTTGTCACTGAAGCCTTAAATTTGGAAACGCCCACCATGTCCACTATAACACATTTTGAAAGCTCTACTGAGCCCTTGAACAGGCTGGGAAGATGAATGTGGGCGTTCCCTTCATTGAAGTCGTTGATAACAGGAAGTACGCTCTGTAATATTATATGTTCATTATACTTAGATTTCCATGCCCCCATTTTTCTTATAAACTGCATTGAAACATCCCAGTTATAATCTCAATAATAATCATTGGAATACTAATGCACTGTGATCACAATCGGGTGTTCTGAAGTCACGTACATGTGTCCACACGTGCTTGTCAGACAGATATAGTTTGTAGATATGCCCTGTTATGACATACTTTATGTTGTGGTTCCTGGTTTTTGAAGTCAAATATTAAATATGTTTTTTAAATTACTCAAACCACAACACAAAGTGAAGTTTCTAGACCACAAGAGTGTTCCTTAAAAACTGTGTTCCTATAAAATAGTGACCAGTTTGTTTCTAGATAAGATTTAAAAAACTTGTATTCAGGAAAGATATAAAGTAGTATAGTTAAGTAATAGAAACAACAGCAACATTGACATGATTTCTTAAAACAGCAATTAAAATATAACAATGAATAATTTATTTACCTACCAAGAAATAACTTACACGCTGGTTCACCTGATGGGGATAACATCCAGTATATTGCAGTAAAGTTGCTGACAAGGGCAGACAATATGCACTCACTGACGAGAAATTGATTTCCGTTAGTACTTCCTGGAAACTACAAAAGCCACGTGTGTGTACAAGGTGCTGTGAACAGTAATGGTGTCACACTGGGTGGCAGGTCGTATTTAAAATATGAACAACTTGTATTATGGACTTCCAGGTTTTATTCACAAATGAACAGTTGAATGTCTGTAGACTTACTGTATAAATAATAAATAGTTGTAATGAGTTGATACAATTTTGGCTATATACAACATTCAGCAGTGGTTGGGTACATTTAAAATCAAAGAAAGCTTAATATTGTTCATGTGAGATTCAAAGTTTCAAGTATAAACTTGAGTGTTCAACCAGGCCTCCAGTGGTATCCATTGTATCCGAGTAAGTCTTCACTGGCATCACTGACTCATGAGATGACAATTACAAGCATCACACAAAGTAGACAAAAAGTGTTAACCTTTTGAGCACAGGGTCTTATAGATCAATGTCACAGCATTAGAAAATATCCACTGGAGATTTGAAGAACACTGGTATGTTTCCTGTCTGTAGTACACATTCACAGTTAGTATCCGGCGAGCTCGGCGAATGTCTGGTCCAACTCGTCATGGATGGCCTTGTTCTTCTCCTTCTCTGTAAGTAGCTCATCGTCCAGGCGGTCGATGTCCTTCTGGAGTTTGGACACTGTCCTCTCAGCCTCCGCAGCGCGGTGCTCCGACTCCTTGAGCTTGTGGGTCAGGTCTTTGACGGTCTCCTCGAAAGTCTCCTCTCTTTGGCAAGCCTCCTGCTCGCTGATCTGAAGGGACTTCATGTTGTTTCCAACGACCTTCAATTCTTCATCCAGTTCAATGGATTTGGTTTCAGCAGCCTCAAAACGGGTGACAGCTCGCTCCAGATCGGAATCTGTCATGGCTAACTTACGGGCAGTTTCGTCATACTTTCTTTCAGCTTCCTCGGCGATATACTTAGCGTCCTTCAGTTGAGTTTCTAGCTGATCGATGCGCTCATCGTCAGCACTGCTCTTATTCTCCAGAACTTTGCGTGACCTCTCCGTCTCATCCTGAGCCTTGGATGCCTCCTCCAGCTTGATAGTGGCTGTCTGCAGTTTCTCCTCGCACCTCTCCAGATCTTCCTCTAACATGGTAGCCCTGGAGGACGTACTACTGACCTCTTGTTCCATCTCGGTGACTCTCTTGGTAGATGTCTCCAACTTGGCATTTGCCTCCTGGTGCTGCTCGTTGACGTTGTCAAATTCTACCTCGAGATTGGAGAATTTCTTCTGGAGATCGTGGAGGTCCTCCTCAACTTTAGCCTTCTGTTCCTCAATGTCTTTAAGTTGCTGTTCCAACATCTCGGATTTTTCAAGTGCGTTGTCCTTGTCGGACTTCATGGAGAGCATCTTCTTCTTGATGGCGTCCATGGCTACTAGGAAGTTTTTAAAAACCTAAGACTAGGGATAGTAAGTAAAAGTTTTACAGTTGTCGAGAACGCTCAAACAACACAGGATAACGATGCTACAAATCACTGAGGCTGCAATAGACCTGTCTGTTGGAGGCAGAAGCTGAATATGATTGTCCATCAGTGTCAGCCAGTTATAAATACACAAGAATCTGACCCCAACATCCTGACCCCCCGTGGAGGGGTGAGCGTGTTGCGGTACCAGGGCAGGCCATCTGGACCGACGGGCGGCCCATCTTGAGTAAGCGTTATGCAACAGTTAGCTGAAATCGCATCCACTGGAAGGTCACGGTAATGCTTTTGATTGAACTTGCCTGCATGTTTTAACAACAACGTCACATGACGAGTGGAGTTGTAAGTTGGAATTATTTGGAATTGCATCAGAGAATGTACGGCTCCCATCACTGTAATGCCATCGCCGCCACGTGGGAAGGGGAATGTTTACTGTAAATATTTGTTCACAGGTCTGTACATATTAGTTTTCTGTAATGAACACAAATAATGACGGAACTCCAACACGTCCTCGGACAGACAGTGATATATTTCATCGTGGCGTATTTTGCATAATCATGAATCCTTTACTTATTATAGTTTGTAGTGTTTGAGTATCAGTATTAAATATGTCAAAATGTCAAATGATATTTCGTGACTGGAACCTGTGTTATTAGCGAGTGCGATCACTAGGGGTCGATGTCTGTCTAGCATACTGATAAATATATATACTTTTTTTGTCTGTCCGTTTGTTTGTATGCACACTCAGCAATATTCCAGCTGTATGACGGCGGTATATAAATAATCGAGTCTGGACCAGACAATCCAGTGAATGAGTATCGATCAACTGGGATACGATGACATTCATTAACTAAGTCAGCGAGTCTGACCACCCGATCCCGTTAGTCATCTCTATCACTTGTAGTGCCTTTTACGGCAAGCACGGGTTGCTGAAGACCTATTCTACCCCGGATCTTCACGGGGTAATTGTTAGGGTCTCCTGTAAAATATTCAAGTATAAACCGTCTAAAAATAGACTAAATAGCCTTAGTCAGTCCATTGCTAACTTTAAAATAAAAATTGTTTTAAATAACACATCAACGCTGTAGTATATACTAAGTATATTCTCAGGGTATAATCATGTATATGAACAAGTGTGGTTCCAGATTAATTGTGATATGATACAACTGCAGTATGACAAATGCACGCGAATAACGTTTGAAGCAGTCGTGAAATACTTCATTTCTAATTATGATTTCTTTGAACGTCGTGATACCGCGGATTGATATTGATTCAACATATGGTTTTACGGTCATACTTATTGTACAACAATTGTTTTCTTTCATATGCATGGGTATAAGTAAGACGTCAATACCTATAATACATACTTTCAACATGTCTATAACAGATAGTATACCGATTTTGAATTTTATGTAATTGAAAAAACTGTAGTTAAATTTGATTATGTCCACTTAGAATGGTTGTTATATGAACCTAATCATCACTCTTTCCTGCAACAGTTTATAAAAAGTAATCTGTGGCAGGGTAATTTTGTATACAGATATATTGCTTCAATGAAGACTGGGGTAAGAAATGAAGATACATCCCTGCCCTGTTTGTAATAATGTAAATCTGTACCCCCAAAAACAAATATATTGATTTTTCAAAGATAAAATGTCTAAGATACCCATCAGCAGTTGTATATTATGCAAATAATATCAAGAATCAAATTTTATTTTTAAAAAAAAGATCCATGTGGAAGTTTTCTTTGAGTGCTGACTAACACCCAGTACAGTTCATGTTTTGGATATAATATCACTAACGTAAGATATTTTCTATTTAAAATAAAAGATGACATAAAATCAACTGAGAGATATTGCTTGTTTTACTCCAGTGTATAGTATATCATATATTAATAATAACATATATAACATACAGCAGACCGGGTTGCTGTGTTATATAATATATAATGGTGTGAGTGCGTGTGGACGTTGGGTGTGTGGGGGTTGTGTGTATTGTGTGTGTGTGTGGGTGAGAGGTGGGGAGGGGGGGGGGGGTGTTCGGGGGTAGGGTTGTCAGCGTACCCCCTTAAACAAACATTCACCTCACCAGGGGGCAAGGCCAGACACGGTGTGCAATGTAACCAGAGAATCGGTAGGCGTCATATGATTTACATACGATGTTTCACATGTCTATTACATGTTTACGGTAACTTGACCTATGTGTACGAGACTTGCGGGCACCCGGTTACCCATTTGGAAGTGGACTTAAATTCAGGGACCGTGGGGCGTGTTTGTGGACGATTGGATGACCTTGAACTTCATTTTTTAGGACTTCAGCGAGAAGTATTAATGACTTTGTGGCTTCGTTCTTTCTGAAACATACCATGAAGTAATAATGAAACATATGAATCATATTCTTTTGGCTTTTAAAAGAAAGATGAAAAGCCGATTACTCTCAGTCTTGCTTCAAACTTTGAAGAGTGATACCAGTAAAGATGCCAGCACCTCTTCATGCTTTGTAACAATGTTTGGTGACAGTGATGCATTAATGAATCACAACTCCAAATATATGTGTTGTGGTCAAAGTGCAATATATTTCATGAGACAATAAAATATAGCCAGAGTTCTTCTCTACCCTTACATCATTTGTTCTAGTCCACAACAACTAGGGGTGTGTGTATAACCTTTGCATATTCGAGACTTTATCAGCCACATTAAACCTATTACTAATAATGTAGGTTCTTGTTTAGGGGTGAGGGGCACGGGTGGTCCACTCATCTAAAACGCTGAGCAGAGTTGTGTCCCTTGGGCACGCAATGATCATGGGTTCGAATCCCGGTTCGCCAAAATGATGTTTTTTGTCAGCATCGGACCCGTGCCCGTGTGCTTCTCCGAAGTGGTAAACGTCTGAACCCTGCATCACTTTGCGCTTTCCTACAATATTAAGATGACACGGCGTGATTTAACTGGAATAGTGTTCCTTGCGGTGTCAAACTCACACAACCACTCTTGTTTAGGGCTTATTATATGAAATATGATAAAGAATAGAAACTTCTATGTGCATATCTTTGGAGATACGAAATCAATCAATCAATATGATTGAATTTTTTTTATTACCACCATGTGCCAAGAACACATGCATTTCATCAACTAAAATGATTAAAAAACAAATAAGTAAAATACCCAATTAGAAATACACATAGAGTTATAACAAACCTTTAACAATCCATGATAATACATGTATATACATTGTTTAAGTCTGCAACACACTACATGTCCTAGGAGACTTCGTCAAGATTTTATTCCATGTGTCCTATCTCCTGTTGACATCTTTTTTGCAATGTTCAGAGAATCCTTAATTTAAACTACAGTGAGTGAGTGAGTGGGGTTTTACGCCGCTTTTAACAATATTCCAGCAATATCACGGCGGGGGACACCAGAAATGGGCTTCACACATTGTACCCATGTTGGGAATCGAACCCGGGTCATCGGCGTTACGAGCGAACGCTTTAAGCACTAGGCTACCCGACCGCCCCTTGAACTACAACGTGATCAAATACAAACACATATGGAAAACAACTGCCTATCAAGAAATGTGGTTACCCTGTTGGTGGTATATCTGGCAAATGTATCAACACAGGGCGGTCTATGGATGGCACAACCCCCACCAATATAAGACATATGTGCTAGCATCGCCCTTGCCCCCAAGCGACTTGACCTCAGGGTGGCCCGAACACAGGGCTTCTACATTCCCCCGTTGATCTTTTTTTTTATGTGAACCGGTATTTACTATTGATATTTCAAAACTCAAAAACAAATACATATATTAGTTTACTTATGAGCTCTCATCAATTTTGGTCGTTTTCGGTTCCAATTGTAAAGCATTTTAAAAGAGAATTAATTTTTTTCATGAAAGTGCCCTTTTTATACACAGTTGGGGAAATGACCGGTCGTATTATTTATATAAACTTAGCTGCTATTTAGTATATAACTCGAATCCTAGATCTGAGAAAATGTATGTTCCATTTGAAAATGAAAAAGAGGGAAATAGAAAACACCGCATAAAGATTTAACAAACGTATTGAAACTTATGAGGTGAAATGGGAATAACGACGCGGTCAAGACTATTGCACTTGTATGAGAGAGAATACTGAGAGAGAGAGAGAGAGAGAGAGAGAGAGAGAGAGAGAGAGAGAGAGAGAGCGAGAGAGAGAGAGAGAGGGGGGTCGGGGTGGGGGGGGTGGGGGGGGGGGGGGGGGGGAGAGACAGACAGACAGACTACGTCACCATATGCACAGCTCTGAGAAGGAGAGGTTGCTTATACTAGTTATAAAGTGCTAGCAACCTGATATACAAAGCCACTCAAGCTGTATACTGTCTCTGACCCGACCAGGCCTTGTTTGGTCCCTCAATGCCGAGCGCCACAGGCAGGGCAACAACAAGTACCATATTTTAATATATTTTGGTATGACGTGGAGGACAGACATGACAGGAATGGGCTGCACACGTACATTGCACCTGTGTTGGGAATTGAACGAGCAAACGTTTTAACCACAACAGGCTATTGGACTACCATTGATACAACTCCAACACTTCTATATCAAAGTCGTGCAAGGCGCCGCAATTCGCTGTACAGAGATATATGCCGCAGATATGCCAGGTTCCGATAACCGTGGGTATGAATCCCACATTCGCCCTGATTATGATCCTTGGTTTGTCAGCACCAGTTACAGATTTCTGGCAAGCGTCTAGAAAACTGCATCATGTCAGGTTTTTCTCCTATAATAACTTGCCACGCCGTGATATAACCTAAATAGTGTGCAAGGTGGTGTGAAATATGACTCACTCACTCACCCACACAACGTATCCAAGTTTAATCCATGACAGCCGGTCTAAGTGAAGAGTTTGTCTTATTTCCACTGGACATGATAGGTCAAAAGTCAGTAGTCGGAGTTCTGTACTTTCTGTTATTACTTGGTGACACTGATATTATAACACTGGTTGTGCGAGCGTGTGTGGTTGTCAAGTACTGATGTTGTTTTCAACCACAATTTCCCTCAGTATTTTTCTCAATATAGTGGTGAGGTGAAATGGGATTAAACACATCGCTCAAGATTATTGCACTTATATAGCAACGTCTACGTGTGTGTTCCAAAAGTGTTCAATCGCAGGGGCGTGACATTTTCCCAATTCGCATGATAGTGAAATTCCTTGGAACAACATCCCTCGCGACCGTGACATTAATAACATGGCGTGTGATCAATTACACGTAGTTCCGACAAAGCCCTGGTACTTGAATAGAATTTTCCAAAGTTTGATCTTTATCACACTCAATGGGTACATTACCTTTACATTTCGATTTTCCTGTTTTCACGGGTAAGCTATCTTCAAATAAATAATACACCTGAAACACGTACGTTAACCCCACAGGCACCGTACTCATCCGACTCAAAGGTGGTCGGGTAGCCTAGTGGTTAAAGCGTTAGCTCGTCATGCCGAAGACCCGGGTTCGATTCCCGACATGGGTACAATGTGTGAAGCCCATTTCTGGTGTCCCCCCGCCGTGATATTGCTGGAGTATTGCTAAAGGCGGCGTAAAACCATACTCACTCACTCACTCATCCGACTCACATTCTTCAAATATTTGAAGGGCGATGGCATTGTTTAGGAAAACAACTTACAGTTCGGCATTTAAACATTTGAACAAATGATAAACGTATTTGACCTAAAAACACTGTTATCGAAAATGATAACCAAATCGAACACCTACGATGGCCAACATATAACCATGATAGTATACACCGTTGATGCAAATAATAGTATATTTATTATTGTGGGATGGTCGTGTTTGTTTTCAATACGTTATTGACGTGTATGTGTAAAATCGTTTATAATCTGTCAAGCGATCTTTCTCATTCTGTTTTGTTCTGTTCACTGCAAAAGCTGTAGTACGTTAGTACTATGTTTTAGCCCTTTGTAAGTAATACACGCATGTTGGCGTTGTCCGTTTCCCCATCGAGAACGAGGAAGGATAATGGAATCTATGGAACCGCTGGGCGGAAAACGGACGGAAAACTGTGTACAATGGTATGGAAGTATGTTCATTATGGCATCAAGTGGCTAAAATTACAGCAAAAGGACGAATTTTCAACTTCAGAAGAAAATCAAAATATGAGTCCGACAAAGTGATTATTTTTTTCTCAATACGTTTGTATTGTCTTTAGCTACCTCTCCAAAGAACATCGGCTGAGGTTAAACATTTGCTTACGTTCAAATATTTCGGGTAGCAATGGCGGGTAGCCTTGTGGTTAAAGCGTTCGCTCGCCACGCCGAAGAACTAGGTTCGATTCCCCACATGGGTGCAACGCGTGAAGCCCATTTCTGGCGTCCCCCCGCCGTGATGATGCTGAGTACAGGCTGAGTGATACGTTCACGATGCCGAAGGAAGACCAGATGATTCACCCCCACCCCCACCCCCACCCCCACCCCCACCCCCACCCATATCTTATTGCTAAAAGCGGGGCAAAATCCAACTCACTCACGTATACTTTTATTCACACTTAATCTAAAAACCTGTTCTGGTCTATAATTTGCAGACAACGCCGCCCGAAGGTATATATTGCCTGCATAACCTTTTAAAACTTCTTGTCAACAGATCATAGGTCGATTATTCTTGAAAATGCGTGCATCAGTTATAATGTAGTGTCTGAGCGAATGTCTGCGACTTGTATTGAAAACAATTATCACGTTCAATAAAATACACAAAAGGGATTTGATCTTTAAAGTATGTTACCATGGGAGCGTGTAATATTTTTTCTATCAAATATCTTGGTAAAACCCTTTTTTGGAAAGGGAAAATGTAATCAGTTGATGATGCGGTAATTCACGTGATCTCACAGGAGGCTGATTTATAGAACAGAACAGAACAGAACAGAACAGGATAGAACAGAACAGAACAGAAACTTTATTCTTGAACCAACTGTGTCCACGTCCAAAATATACATATGCATATATATAGGGCATGGTGAAATCATAAAGCGTGAATGGTTTTATTGCTTTTACACATAAATAACTGTACAGTACAATCTTATAAACAGAGATCTAAGATCTACCCATTAATACATTTTAATATATAGTTTACGTTCATTTACATATTTGGGACAGATAAGGATATCATGATATTCGTCTTCAACAACTAACTGATTTTCATTGCTGCTCATATCTTCTTGTCGTTTCTGCATAAATACATCAACCAATCTTTACAAAAGTACCTGGAAATCCCACGTATGTACCTACTATTTACATACGTGGGATACTCCCAGGAACTACCAAACCCATGCACATATAACATATTTTAAGCCCAAGAAGTACATTTTCTGTACAAGATGTAAGTGAAATTGTATACATTGTTTGTAATATACAGTTAACTAGAAGTTTAAACCAATATAGGAACATAAATGTTTATATGCAAAGGCATCTGTTAAGTTCCCCAAAATTCATACAGAACTACTTTTTTTTATTAACATATTCGTTTACAAAATTTCAGATGAATCCTGTCCATACCAAAACAGTTGGCAAAGACCCATATCTCACACTCATAGTTCGTTTGGGTATATATTCATACATTTTATCCCTTTCCTGCTAATGTTTTCTGTGTCATGATTCGTTAAATGTTAGACCATTTCATAAATAGTTAAAACTATCTACAACTTCAAGTTCATGATTTCCTTAATGCCATTCTTCGTTCGATCTCAGTTTTCCCCCATTGCGGAAAACCATAATTATTGTTTGACATCGAGTCCCCAGTCGTAATCATATAAAGTATTAACGAAGCTCTGCAATCCAATATGTGTTTCGGACAACAAATATAAATTGTCAATGCAAGAGAATAACCAGCCTAGATTTTCAACCGAAACAGTTTCCACTTGGCTTAAAGGGCAAATAGCAGTGGAAATTATATGAATGGACCACTGAAAATCAGTGATGGCACCAGGTGTTCGAAAAAGGAAAACATGTCCTGCCCTAGCGGTAGCCCCCGCCATTCATACAATTTGCATAAACAAATATTTTTTGCCTGACGCGGCACAGCAGTACTCCTGCTTTGCGACGTTAGCCTATAAACAAACCAGACAATCAAGTGATCGATGACCCAGAAAATCCAGTGACACGGGAGTACCATTACTAATTTTGTTGAAACAAAATAAAAATGGTAAGTTTAATTTGAATTACGTCTGCTGTGTACAAGTTCAGATATTTCAGATATTTATAAGTAAAGAAAAACGTTAAGGAATATTCGTTTTGCAACACAGTTGAGCGCAGTTTTAAAGTCTCCGCCCAAACATATCTTTTGCAGCTGACTCAGCATAAAACATGTCCTCCGCGAACAGTATGAGAAACAAAAGTATGTATACCAATAGCATACTGCTATACATTTAGGTCGTCGAAGAAAGACCCATTGAACCCTCCATGAAAACTCACTATGTCTCTTAGTCACAAGTATGAAGAATTTCCCCCCTAATAAAATTAACATGTGTAAAGTATGTCCAAAAAAATTCTCATACGAATGTCATTGAGCAACGACAACAAGATCTCATTAAAATAAACCATATTGTTAGGGGACTTTTGTACAGGTGAAATCTCAGCTAGAAAAGCTAAACGCTACATCCGAAATATCGTGTCCTTTCTTCAATTTATTGTTTATCGATCTTGAAGTGTGGGAAGTCCTTCATTTGCCATAGATTAGATTACCGATGTATTCCAGATCTCACGGGTAGCGCTGGATAACAATAGGCATGTTTGTTAACGGTATTAGTTTAATTAGTAACGTCACATGCGCGTTGGCAACCTCACGCTCATTGGTCAATAGTGTCTCAGCACCTAGAGCCAACCGATAACCTGACAAACAAGCTGGCTTCCTGGCGTCAGTTTGTTTAAGACTGGAACTGCGTCTTTATTCCTGTAGGAAGTTTCATAGATTATTGTCTAGTGTTTAAAAGCGAGATAACGTTTCATCCTGACGTAGAAAACAACGACGTCGGACGGTGACGGAATCGTTATACTTTCAATGGGGACCATGTTAATTCTTGGACCAACACGGTGATTGTTTCATAAAATATGCGGCTGTTCATGAGATGGCTATCTCCTGTGCGGCAATTCGACTTTCTTTCCCATGTTTGCTCGAAGATACAAGCTCTGAGGGAGATTGAAACTGAACCGCTGTGTCACGGATGAAGAAAGTGAATCTGCCTCTTTCGAGTACTTACTTTTGCCATGCTTTATACTATAACACGTTCAAGGATATGGTTCTGTCTTGTCTGAATGGTAACAGGTTGTGAAGGTTCACGAAATATTCCATTCTGTATATGCCTGTTGAGCGCTTACTACTCTCCCTTACCAACAGCACTGTTTGCCGCAGGTGCACTTGCTAAGGGTTCTGGCTTGTGGTATGTCATTGAAACGAAATGGGTAGTTGGAAGATGTTGTGATCATGGAAAGTAATACCTTGAGGTCAGGGCGTATAGAGAAAACAATCAATCATTGGAAGCTGAGTAACTGTTGCATGAAGTCAGAAATCAATCAAGCCTTGTGTCATTTCACGGACCTGTTATATTGTGGCGTGAACTGATAGTCACGTTCGTTGTCTTTCTGCTATTGATGCCGTCTAGTTTACCAATGTTCTCCACAAGGAATTAAACTTTATATATTTTACCTATTTATTAAAAGTCAGTCTTGGATGCGTGCAACGATGTTCTAGGTGGATCAGAAAACGACGATCAATGACGGGTTCTCTGCGCATGGTAAGAGGCAGACCAACTCAGCGCCCTATTTCAAACATGCAGAGCCTTGAAGGCAACACGGACACAGAGTGTTTGGAGTGATATTTTCCTTCAATGATATATTTTCAAACTAATCATTGTCACAACATAGTGATGTTGTAATATCTACAAGTGAATGGAAGGTAACAAGAACGGGTTTCAGACTCAGCTTTCAAGACAAATGTGTGAACATTAATCTGAAGAAGATATAAAATGAAAACCTTTCTGACAACAATGTTGCTTGTGGAGCTGATGACAGGGTGTGGTCAGGTCACGGGGAGTCAAGTCACGGGGACATGCAGTCGAGAGGTTAACACCCCCGGGCTCCTGGCTGGCAGTAGACTCGTGGGGTCAGTCTACCTCGTGCTTCAGACCCTCACCCTACAGGACTGTGTGACGTCATGTTTGCAGCAGTCTCGCTGCGTCAGCTTGAACTTCAAAGCGGGACAATGCGAGCTCAACTACGACAACTCGACAACGGCTCCTTCTGGAATGATGTCTGCCTCTGGCTGGAACCATGCAAGCGCGTCGTATATGCCATCGGTAGGTAATAATAATTATACAAATATAATGATACAAATGACAATCATGATAATAATAAAAGTAAGCAGTGTCATTAAGCGTCAACTCTTGCAAGGTCGAGTTCCAGGGGTGTGTCAGTGTCGGACCATAATTAATGACCATTAATCCATGTGCACTGACATTTTTTATCTCCATGGAGAGAACTCAAGTGTATGTCGGATGCTAGCAATCACATGTCACCTAATCCTACCGGGTACCCATTCACTACTTGGAGATGGGACACTCATTGATCCCAGTCACTAGTTAACCTACCAGATGTAACCGCGGTCTGTAAGCATCACACCCGTGGTCCTGGGTTTCACCAAAGTGGCAAATATCTGCATCACGTCGAACTTTTCTCCCACATTAAGCTAAGACGTCGTCATATTCATGTATCGTGAACATACTGTTCAAAATGACGTTAAACCCAACGGGGTAGCTCCTAACTTGGTCACTAACATTACACTATCCGACTGTGTCCCCAGTATGGTACAGATCCACATGCCACCAAGGTACGGTAGAGAGTCACATGTCACCAGTATGGTACAGATCCACATGTCACCAGTATGGTACAGATCCACATGCCACCAGTATCGTACAGATCCACATGTCACCAGTATGGTACATATCCACATGCCACCAAGGTACGGTAGAGAGTCTCATGTCACCAGTATGGTACAGATCCACATGCCACCTGTATCGTACAGATCCACATGCCACCAGTATCGTACAGATCCACATGTCACCAGTATGGTACAGATCCACATGCCACTAGTATGGTACAGATCCACATGTCACCAGTATGGTACAGATCCACATGCCACCAGTATGGTACAGATCCACATGTCACCAGTATGGTACAGATCCACATGTCACCAGTATGGTACAGATCCACATGCCACCAGTATGGTACAGATCCACATGCCACCAAGGTACGGTAGAGAGTCACATGTCACCAGTATGACCAGGTGACGAAACGGGTTTGAAGAAACTTGAGGACAGATTAGAATAGACTGAGAATGGAATTGAAATAAAATCAGGAACAATATAGCAGGGGAAAATAATGTGGTTATCTACGGTCTATCTGATAATGTTAATGAAGGTGTAGCAGAATGTATTCTAATTGTTTGTGACATTTTGAACAGAAATTTAGTCGGGAAGCCTAGTGGTTAAAGCGTTCGCTCGTCACGCCGAAGACCCAGAGTCGATTCCCGACACGGGTACAATGTGTGAACCCCATTTCTGGTGTCCCCCGCCGTGATATTGCTGGAATGTTGCTAAAAGCGGCCTAAAATCACACTCACTTACTCACTCACTAAATCAGAGGGGTACACACAGTACGTGATCCAGACTACCACCTGTCGGACTTCCAGCCTCGGTAGCTGAGTGGGATAGATCGCTGTACTTTGAGTGCTGGCGATTAGGTGTTTCACTCTGAGAGTGTGGGTTTTAATCAGTCACACAACCCAACCCGAAACAGTTCTATAGTTTGTAATTTACTAAGAAAGTATTCTCCTAAATATAACAGATGTTACATTTGACCACTTTCTTAAAGGCACTGTCGACTCATAAAGTGACATCTTATTATTTCCACATATGATACCTCTCCCTTTAAAAATAAGTGTTTTATTCCCCAAAGCTCCTCGTATAGCTCATTTTAAAACATATTTACTTAAGATTTAGTAATCGTGTTGACATTTAATCTTTTAAAAGATTTATGAATTTAATTTTTTTAACGACAGAAAATCCTTATTTGGGACATGCTGTATCTAATTATTTTGTAAACTACACTATCTTTTTTTCTTATACAAAGTCTTAAAATCTCTCGAATCTTGAACAAATAATCGATTGTTTTACCTTAGCAGTTTCTAGCAACAAGCAACAACACACGGACTGCATACCGACCTTCTTAACACCACACAAGATGGTTTTCGTTGCCAACTCGCATCAGTTAAATTCCCCATGTGTCACACAAAACTACAGAAAAAGTAGTGAGGTTAGGTATTGGCATTGCGTCAAAATCAATGATATGTTTTGTTTTCCAAATGCAGAAATATTGTTTAAAAGCAACCATTGTAAATATGTTGCAATCAAATTCGCTACATGCTGTGTCACGTGACTATGCAGCCGGAAAATGTAGGCAAGTTCCGGACCTCACATCCGTCGATCTTAGCCGCGGTCTACGTCGTATCTTATTGTAGTGAAACATCTAACATAAACACTACTTGGTACACTATTTACTTAAGCATTAACGTAGTCATACTCTTTAATATATTCCTTTTTGAATAACTTTGAATTCTGGATAGTAAGATCCTCTGAAAGTCACACGTACATGTGGGGGCACGGGTGGCCCAGTCGTCTAAGGCGCTGCGATTCGCTGTGCAGAGTTGAGTCCCTTGGGCACGCCAGAAACCTATGATTGTGGGTTCGAATCCCGGTTTGCCCGATTATGTTTCTAGGTTTGTCAGCACCATAACCGTGCTCGTGGGTTTCACCGAAGTGGTAAACATATGAGACCTGCTTCACTTGGGGCTTTCCTCACACATTAAGCTGACACGCCGTGATAAAACTGGGATACTGTTAAAAGCGGCGTTAAACCCAACTCACTCACTCACTCACTCGTACACGTGTAATCCGTTGGCAGCCATATCGGTTTGGCCCCCATCCAACCCAAGGAGGAACTTACCCCTTTGTTAACTATCTGGATTTGTTTTGTTTGTTTGTTGTTTAACGCCGCACTCAGCAATATTCCAGCTATGACGGCGGTCTGTAAATAATCAAGTCTGGACCAGACAATCCAGTTATTGACACATAGAGCCTCGATATACGCAAATGGGATACGATCACATGAAGCAATAAAATCAGCGAGCTTGACCACACGTTCCGGTTAGAATGGGTTTATGAAGACCTATTCTACCCCAGATCTTCACCGGTCTTTTTTAAAATGTGTAATAGACCGTATACTTTCGGTATGAATAAAACATAAACTTATTGCATTACTTGAAATAGGGTTGGCCTTGCGAATAGGAAGGTTATCAATGCAAGCTTTTAACTCAGAGACCGTCCATTTGCATATTTACTAGTGATGATGTTTGATGGAACAATGGCGGCCTGATCCGTAGTGAAGAATCAAAACGCACCGGGTATGTTTAGTTGTGAAATATCGTCCCGAGACAAGAGAGTTAACTGACTATAAAAGTCCAGTTTCCACCCTTGCCGAACTAGGCTGGTATTGTGGAGTTATATTTTGACTAACGAGTCTACGCATAGTTCAATCAAAATCGCGCAAAGAAACCGAAATCCGGTTCGAAAACTGTCGTGCAGTTTTCGGTCGATTGCGGAATTTGCAAAGCATGTGCACGTTGTCAACCGATATTTCCAAATCGTTTCATGTTTTTAATCAAGGTGATCACGTGATTTGATGCATTTCGCGATGTAAGACCCGTTTTATCACAATACAGACCTTGATTATCGATCACATCGTCTTGACTGAGCGCCGCTCTTTTGTTTGAAGCAAATGCAAGTGATACGAGAGGTGGAATCTGATTGGTTTATAGGAGAGGCTTAGAAGGGACATAACTCATAATAGCCACTGGAATTCCAGCCTAGTTCGGCAAGGGTTGAAACTGGACTTTTATGGTCAGTTAACTCTCTTGCCCCGGGAAGATAGTTGTGTAATGGCGTTATTAAATACGTAAAACGTTTATAACCACCCTTTTCTTTCATATTACTATAACCATGGCATAACTGAATAATGTATGGCTCTTTACTTATTTTCAAATCGTATATGTCAGCTTAATTTCGCGAGCACGGGTATGTGGCCAGACCAAGGCAGATCTCTCAAGCGGATCCTGGTCGGTAAGGGACGGATGTCTCGGTATGGCTTCTACTGCCAAATACACCCGTGAAGGTCCGGTGTACAATGTGTCTTCAGCAACCCATACATGGCGACAAACGGGATCAGGTGGTCAGGCTCGCTAATTTGGTTGATGCATGTCATCTGCGAAGGATCAATGCTCATAATGTCAATCACTGGATTGTCTGGACCAGACTCGCATGTGTACAGACCGCTGTCATGAAGCTTGTCTATATCTGAGTGCAGCGATGAACAACAAACGAACTGGCATATCATCGCCAGAATGGACCTTGTTTTCCTATGAATGACTAAACGGCCAATTCCGTTCCCTTTACTTACATGATGCCTACATAAAGGAGTAGAGATATTGCATGGTATCCACGTTGTCCGTGTAACGTCCGATACCGCCGCTTGTAGTTCGTACAACATGACGATCCATTTTGTTTACGGTTAATAGAAATTATATGAACAGTCTGATCTCAAGAAAAAAACTATTTAAGCCGCTAGATTGGGCTGTATGATGTGATACTCACGTGAACGAGTGAAACTTACCCTGTTCCAATATGGACCCCTAAACATATTTCATTGAATCACATGGGACACTGAGGCAACATGTTTGTATTACATGGTTAGGAAATTCACAGGAACAGAATTCGTTTATGTGGATGACATTTTCGGGTGGAGACTTTAATCTCTTCACGTTACGCCTGTTTCACTAAATTGAATCTGATACAACCGATACTATTGACACTGTCTTGAGAGAAAAAAATTGACATCTACCAACGGCCCAGAAACCATGCTACGACAAAGCCTATAAATGTTGGTCTTCTTTTCAGAGACTTGTTGGTATTTGTGCGTCCAGGCCGTGCGGTGTGGACGAAACATGTAGAGACAGGGACGGAAGCTATGAATGTCAACAAGGTGATGTATAACCTGTCCTTCTGTATAAACAGACCATGCCAACATGCCCACAATAAATCACGCATATAACTCACCATCAATAACATGTCCACATTCACCACGTATATAGTGTGCGATCACTTACATGTCAATATACATCATGTATATAACATGCTTTCACTAACATGTCCACATTCATCACGTATATTCCTCGTGTGGACCCGGGGTAGAATGTATCCTCAACACCCCATTGCTGATCGTATGAGGCGACTACATTAGGCATTCCTTTTTGCCGTGGGTCGCGCCCCTTTGTCGGTGGAGGACGGTAGTCTGGTAGTTGGGGGCACTGGTTCCTGGAACTGTGTTCCTTTGCCCAACACACTACTTTGACCCTTACTTCGCCAAAACACGTGGTAAGATGGGCCGGTCTTTACAATCGGCTGGTCATGCCAAGCCCTGTGCGTAATATTGTATATGCACACGCGTGTTGTATTTTAATGTATATTTTAGTCTTGGTCATGTTTAACCTGTATGAATTCAAACTACTGGGTGTACTTTGACCCTTACTTCGCCAAAACAGGTGGTAAGATGGGCCAGTCTTTACAATCGGCTGGTCATGCCAAGCCCTGTGCGTAATATTGTATATGCACACGCGTGTTGTTTTTTAATGTATATTTTAGTCTTGGTCATGTTTAACCTGTATGAATTCACACTACTGGGTGTAATAAACTGCCTTGAGCCTTATGCCAGAAGGCGGTGACTCACGGGCCAAACTGGTGATGTTGACCTTTGTATTCTGCATGTCTCCACTTTCTTGTCATGGACTTAGACAGCCTGGCAGATATCTGGTAGATAAATACAGCTATTCAAGTCATTTTTGCTGGAGTATAACATCCCTGTATCCATGGGCAGTCCACAGTATCCTATGTATGCCGTCACAGTCGGTTAATAAGGGTCAGGTGGTCAGACTCTTGGATTTGGCTGACTGCGTGTCATTGTGATGATGACGTGCAGCTCTTTCTCCCAATCACTAGTTGGCTTGTTCTTTACCCTTTCGCCCAGCCGCGTCAAGCAAAATTAATTATTTCATTTCGATAACCCACGAAGCCAGGTCCTTTCAGAGCTTACCGTTGAAGTTCATCCGTCTAGTTACATAGTTAAACTGTGTTTACCATCCACAACTCACTTTGACGGGATAGATATCTGCATGTTTACTTTCAAAAGATGTTGATTTAGATATTGGAAAATGAAGCACTTAAAGGATTGTTTTTACATTTGCCGGTGAATGATTGAGACTGCTCACGACTCGGGACTCACCAAACTACACAGCACAGAAAGCTGACTAAGAAGGCAGGACTTATAGACCACTTATTTTCTTTGTAAATGACAACCGGGCGGTCGGGTAGCCTAGAGATTAAAGCGTTCGCTCGTCACGCCGAAGACCGGGGTTCGATTACCGACATGGGTACAATGTGTGAAGCCCATTTCTGGTGTCCCCCGCCGTGACATTGCTGGAATATTGCTAAAAGCGGCGTAAAACCATACTCACTCACTCACTCACTCACTAAATGACAACCTGTGATTGAAACGCCCACGTCTTTCCAATTTCATGGTCATCGTCACATTGTTTTTGTACCAATGGTGTACCCACGAGTATTCATTAAGACATATTAAGTCTCATGTGTTTTATTTTCCTATGTACATGTTTTAATGTCATACATTTTCTTTTTTCATATTTTAAATGCAAATCAACTGTGCAATATGTGTGAGTGAGTTGGGTTTAACGCCGCTTTTAACAGTATTCCAGTTATATCACGTTGTGTCAGCTTAATGTGGGAAGAAAGCCCGAAGTGATGCAGGCCTCAGACGTTTACCACTTCGGTGAAGCCCACGAGCACGGGTATGGTTCTGACAAACCTAGAAACATAATCGGGGCGAACCGCGATTCGAAATCACAATGATATGTTTCTGGCGTGGACGTAACTCTGCAGGGTGAATCGCGGCGCCTTAGACGACTGGGCCACCCGTTCCCCCTGTGCAATATTAATTTTCCTTGGGTTAATAGAGTCTTGTTTCCTCTTATCTCTAGCTCTAGCACTTGTTACCTCTTTTTAGGAACGTGGTCGGGAGATTTATTTCCTCTCAGGAATCATTTGATGCTGCTGCTGCTGTTGATGATGATGATCATGGTGGGGATTTAATGAGCGCTTCAGGTAGACCCGAGTTCGCACTCGTTATTACTTCAGGCGCATACAACAGATTTTAATGGAGGAGGAGGCGTCCATTTGTTATTGCACAGTCATGAACTTCGTCTGTTTTTTTTTTCAGAGGAGCTATGCTACACGACATCAGCGCTCTATCTCGGAACCCTGAGCATTACCAAGACTGGCAAGACATGTCAGAGGTGGGACACTGACATCCCACACGATCGTGTGTATTTTCCCAGGGGGATGTCACGCGGGGACCCTGCCCTAGTTGACGAGAGCAACTACTGTCGGATGCCGGGGCACACAGTGCCGTGGTGTTATACGGTGGACCCCAGCGTTCGTTGGGAGGAATGTAGCGTCCCTTTCTGTTGAGTGAGTAGGGGAGTGGGGTTTTATGTCGCCTATAGCATTATTCCAGCAATAGTACGAGGGGAAACATCAGAAATGGGGTTCTGCCTTTTTACCTATGTGTGGAATCAATCCCGGGGAGCAAACGCTTTAACCACTGGGTTATCCTCCCGCCGCCCCTTCTTTTGAGGATAGGGATAGCAGAGGTTGATGATGATGATGATGTTGGCAATTTAACGAGCGCTTCCGGTGTTGCCGATTTCGCACTCGGTAGCAGAGGTGATGTGGGCTGTGTCATGGGAGTGGGGCGGTGAGTGAGGGTGAGCGATTTGGTGGGGTGGGTAGGGGTTGTCTGGGTGAACAAAGGGATGTAAATGTGTGAGTGCAAGTGTGTGCGTGTGTGCTTGTGTGGTGAGGTTTTGTTTGTATATGTGTGTGTGTGTGTGTGTGTGCGCGCGCGCGCGTGTGTGTGTGTTGTGGTGAATGTATGTGTGTGGATGCGCTGTCTTTGTGTGTGTGTGTGTGTGTGGGGGGGGGGGGGGGAATTGTGTTTGTTACATTTTGACCTTGGGATTATCTGTTTAACTGTATACTGACTACCAACTACAATCTTGGCCCTTCAATTCGTGTCAACTAGCCAGCATATGTGTGTGTGTGTGTGTGTGTGGGGGGGGGGGGGGGGGGGGGGGGAAGACTCAGTGAGTGAGTGAGTTGGGTTTAACGCCGCTTTTAACAGTATTCCAGTTATATCACGGCGTGTCAGCTTAATGTGGGAGGAAAGCCCGAAGTGATGTTGGTCTCAGACGCTTACCACCCACGAGCACAGGTATGGTGCTGACAAACCTAGAAACATAATCGGGCGAACCAGGATTCGAACCCACAATCATAGGTTTGTGGCGTACCCAAGGGACGCAACTCTGCACAGCGAATCGTATTTTGTCATACATTTTAAATACATTGTTACATATATTCCTTCGCCGGGCAGTTAACGGAGACCTCGGGC
Organism: Haliotis cracherodii; assembly: GCF_022045235.1. Lineage (NCBI taxonomy): Eukaryota > Metazoa > Mollusca > Gastropoda > Lepetellida > Haliotidae > Haliotis > Haliotis cracherodii. Next base: position 27,599,518 of record NW_027266319.1, on the reverse strand, counting down.
TTCTGCAAATGATAATGCCCTGAAAAATAGCTACCCTTATAGTAATGTGCATATATGTTATGCGCCAAATACACATCCTAAAGCATGCTCGGTCAATGGATCAATGCACACTCGATTTTATTTTTTAACGGGAATTGAGACGAGGAAAGGCTTTAATATTGCTTCGCTGAAAGGCTAAGGCTGAAAGGCTAATATATTCCACCATTTGCTATAGGATGGACTGATAAGGGTGTGGCATATTTATGATAAGCGTGCATAATTGTAACAAGGGAAGTTGCTACTCTGGATCAGCTGACGTGTTGTTGGTTAATCAAGTCGTTCTACGACAAACTAACGCCGCAAAACACGCCACAAAGGGTAGAGCTATTTTTCGGGGCATTATCATTTTTAGAAGCCCGAGGTATTCCATTAACTGCCCGACAAAAGGAGGGCAGTTGTAATGACGGATGGCTTCTGCCAATGATAATGCCCAGAAAAATAGCTTTACCGTTATTAGAGCTAAAATGGATAAAATTTGTTGTCAAATAAAAATCAAAAACACAATATCGATTTGGAAACATTTACTGCAATCAACACAAGTGTCACTTACCCACTTTTACAAATGTAGAAACGTCACAGAACAACCCAACAATGGGCATGATAAAGGCCCTTTGTCAAACAATATTAGGGCATTATCAAGTTAAAGTGGCCCGCTCATTTATGACAAGTTAATGATGATCCTATCCCTTTTAGCTTTAATGGATGCTAAACATAAACCTTAGCACGATTATTTTAACGCGCCCAGAGGTCTGAACATGTTTAAGTCTTAAACATATTAAGCATTGTGTTTCAAATCTTAACATGTTTAGGTTCTACAGGATCTAAGCATGCTTTCAGTCTGAACGTGTTCAGGATCAGCGAAAATAATAACGGGAATGTGCTTAATAGGATTGAGACATGTCTAGCACAGTTTGATGTAAACGAGAATTCACATATCTTTGTATTCATTAAAGGCATTATTATATTATGAGCACGTCTGATGTTGTATGTTGTTTGACGGAGTGAGATACAATGTCATTACGTTGTTATGTACTTCACAAAATAAAAACACAATTTACGTTTTCTCCTATTCTTCGACAAGTTTTAATCACCGAATCAATATGACCAATTTAGTTGTTGACGACAGTCTCTTTTGTGTTTGAACATATTAATTGCTGTCATTAAGGAACAATCATTTGTTCGGTGCAGTTCTATTGATTTGTGAAATAATAAGAGTTTATGTTTCGATTTTGTTTACAAAGACTTAAGGCCATGCAGCAATTTATGCTCTGTCAATATAGAGATCCATTATTGTCAAGAACACAAAAAAAAGAAAAAAAAAAAAAGGGAAATGACCGCCTCTGTGGTCTTGTGGTAGAGCGTCCGCCCGGAGAGCGGAAGGTCCGTTGTTCGATCCCCGACCGCGTCATACCAAAAGACGTTAAAAGATGGTACTTGTTGTTACCCTGTCTGGCGCTCGGCATCAAGGGGTTAAAGCAAGGACTGGTCGGCTCGGAGTCAGTATACTGTGTCTGAGTGGGGTATTCATGTTAAAGTGCGACATGGTATCTCAGTGAGCTAGCACTATAAATCGGCATCAGTCCGGTCTAGTACAAGCAGCCACACACACACGTGCATGCACGTCACTATATAAGTGCAACAATCTTGGACGCGACGTTAGACCCAAGTTCACCTCACCTCACCTCAAGAACAAAATATTTTTAGTATGCCTTGAACCGTATGATTAATACTGTCTATTAAAACCTGGTGCCCTGTGTTGTGTCACTGCCTTTAGGAATGTTAAAGTCAAGTCCTAAGCAGCAGACCCGTGAAGATCCGGGGTAGAATAGGTCTTCAGCAACCCATGCTTTCCGCAAAAGGCGACCATGCTTGTCGTAAGAGGCGACTAACGGGATAGGGTGGCCAGGCTCGCTAACTTGGTTGATGCATTTCATCGATCCCATGATGCGTGGATCGATGCTCATGATGTCAATCGCTGGATTGTCTGGTCCAGACTCGATTATTTACGGACCGCCTTCATATTGCTAGAATATTACTGAGTGCGGCGTTAAACAGCAAACCAACCAACTAACAACTTAGGTTGTTAATGCACTCTTTCACGCAAATGCATTGTTAAGTTACCATGTCTGACTAACGTTCCATCCAAACAACAGAACGGTCCGAACTTATTTATACTTTGTTAAAAGGAGGTATGTTTACCGAGTCCTAGGCAACGGAAGTCGCTGTCCAGCAGAGTTGCGTCCCTTAGGCGCGCCAGAATCCGATGGTCGAGATTTCGATTTTTATACTCACATTATGATTCTTTGTTTGTCGGCACAATACCCATCTTCGTACCTTTCATGACAGCAGGCTCCCCCCCCCCCCCCCCCCCCCCCGAAATACACGTACCCCCCATAGGGGGATTTACATGAGGTCACATAACACTGTATTAGAGACTCAGTCGATTTGCTACACATACCTGCTCGTTGGATTCATCAGTGTCGTTAACGCCTGTTTGTTTGTGTAGCGCCACACTCAGCAATATTCCGGTCTGTAAATAATCGAGTCTGGACCAGACAATCAAGTTACTGACACCTTGAGCCTCGATCTACGCATTTGGCATACGATGACATGCATTGACCAAGTCCGTGAGCCTGACCGCCCGATCCCGTTAGGCGCCTCTCACGACAAGCATAGTCGCCTCTTATGACAGGCAATGGGATGCTGAAGACCTACCGTCACTTCTGCCACGTACTATCCTAAGTATAGTTAAGGAAGTAACGGCGTAGCAAGGTCCAAGGCTGATCTGGAATGCCGACTGCGTTCTTATTGCTCTTGATATGGCTTTAACATTGTGGAAAATGAGTTTAATGTTTAACTTCCATGTAAAGAATTTGCAGATTTACGGAAATAATATATTCATCCTAGGGACCATAGTAACCTGTCACAAACACATTTTGTCAGTTTTATGAATTCTAAATGTTATCATACATATTTGTTTTGCTTTTAAATAATACCCCTAAAAAGTGTACGAAAAAGCGTTGGTTGAATGAAATGTTGTTAGAATTCGAAAAAAAACCATAATGGCATTTTAATCTTTTAACAACAATCATCTAAAATATTCTTTTAAATATTTGCATTGTTACAAGGGAAAATTACACATGCATATAACATAGATAAATTCAATGCCTATTCCACTTGTAAAAACACAAAGTGAAATTCAGGTCTTTACGCCATCTTCAATTCAATAACTAAAATCAATTTCTTATATCCGTGATACAAAGGTTAATGGAATGCCTAATGTAACCAAAGAAAGCAACCACTGTTTAGGTCCGCTGATTCATCTCGAAAAGCCCACTTACGAAGTCGACGCATTTTGTAACATGTCTTCATTTATCTATTGTACCATCTTTGATATAAACTTTATCTTATTAGTAATCCATAATACAATGGTTTTTTTATGTGTTCATGTACACCATGAAAAAAGTACCAATAAAGAAAGAATATTTATTTACTCTCTTTACTTTACGCCAATTCAAGTTACACAAATGTCAAAGGTGAATTTAGCAATTTAGCAATTAATTATGTTAAAGCTATGTCATGGTGGGGGATTGACAGAGAAGAACGTGAACTGTGCAACAACATAAGTTATATATGCCATACACGCCAATTCAAGTTACACAAATGTCAGAGGTGAATTTAGCAATTTAGCAATTAATTATGTTAAAGCTATGTCATGGTGGGGGATTGACAGAGAAGAACGTGAACTGTGCAACAACATAAGTTATATATGCCATATACGCCAATTCAAGTTACACAAATGTCAAAGGTGAATTTAGCAATTTAGCAATTAATTATGTTAAAGCTATGTCATTGTGGGGTATTGACAGAGAAGAACCTGAACTGTGCAACAACATAAGTTATATATGTCATATACGCCAATTCAAGTTACACAAATGTCAAAGGTGAATTTAGCAATTTAGCAATTAATTATGTTAAAGCTATGTCATGGTGGGGGATTGACAGAGAAGAACGTGAACTGTGCAACAACATAACAATGTAAAAGGTGAAACAACAAAACTTCTGTTTGACGTATACTCGGAGTAAATTGATCAATTGCTTTTCACATCTGACACACCAGTGAGAAAACTTATGTGCCGTGATTCCATACCACGAATAATGTTTCTGTGTTCCCATGTTTCACAATATCAACACAAGGCAATGTTTTCATAGCGTTATCACAGAACCTAGGGTTATTTGTCATTCTAGTCGCTGAGTCAGTTGTTTGTAGTGCGCATGCCGGTGAATGTGTTTGTATCAAGTTAAGTTTAATCTTATAAATCACAACATGTGATACAGAGAAGATTGTAGCTCGTCGACTATTTCAAGTTTACATCATGTACACATTCAGTTTTCTCTACTTACCCTGCACCATCCACCAGTTTCTGTTGGGAGATGATGATTACCTAATCTATATCGAGTTAGCTTAATCTGAGGTTTACAAGCACTGACATTAGGTATGGTTCAATCAATTGAAGTTGTATTTGTTGACTTCCATCAGCTGATGAAGACAGTGCCTCACGTGAGCAATTTCCATAATGCGCGAAGCATCAACCAAGTCAGCGAGATTGACCACCCAATCCCGTTAGTCGCCTCTTCCGACAAGCACAGTCGCCTCTTAAAGCCAAGCATGGGTTGCTGAAGACCTATTCTACCCCGGTGTTCTAAAACATGGAATAAAAAAATACCTTTTGAAGAGGATGTCATCTCTCTTCTTCAATCGTGAAAGAATTGACCTATTAGAGCTGTTCCGACTTTATACTTCAACAATAACTAATACTAGTAAACGATCGCGATTGAGATAACAATACATAATTTACCCTCGTGCTCTCTGGTATAGCTTAAATACAATTTACAATTTGAAAGTTAAAACTTCTGCTACATTTATGCATCTTATACACAACCTCATATGCTGCATTCACCAGCTTATTTGGTGAGAGTAAAATATTATTGCAAAATAAAATCGTACTAGTTTTTATGATAATTTTGATTGGTATCTTTTAAGTGCACGTTGACGGGTGCCATCGGGTGCTCACCTTTTCGCGAACGCCTGATAGTGATTTATAACCAGAAGCGAGTAACAGAGTATATTCGTCTTAACGTCTCTCCAACTAGCTACATTGTTTTACTGGTTAATCGCCGATTAAACATTCATATTCAACGAAAAACTAGCAATATTATACTCTCCGACAAAAATGTATGAAATATAAATGTTATGATCGATCATCGGTAGGAAGATCTCCGTGAACAAGGATAGGGGGTCATTCTTGATTTTGACACTTCAGGGAAAGGTCATCAAATCGTTCTGAGCCATTAGTATTGTTAATTTTCATTATTCACAGTGGACTCTCCACTCTTGTTTCAATGCAGTATTTGTGATCACATTTGGAATGCATCGTTCACAACGTGACGAACGCCTAAGGGCTATTGGCCTACTTCAAAAGGGTATCAAATATGTTTAATGTGTCTCAGTGTGTGATTTACAGACTGTGGAACAGGTTTCCGCAGACACAGAATGTTAATGGTCTGAGTACAAGAACCGAACTATCAGAAACCAGGCTATAAGTAATCGAATCAAATCCCTGTTCACCCTCGCCAGGCAAGGGGAGTTTAACTTCCTGACAATACAATTAGAAAATGTCTGCATGCTCGACGAAACCTTTTGTACCACCGTTAACACATCAACCCATTCTAGCCAGACGCCAATTGTTTTCAAAGCAGAGAAACCGTGAGACTCGCCGATGTTCTCATGTAATGTTTTCAGATGAGTCTATATCCACTCTGGACTTGATGGATCGGCATGGACGTCTCTGGAGGCGTCCTAACGAACCTCTTGCGAAAGTCAAACCAAGGCAACATGACAGATTTCGGTGGGTGGGTATGTAAGGATGCGGGGCGGGATCACAATGACTGCCTGATGGTCACTGTGTATTGTTCAGGAAGGGTCACTGGACAGTTCTACCGAGGTTACATACTGGCGCCAATAGTTATGCCGTTTGCGCGCCATGCTGGTCCACACCTTGTCTTCAAAGACGATAACGCTTGTGCCAAGTGAACTTGCAGTTCCCCACCGGGTCAAATGTTGGCTAAACTAGTTTGATCATATTTAAACGTTGCTGTCACAGTTCCCGTTAAAACTAATGAGCGGCAGTGTGATTAATAAACGTCTGCTACATCAAGTGAAAAACAATTCTTTCACCCGCTGAAGCAGACAGGGTTGACTTGGTCTGTTACGTGTGTCACCATAGGTATAGACGAAGTTTGTCATCAATGATTCAGAGAAGCGTTTTGTTTAGAAGACGCTCAATATAGTCAGCCTATACACATAAAACAGTCTAAAGGCATCTGCACTCGACATTTCAAATATTTTTTAAATTCATTGTGTCATTTTCTGTAGCGTGTTTTGCTGTTTGCTCTTGGGAATTGTAATCAATTGATTGATGATAAGGTAATTTACTTAGCCAAATAAGGCTGAGTGATACATTCAAGTTGCCGAAGAAAGACCCGTTGAACCCTCCCACCACAACCCCCCACCCACTTGGAGTGATCCGCTTACGCTCGTTATGACTTTGGATCACAATCGTTACAAATTCTAAAGGGACAAATGTAAATTGTACCCTGACAAATTCCCACACAGACAATATTTAAATGTATGAGATTCTTGCTTTACAAGAGGGAGAAATATGAAATATTCCATTCTGCATATGCTTGTTGAACACATGGAATAACGTGGTATCATAGACTCCCCCTTACCAACACCACTGTTTGCGGCAGGTGCATTTGCGAAGGGCTGAAATTAAATGGGTAGTTGAAGGATGAAGATGTTGTAACCATGGCAAGTAATAGTTCTTATTGTTTATGTCATGGCAACGTTAAGTCAATTCAGTCTTTAAACAATTAGTCATTCGTTAATCAATTCTCAGTTCACCAACATGAACTCTACAATTAATTAAGTTGCATACATTGACTATTATGTTTAATGCCCGGATGCGTACTGAACAACGATGTTCTAGGTGGATCAGAAGAAGACGACCAATGAGCTCGGGTACTCTGCGCATGGTAAGAGACAGACCAACTCAGCGCCCTCTGTTTAAACCATGCACAGAGCCGTGAAGGCAACACGGACGCAGAATGCTTGGAGTGATATTTTCCTACAATAATATATCGTCAAAATAATTATTTTATAACATAGTGTCGAAATAACTACAAGTGTATGGATGACAAGAAGAACTGGTTTTAAGAAAACTATAATAAACACAGATTTTTATAACAGACGTTTTATTGAAGGTTAGGAAGTGACCTGTCCAAGACAAACTTAACGTCACAACTACATGAGTGGACATCGACGACCTTGATTAATGATATAATTTTATGAGGAAATAATTTAAAAAACCTACAAAATGAAAAGCTTTCTGACAACAATGTTGCTTGTGGAGCTGATGACAGTGCGTGGTCAAGTCACGGGGACATGCAGTCGAGGGGTTAACACCCCCGGGATCCTGGCTGGCAGTAGACTCGTGGGGTCAGTCTACCTCGTGCTTCAGACCCTCACCCTACAGGACTGTGTGACGTCATGTTTGCAGCAGTCTCGCTGCGTCAGCTTGAACTTCAAGGCGGGACAATGCGAGCTCAACTACGACAACTCGACAACGGCTCCTTCTGGAATGATGTCTGCCTCTGGTTGGAACCATGCAAGCGCGTCACATATGCCATCGGTAAGTAATAATTATTATAAATATTATAAAAATAATGAATATAACATGTGTTCTTAAAACTGACCCGTGATAGGTACGGCTCCAACTGTGTGTCAATGTAGGACGCCGATTAGCGAAGTCACCTGCACCTTTTTTATACTCTACCAAATCTGTATGTTGGAGGTATACGTCACAACAATCAAATGGTCACAACATCCTACCGGGTACCCATTCACTACCTGGTGATCAGGCACATGTCGATCGTAATCACTAGATATTCATTACGTGACAGATACCACATGCCACCAGTGTGGTATAGATCCAACTTGCACCAGTATGGTACAGGTCCACATGCCACCAGTAGGGTACAGATCCACATGTCACCATTGTGGTATAGATCCAGCTTGCACAAGTATGGTACAGATCCACATGCCACCAGTATCGTACAGATCCACATGCCACCAGTATCGTACAGATACACATGCCACCAGTATCGTACAGATCCACATGCTACCAGTATGCTACAGATCCATGTGTCGCCAGTATGTTACAGATCCACATGTCACCAGTAGGGTACAGATCCACATGTCACCATTGTGGTATAGATCCAGCTTGCACAAGTATGGTACAGATCCACATGCCACCAGTATGGTACAGATCCACATGCCACCAGTATCGTACAGATCCACATGTCACCAGTATCGTACAGATCCACATGCCACCAGTATGCTACAGATCCATGTGTCACCAGTATGCTACAGATCCACATGTCACCAGTATGCTACAGATCCACATGTCACCATTATGGTACAGATCCAAATGTCACCAGTATGGTACAGATCCACATGTCACCAGTATGGTACAGGTCCACATGCCACCAGTATCGTACAGATCCACATGTCACCAGTAGGGTACAGATCCACATGCCACAAGTATCGTACATATCCACATGTCACCAGTATGCTACAGATCCATGTTTCACCAGTATGGTACAGATCCACATGTCACCAGTAGGGTGAAGATCCACATGTCACCAGCATCGTACAGATCCACATGTCACCAGTATGCTACAGATCCACATGTCACCAGTATAGTACAGACCCGCATGTCACCAGTAGGGTACAGATCCACATGCCACCGGTATCGTACCAATTCACATGCCACCAGTATGGTACAGATACGCATACCACCAGTATGGTACAGATCCACATGCCACCATTATGGTACAGATCCACATGTCACCATTATAGTACAGATCCGCATGCTACTAGTATACTACAGATCCACATGCCACCAGTATAGTACAGATCCACATGCCACCAGTATGGTACATATCCACATACCACCAGTATGGTACAGATCCACATGCCACCAGTATGGTATAGATTCATATGCCACCAGTATAGTACAGATCCACATACCACCAGTATAGTACAGATCCACATGTCATCAGTATGGTACAGATCCATGTGTTATCAGTATGGTACAGATCCACATGCCACCAGTAGGATAAAGATCCACATACCATCAGCATGGTACAGATCCACATGTCATAAGTATGGTACAGATCCATGTGTCATCAGTATGGTACAGATCCACATGTCACCAGTATGGTATAGATTCACATGCTACCAGTATGGTACATATCCACATACCAGCAGTATGGTACAGATACACATGCCACCAGTATAGTACAGATCCACATGCCACCAGTATGGTACAGATCCACATGCCACCAGTATGGTACAGATCCACATGCCACCAGTATGGTACAGATCCACATGCCACCAGTATGGTACAGATCCACATGCCACCAGTATGGTAAAGATCCACATGCCAGATGCCACATGCCTTTCATTCAGCATCAGACCGCCTCCGTGGTCTTGTGGTAGAGCGTCCGCCCGGAGAGCAGAACGTCCGGGGTTCGATCCCAGGCCGCGTTATAACAAAGGACGTTAAAAGATGGTACTTGTTGTAACCCTGTCTGGCGCTCGGCAGTAAAGGGCTAAAACAAGGACTGGTCGGCTCGGAGTCAGTATACTGTGTTTGAGTGGGGTATTCGTGTTAAACTGCGGCATGATATCAAAGTGTGCTAGCACTATAAATCGGCATCAGTCCGGACTAGTACAAGCAGCCAAACACACACGAGCATGCACGTCGCTATATAAATGCAATAATCTTGGACGCGACGTTAAACCCCATTTCACTTCACCTCACCTCACCTCACCTCAGCATCAAATACTGTCTGCAATCAGGAGAACTCCCATTGAAACTAAGAAGAGAACAGGAAATATTATCGTGGGGGCGAACATCAATTTCTTTGGTGAAAAAGATACGCCAATACAAAAATACCCGAGATGAGGCCCTAGCTCGGAAAAAAATCGCTCACTAAAGCTATCTGGGATATTATTATGTGAACTCATCCTAAGTCACAATTATGATGACATTCAACCACCAGAAAGTCAATACAAAGGATTTTACCCTCCCATAGTTGACACTGCTTTAACGTCAGAAGTCACTAAAATCAACAACCCCCACTACGATCAGTAGCTATTGCTACAATTCAAACTACCTGGGACAGCTGGGCCCATATTGACACTGATAGACCCAAGAATCTTTTCCACACCAGTGCTGGTTACGGGATCCATATCCGCAGCTCCAAATCCCAAGCACATTATATTCTCCTGCATGGTGGTCAAATATTCACTGCTGAATTGGAGGCAATTCATCATGCACTCAAAACTCATACCGGGACTTCCGGAAGGCAGTCATCCTATCAGACTCGCTATGTGCACTTCAAGCCATCAACGGCAGAAACTAAAATTCGAGACAAAACACTGTCAATAATATTCTATACGAATATACAAAATTATAGGTCAGCGTCTCAAATATGGAAATGAGAATGCAGACCCTCTGGCGAAGCTAGCTCTAGACAAAATGGAATTCCCTAAAATAAAAAGCAAAATCAAAGCCTCCATTGCCCAAAGATCGGTAGATGACTACACAAAATTCAACCCAAGGTCCACCAAAAGCCAAACTCAAATGAAAGGAAAGTTGAAGTCGCCACCTGACGCCTAACACTCAGTAACAAAAGCACAATGACAAGGTATACCCAACTTGCAATCAACCTGAATCCATTGCTCACTTGTTACTGTGTCAAGAGCCCAAGCCCGGGCTCGGTTAAAACAGGAATTGCAGTGAGATTCCCTATCTGTCGTAGATCTCCGAAAGCTACGAGATGCAATAGCGAAGGCCAAACTATCTCTATTTCTGACAGCTACTCGAACGTATATAAACAGAGCAGCCAAAAATGAAATCATATCAATATACGCAAATATAAATCTTATCCATACATAAACAGAAATATTACCAATACTAAAACTAACAATAGGCATGTGTACCCTACTCACACACATGAGTCCCAAAGAGGGAAAGGCCAGCCGAAAATGCTAAGGCAGGAAGCACCAACAAATAATAGACAACCTTGAGTAGGCAAATTTTCAGAAAATGTTAATGGTGGAGGCATTTCATGTTTACGGCTGGCAAACAACTATTCTAGACGTACTGATATGTTCTCAATTGATTTAGGGGGTTTGCCCGGCTGTATCTTCAACGGTTAACCCACACATTTGATAAAATCAAAATGGCCGCCACCGAAACTTTAAACAAATATTTTTGTCATATCTTTGGTACTAAACATGGTGGGACCACAAATAAAACATTTCTCTGTATGGTTTCATGTACAAGGAATCCATTGAAACCACACGTTATCGCTCAATATGTCAAGAAATCAAGATGGCCTCCATATTAGGGCAAATTCAATTACTGACTGCTTCCGATGCAAACGGCGTCTTATTTACATGAGTGACTCAACTTTACTATTATGGTTGTAATGTGGAAGAAACGAACTGTAAATGATACAGCTATAGTTAAATATAGTTGTCTTGTCACTGATCAAAGTAGAATAGGTTTGTTTGTTTGTTTGTTGTTTAACGCCGCACTCAGCAATATTCCAGCTATATAACGGCTGTCTGTAAATAATCGAGTCTGGACATGACAATCCAGTAATTGGGATCGATGACATGCACCCGATCCCGTTAGTCGCATTTTACGACAAGCAGAGTCGCCTTTTACGGCAAACATGGGATGCTGAAGACCTATCCTACCCCGGAATCTTCACGGGTCACGTAGAATAGGAATGAGCTGCATAGTGAAAGCGAAACCTCATCTCTATAGCATTTCTCATATTGAATATCAATCCATGCATGATGCATATATAATATTGCAGAAATATCAAACTTCTATCTTTTATTTTTAATTGTTGTAATTTTTCATAACTAACTGTGTGTGGAGGACCACTTGGTGACATAGTTTATGTACCATCAGGTAGAATGTTCCTGCATTCTTCTGCATGCTTCAGAGTTTACTCAGGCATCCCTTGGAGCATCCACATGATATGATCTCTGAGTATGCTTTTGGGATGGGCGGTAGAGTGAGAAGTCGTGGTACCAGCTGCCCATCTTTGCGATGCCAAACCATATCTGTTACCATGGGATGCAGTCCTTGCATTGGTCAAACAGACCACTTAAGTTCCATGAACTTCGGATATAGACTCTCGTCAACTGAGTCTTCTTTGTCATCATCATCAGCACTGTTCACTCTGTCCTCTAACAGTCGTTGTTCGCCCAATGGCAGGTCAAGAAACATGTGAAAATTTAGGATTTCGTCAAATTCAAAAGGAGATAATGGATGATGAAACATGATCCCGAGTCAAAACGTCAGTCCATGGAATGGCACCACTCCTCTTCTCCGGCACCAAAGGAAGTCAAGTTTTCAAGATCAGCGAAGAAAGTTATGGCCACTGTATACTGGGATGCAAAGGGTGGGATCCTTGTTGATTACTTAGACAGGCAAAAGACGATAACCGGTACCTACTATGCTGATTGGCTTCATCACCTAAGAGATTCTATCAAAGAAAAGGGGCGGGGAATATTGACTGCTGGAGTTCGTGACAATGCCTCTTTTCACACACCTCAACTTGCAAAGGCTGCTGGGCGACAATGTGGGTTCCAAGAGCTTCTTCCCCCTCCATACTCGCCAGACGTGGCACCAAGTGATTTCCACCTGTTTCCTAAACTGAAAGAACACCTTCGTTGAAAGCGCTATGACGACCTCAAAGCTTCCGCGAATGGGTATTTCAGGGTCGCTTAAGAAAACTTCTTCTTGACTGGAATTAAAAAGCTTCACTGTCGATGTGAGAAGTGTATTGAAAAGAATGGAGATTATGTTGACAAATAAAATTAAAAACACTTTCACAAAATTGGTTTGTTTGTTAAGCTTAGAACATTTTGACCAGCCCTCGAATATATACTCTTCAAAAAAAGAAACTTGACACTGACTTTCAAAATGTAATATAATGCGATTGTTTTAAAATAGGACACAAAAACCATAATTGAAACACTGTTTGAAGATCAATGTACACAATGTTCAAAACATTAATCGTGTCACCTAGACAGACACACGTACACGATAAAGTTGATGTCACAGGGGTACAGAAAATGTCAGTATCGGTTGTGCGCACCACGTGCATCAATCACCGCTTGACACCGACGACCCTTAGATGCAATCAAGTTGTCAATAACATGCTGTTGGATGTGCTGCCATTCATGCTGAAATGCATCAAGAAGCGCCGGAAGTGTTTGGGGCGGTGGATTCCTTCTGCGAACGCGTCGATCCAACTCGTCCCACAGATGCTCAATCGGGGACAAATCCGGTGACCAGGCTGGCCAAGGCAATGTCTGGATGTTGTTGTGCTGTAAGAAGTCCTGACAAACACGTGCAATATGCGGTCGAGCGTTGTCCTGCTGGAACTGTCCGCCATGAACGTTGACGTGAGGAAGAACGTAAGGCCGTAGGATCAAGTCTCTGTAACGCACACCTGTCAATGCACCTGCCACATGCACGAGAGGCGTCCTACCACCGTGAATTCCGGCCCATATCACGGCACTCCCGCCGCCAAATGGGACAACCTGCTGCACACAGTTGGGGGCGTAACGTTCACCCCGACGTCTGTAGACACGTGCGCGCCCATCAGCACGTGTGAGTAGGAAACGGGACTCGTCAGTAAACAGTACATTTCTCCACCTTGCACGTGCCCATCTAACCCTCTGTTGGCACTAAAGCAGACGGTCCGCCAGATGACGTGGGGTCAATACGTGACGTCGAACAGGTCAACGGGCAAAAGGTCCAGCATCCCTCAGTCTGTTACGTACCGTTTGATCTGATATTCTCCGTACCCCAGGGATATGTGTGGTTGTAGACGTGGCTGTGATAGTGCGGTCTCGGAGGTGTCGCAGCCGGATGTATTGATCTTGTGCTTTGGTTGTCCCCCTTGGTCTTCCTGACCTTGGTCTGTCGTCAACTCTGTTGGTGTTGTTGTATCGGGTCCACAGTGCGGAGATTGTCTGTCTGGATACGCCATAGTGCCTGGCCACTTCTTGCTGAGTTGCTCCAGCTTGTAATCTCCCAATGGCGTTGTTCCGTTGAGCTGCATTCAGTCTTGGCATTCTGTCAACGCCTCTACTGCCGTTATAAGGACTGTATGAACAGCCGTTGATGTGGGTTTTTATACCCATTCAGCAGGGGGGCCTGCATGCCTGAATGCAGGATCCTGTGCTGCACGTTTTTTACAGGCGGTTGCGTTTGAATGAAGCTGTAAAATTGATCCCCAAACGCTACGTTTATGTGCTTTGCACGTGTTTTCGCGAATTATAGACACATCATCTTTCTGTTTGACTTATTTGGTTCTCATTTAATGTAATTATTTTAGATATTTGGCAAAAAGTGGTTTTACATCTATGTCAAGTTTCTTTTTTTGAAAAGTATATAATGTATCTAACTTAAAAGTTAAAGAAAAGATTTGATTTCAAACAACAGCCCCTAAACTAAAACAATCACGGTATCAAAAAGCTAATGGAATTTGATCTTCTTTTCAGCGACTTGCCGGAATTTGTGGCCCCAGGCCGTGTAGTGTGAACGAAACGTGTAGAGACAGGGGCGGGAGCTATGAATGTGAACAAGGTAACCTGTCCTCCTGTTTAAACAGATCATGACAACATGCCCACGATCAATCACGCATATAGCTAACCGTCAATAACATGTCCACATTCATCACGCATATAACATGCTATCTCTAACATGTCAACATTCATACGAATATATAAGAAAATTTGAAAAGTCACATTAGCGCTGCGCTTTGAATATCGGACCAACAGTCGGTCACTCGCACTGCCGGGGTCCTGTGTGTGCAATCAAAATGGTTCAGCTTCCTTGATCTATGAGCTGAATTTATATCATGTCCGTACCATTTTGTAAGAGGGAAATCAGAGTGTTCGCCAAAGACATTCATGTTTACTGTACCACCCTTTACTGAAGACGTGAAAATCAACAAGCTCAAGTCTGCTTGCATGTCAGTGACAGCTTCCAACGAAGGGCAAGGTCACCACCGGAATAAGAAAAGACAACCGTGATCTACTCAGCGTTTTACACTAGAGATAGGGAATGTTATTGTTCACCTTTGGGATATTTTGGGCCATATAATCAGAAATCAGGCACACTTCTACGGAGTTTTCGAATGATTTGTATCGGAAATGTTCCCTTTGAGTGATCTGGTTGTGCAGTCGTGAACAAACGACTCCCGAAACAGTGCCACAAAATACGCTTCGAAGAGGACACTGATGGCACAACCGGATCATCCAAAGTAAGTCTAGATATCTGTCCAGATAGTTTAAACTGACTTCTTTTCACCACGCTTATCCTGTTACGTTAAATCACATTGGCAGTTGCGAAAGTAGTCGGGTGCGTCACGCCCTTTGGGACCCTCGATCTATTGAATGGTAGTCGTATATTGTAAACTGATATAGCTCGATTATAAATGTCTGTTGAAGCTCAATGCATAACTTACATAGGATGCAAACCGAATTTGATGCGTGTGACAATCTTGTTTAGTTTAATAAAGTGTTTGTTAATATCCCTCGCTCACATGAGATTGCTTCAGTTCTGCCTTGTAGTCGCAAAAATGAATGACGTCTCATGATTTTTTTATGAATGAAAAAAGTAGTCCCGGTGTGACAGAGGTCACGGTTATCCAATCAGCACGAATAAAACAAGGTCAACCTTGTACGACACACGTGTGACGTACGGATTTAGTATCTTACCACCTGTATCTTCACCACGTGGTGATAAATAACATGCTATCACTGACATGTCCACATTCATCACGTATATAACATGTTTTCATGGCCACATTCACCACGTGCAGAAACTGGTTTGCACAAACTTTTAATATAGCCTTTCATCACTATAATGGCCACATTCAACACGTATTAAACATGCTCTTACGAACATGTCCACATTCATCACGTGCAGAAACTGGATTGCACAAACTGCTAATATGCCTTTCATCACTGTAATGGCCACATTCAACACGTATTAAACCGAAGCTGGTTTGCACACACTGCTAATATAGCCTTTCATCACTATAATGGCCACATTCAACACGTATTAAACATGCTACTACGTACATGTCCACATTCATTAGGTGATTTCAGTAACTGGTTTGAACACATTGCTAAATATAGCCTTTCATCACTATAATGGCCACATTCAACACGTATTAAACATGCTACTACGTACATGTCCACATTCATCAGGTGCTTTCAGTAACTGGTTTGAACACATTGCTAATATAGCCTTTCATCACTATAATGGCCACATTCAACACGTATTAAACATGCTACTACGTACATGTCCACATTCATCAGGTGCTTTCAGTAACTGGTTTGAACACATTGCTAAATACAGCTGCTCGCCGTCACCTTACTGCCTTTACCCGGATCGTAACCGCGTGATCAAAACTAAATGATGATGTTTATCGCTAGCAAAATGATGATGATGATGATGATGATGATGATGATGATGATGGAGATTTTACAAGCGCTTTCGCTGACCCAATTTTATGAGCATCATAAGACATATTTTACGATTTAAGGAAGGCGTCGATGACATGATGATGAACTGCCTCCGTTCTTTTTTGCAGAGGAGTTATGCATCACGAATTCGACACTCTATCTCGGAACCCTGAACATTACAAACACCGGGCGGACATGTCAGAGGTGGGACACTGACATCCCACACAATCGTCTGTATTTCCCCCGGGGAATGTCAGCCGAGGACCCCTCCCTAGTTGACGAGAGCAACTACTGTCGGATAACAGGCAATCCAGTGCCGTGGTGTTATACGGTGGACCCCAGCGTACGTTGGGAAGAATGTAGCGTCCCTTACTGTTGAGTAAGTCAGGGAGTATGGTTTTAAGCCGCTTTTAGCAATATTCCAGCAACATCAAGGCGGCGAACACCAGAAATGAGCTTCACTCATTGTACCCATGTGGGGAATCGAACTCGGGTCTTCAGCCTGACGAACGATCCCCTAACAGTGTCGAATGTTGTTGATGATCCCCTAACAGTGTCGAATGTTGTTGATGATCCCTTAACAGTGTCGAATGTTTTGAGTGTTCCCCTAACAGTGTCAAATGTTGTTCGTGATCTAACAGTGTCGAATGTTTATGATGATCCCCTCACAGTGTCGTGTGGTGTTGATGAACCCCTTAGAATGTCAAATGTTGTTGATGATCCCCTAACAGTGTCGAATGTTGTTGATGATCCCCTAACAGTGTCGAATGGTGTTCATGATCCTCTATCAGTGTGGAATGTTGTTGGCGATCCCCTAACAGCGTCGAATGTTGTTGATGATCCCCTAACAATGTCGAATGTTGTTGGTGAGCTCCTAACAGTGTCGAATGTTGTTGGTGATCCTCTAACAGCGTCGACTGTTGGTGATCCCATTACAGTGTCGAATGTTGTTGTGGTGATCCTCTGTTTTCATTATCGATCTACAGGGATCAAGAATAACATGAACTATCCTGACAAAGGACCTTTTTCAACGTTGCTTATCGCAGAGCTCAGGATTTTCTTGAGAAGACCTTGATGCGTTTGAGTCACTGAAGGAGTATGGTTTACACATAGTAGCTTCACTTGCAGTATCAATATATGAACACGAACAAGCATTAACGAACGGACTATCAGCTGTGCTACTGTACCACGTCGTCCTTGCCAGGCTATGAGACGTTTATAGACGTCATATGGACGCTCAAGTATGTGACAGTATATGTCTTATAGACATCATAAGAACGCTCATGTATGTGACAAAAGACGGTTCATAGACGTCATATAAATGCTCAAGTGTATGACAGCAGATGTCATATAGACGTTATATGGACGATCAAGTGTATCACGACATATGGAGTATGTCCTAGTTAATACTAAAATGAGGATTCCGGGTTAAAATTGGTCCCTGGCAACCTATGCTGGTCCTTATAGGCGACCAAATGGATCGGGTGGTCAGGCTCGGTGACTTGGTTGAAGGCGTGTGATCGTACCCCAACGGCGAGGAAGATTGCTCATAATATCGATCACTGGATTGTCTGGTCCATACTCGATTATTTACAGGCAGCCTTTATATAGCTGGAATATTGCTGAGCGCAGAGACAAACAACAGAACGAACAAAACAAACAAACATATTCTAATTAATAGCTTGAGGATGGTAGTATGTGGTGTGAGAGTTACGTGGCGATGTGATGATGTGGTTCTGGACGTCAGACTCTGCCTCGCTGGTCCGGAAACTCCGGCATCTAGATGACTCCAGAGGACGGGATTATACTTAGCTATATAACTGTCTCCGTATGGGGATGCTTTGTAGCCGTGTTCCCAACTGCGTGTGATTTTACATCTGATTAATTCCTTTGAGACCGAAATGTAAACATGAATATCGACAGACTGATGCCTTGTATTTGCAATTCTAGATGTCCGAAAGGTCTTTGATATGCATTTAGAAGTTGGCAGTTGACAGAAATACTAAATATAAAGACCATTTGCCAAGAGGAAGGTCAGAAGTTAATACCTGGAACGTTATATAGAGAGAATACAGAAGCTGAAATCCATTCATCTTTTGTGTCTTATCACGGTGCTGTAACAGTACCATATAAATGTAAGCGTGGCACATGGCCTTTCTTAGGCAACGTATATGCCTCAAAGAGTTGGACAGATTAAACAAATTATCTGTCATCAAAACCTTGTTGTGTTTCAAAGTT
Source organism: Haliotis cracherodii (assembly GCF_022045235.1). NCBI lineage: Eukaryota > Metazoa > Mollusca > Gastropoda > Lepetellida > Haliotidae > Haliotis > Haliotis cracherodii. Next base: position 27,580,539 of record NW_027266319.1, on the reverse strand, counting down.
TTTAAATATTGGAAAGTATACACGAGTGCTGGCATCGACTCTCAGCACAGTTTATAAATGTCCCGTTTAATACCTGCCAAATTAGTGAAGCCACATATCTCAATATCATATATAGTCAAGGTTAAATGAAGTTTTCAGACATATTAACTGCATTGTTACTGTATTGTTGATTTGTCAAAGTTTGAACACATTTGATGCACAGTAAAAGATCAGGCATACATATCATAGCTTAGATTCACGTCTACCATAGATCTACATTAATGTACATTCTCAAAGATGTTTTCGTTGACATAATTAGGTAAAGCTGCATTGCCAACTTGCATCAAGTCAGTTGTAACATAACAGATATCTTTTACAATTAACAAGAAAACAGCTTTATCACTATCACCCGCCATGGGTCACATTAGCATTTTTTGGTTCATATAGTAGTGAATATAACTATAAAAAGGAGTCCTATAAAGCCTTGAGAAGCAATAGTCTCTTTGGACACTTTACGACATCAGTAAACATGATTAATTGTGAAATTAATTAATTAACTGGGAACAAAACTAATCAGTCTTGATAAGTATATCTTAGAGAAGTTGACTTCAGTACTTTCTGAGAAAACATGTCCCCATTGCACACACTATGCATCAAGAAATAAAACATGAATCAAGGGTCATTACTCCGTAAAATAATAATTGACAGTACCCTTTTTTCGACGTATCTCTTGATAAACTTTCATTCATGTAACTTCAGTAGTTTCTGAGAACACTTGTCAACATTGCACACACGATGCACTAAGATGAAAATCACGGCTCTTGGGACATAACTCTGTAAAACAAATTGACGGGACCAATTTTCGAACTCATTCATGACAAGTATCTCTTAAATAAGCATGCACACATTCATTCATGTAACTTCAGCAGTTTCTGAGAAAACTTGTCCCCATTTAACGCAGTATGCACTGAGTTGAAAATCATGGAGCAAGGGCCATAACTCTTTTATAACTCTTTTTCCAACATAACGACAACAGTTGGCACAAGAAATGCAGGTAGAGTGGGTGAACATTCTCCAGACCACATGATTCTCATCCAGGTGTATTGACCTTAAAGTTATGTAAAGATATTAAACCTGATCCAATATTTATCAACTCTTATCTGAGTAGATATCTAGCATATAATTCTGCAGACAAATATGTCCTTTTTCATTAAGGCAGCAAACATTCCAACCACCGGAAATCTCTTGAACTGCGTGGACTTTTTCAATACTTTCTTGATATTTAATTCCTCATATTACAAATGCATATAATATTGGTGACATTTAAAAGTCAAATATTTTGCACGCACAAGAAAAGGATAACTGTTCATATTGATAGTTTAGAAAATGGAAAAAATGGTCTTTCCTCCTGGAGTGGACATTTTTGGCCACCACTTTGCCCACCTCAAGGTCGATGTAAATAAAACTCCAAGATATTTGTAGCAGCTTGTAGTTTTCACCGGTTTATCAAGAATAGTTCCTGCCTCATTTCGAGTGATGCACCATTCAGATAAACAATTACGTAAGGTGTATTTTTCTTAAATGACTTCCCCACTTCTTACAAAAGAATGTAGCACAGTCAAGTTATCGCTGTAGGCCAATCACAGTATATATGAAAAGATCACAACATCGCCCGCAAATAAAAGCAGTCTTCAATACTTTGTGAAAAAATGCTATACCTCCAAGATGTTTAATTTCTGTAACTAATTATATAGAAATTATAGGCACTTGAATTATAAAAAATCCACACGTATCCATAATAGAAAAAGTCCTTACATTTTACAGCATATCTTCAGTCATCGTCTCTTCCTGTTTAAATCTTTTATGTTTATAACGCTCCTTGAAGTTTGATTTTGCATTGTAAAATGTTAATAAATTTGTATTTCCTATGGAATACTGTAAGGGACATTCTCGCGATCTCGCATTCTCGCGATCTCGACCTGTGGAAACTAGGTAAATATGCCCAAAACACGAGAATGCGAGATCGCGAGAACGCGAGATTTTGACAAAATCTCGCGTTCTCGCGATCTCGCATTCTCGTGTTTTTGGTACATAGCCATTTTTGTCAAAAGTCGACAACGCGAGAATGCGACATTTGAACATGATGCAAAATCTCGCAATCTCGCAATCTCGACTTGTCAAATTAGGCCACAAAAAAACGAAATCGCGAGAACGCGAGAATGCGACATTTCATTTTCTCGCGATCTCGCGTTCTCGTGTTCTCGCGTTTTAGACGCTGTCCGTGCGCATGCGTAATATCATAAAGTCAAGCGCATGCGCACGTTAGTAGTCCTATGGTCATGCTTCTTTCATGCTCTTCATTCTCCAAGTAGCATTTCGCAAACTTATGACTTGAGCTTGAAAATGCTATGTAATTTACATACACAAAGTCTGAGTCATCTCCCGTTGTTACAGTTTCCTATGTACTTTATAATAAAACCCTCAACATGCTCAATATATTTTACAAAAAAAATTGTGTGCATGAATGTCCAATGATAGTGAAAATATTAATGTGTCTGAAAGCTGGAAACAAAACTATTACCGGCAGTGAGTGAGTAATATTGCTTAAAGTCGCATCAGCAGTACTACAGTTACAGAAATAATCACAGGCCAGTGAGTTTCTCCATGAGGCAATTTTATACACGGCTAGCATATTCATGAAAGGCAAAATTCTCATAGACCAATTTGTAATACAAAATTAACTTTCATATTTTCATATTGTAACCGGGGATTGTGATGGAAAATACAATTTCAAACATAGACTACGGGTGTGAGTGTTTATTGCCAGAGTAGATAATGACATCTTTTAATGTACAAAACAATACTGCATAGGTTTCATTCATTCGTTTCATATAAGCATACGTCTATATTCTGTACATGAACATGAACTTACTAATCAATGATATACAAAATCATTATATTAACCCTATAATGAACAAACAATTCATCAAGGGCGATAACTCGATCCCGACATCACTCATAAGATACAATATAAACCTGGTCCATGTTGTAAAACACACTTAACATTATAAATACAATTACCATTTTCTTGAAACTGCTGTATTTATTCAGTAACTCACATATATTTGGCACGATACACTATTTACAATTCATATTTCGAGACACGACAAACATGTAAATTACCCATACCCAGTGGGTGACCCTGGGATGTTTATCATCTTCATGCAACCGCCCTATCTACGAAAATGAGGTCCTATGTAGAGCCAGCTGACGGTCACTTCCCTCTCACAAATAACGTCATCAAACTCTCTGCGATATTAAGTTACATGATCACAATCAAATCATCAGAAACGAGGTCATGATTAATCGTATAATACACCCCGCTTCGTTCTTCAATGATTTTAGCGAGTAAACGTTTAGTCATCTATAGAGTAAGTGTGAGAGTTGGGTTTAACACCGCTTTAAACAGTATTCCAGTTACATCACAACGTGTCAGCTTAATATGAGAGGAAAGCCCGAAGTGATGCAGGTCTCAGACGTTTACCTCTTCGATGAAGCCCACGAGAACGGCGAACCGGGATTCGAACCCACAATCATAGGTTCCGGGCGTGCCCAACTGACGCAACTCTGCACAGCGAATCGCGGCGCCTCAAACGACTGGGCCACCCTAACGAGTGTTGATATATTTGATGTCAGACCGCCGTCATATAGCTGGAATATTGCTGAGTGCGGCGTTAAAATCAAACAAGCAAACAAAATCTTTCTGAAAAATACCTTTATGCATCCATGTTGGTTATTTGACTGTTAGTTGTTAGACAATATTTGTCAAATTCAGTCAGTTCACAGGCAAGAAACGGAGTGTGTTCTTGACTTTATTATGTTACCAGTCTCCATAAAATTTCTGTATGATCAAAAGACTTGGAACATTTGTATTCTGACATTGTCAAAAGTCACGTGATTTTGGGCAGCCATTTTGAAATAAACTTCATTAATTTGCAAAGCAGAAATTTCTATGAACGTTGTGGTTCATCCCGTCGTTTTGATGTTAAAAGACACGAGCGTGAGATTTTATTCATCATCCAACATCATTCTTCCAACTTTTTCAGTTTGCAGACAGTAATAAGATGTTGGATACAATGGTTCGTGCGCACCTTAGTTCACGCCGCTGCACGCGAGTTTACCGTGAGTGAGTGAGTTTGGTTTTACGCCGCTTTTAGCAATATTCAACCAATATCACGGCGGGGGACACTAGAAATGGGCTTCAAACATTGTACCCATGTCGGGAATCGAAACCGGGTCTTCGGCGTGACGTGCGAATGCTTTAACCACTCGGCTACCCGACCGCCCCGAGTTTACCGTGACGAATTACCTTACGAAATAGTTACATTTAACTGTATAGACAATTAGCACAAAAACACGAGAACGCGAGATTGCGACACTTGACCAATGTCGCAATCTCGCGTTCTCGCGTTTTTGTGCTAATTGCCTATACAGTTATATGTAACTATTTTCAAAAACACGAGAACGCGAGAACGCGAGATCGCGACACTTGACCAATGTCGCAATCTCGCGTTCTCGCGTTCTCGTGTTTTTGTGCTAAATGCCTATACAGTTATATGTAACTATTTTTAAAAACACGAGAACGCGAGATCGCGACACTTGACCATTGTCGCAATCGCGCGTTCTCGCGTTCTCGTGTTTTTGTGCTAATTGCCTATACAGTTATATGTAACTATTTTCAAAAACACGAGAACACGAGAACGCGAGATCGCGACACTTGACCAATGTCGCAATCTCGCGTTCTCGCGTTCTCGTGTTTTTGTGCTAATTGCCTATACAGTTATATGTAACTATTTTCAAAAACACGAGAACGCGAGAACGCGAGATCGCGACACTTGACCATTGTCGCATTCTCGCGTTCTCGTGTTTTTGTGCTAAATGCCTATACAGTTATATGTAACTATTTTTAAAAACACGAGAACACGAGAACGCGAGATCGCGACACTTGACCAATGTCGCAATCTCGCGTTCTCGCGTTCTCGTGTTTTTGTGCTAATTGCCTATACAGTTATATGTAACTATTTTCAAAAACACGAGAACACGAGAACGCGAGATCGCGACACTTGACCATTGTCGCAATCTCGCGTTCTCGCGTTCTCGTGTTTTTGTGCTAATTGCCTATACAGTTATATGTAACTATTTTCAAAAAAACATGAGAACGCGAGAACGCGAGATTGCGACATTGGTCAAGTGTCGCGATCTCGCGTTCTCGTGTTTTTGTTCCTGTTTGCCTGTACAGTCATCTTGTGTCTCAGTCGTCTGAGTTGTCGCAATTCGTTGTGTAGAGTTGCGTCCCTTGGATGTGCCAGAAACCTACAAAGGTAGGGGCATTGCCTAAAAGTCGGGCCGGGCCGGGCCGGGCCGGGCCGGGCCAAGGCGGGCCAAAGTGTTACTGGATAATTACTTCATTATCGGCGATCATACCTACATATAATTGATGCAACATACAGACATGACATTAATGAACAATCACCAAAAAAAAGTGCACCATAAATAAGTAATTCGGAGTAAATCACTTGAAAACCAGAAAGTGGAGCTGTGTGCAAGCGTCGCTGATCTTGGTAACATGTAAAAGAGCAATCGTTAAACGAAATAAGATTTGAAACGTATCAAATACTTCTAGCTATCGTGATACAAATTTCCATCTGTGAGCATAGCGTTTATATTTATAGGAACGTAGTATATATAAGTAAATACCACTTTATGATGTCACTGATCGTCGTATTTAAAGCAGACACGTTGGTTAAAGTAGACCAAGTAGACTCAACAGTCACACAAGTGTTCGGTCCGACTTGGCCCGGGCTGTCAAAATCAACTTTAAACTCACATATGTATCATCAAATGGATTCACATCTATAAACTAGTATAATATCTACCTAAATACCACTTTATAGTGTCTCAGATCGCTGTACTTAAAGAAAACAAGGGGCTCAAAGTGAAGCCCTTTTCCCTCTACATTCTCAACATAGTCTCTATCAGAAGTGTTTGGCTTGTGTTGGGTCCGACTTGGCCCGGGCGGTCAAAATCAACTTTAAACATAAATATCTATCTTCATATGTGTTTACATCTATAGATTAGTGTTATATCTACCTATATACCACTTTATAATGTCACGGTACATCGTATTTAAAGAAAACATGGGGCTCAAAGTGAAGCATGTTTACTGTGTTTTCTTAAGAAAATCTATGTCAGAAGTGTTCGGTCCGACTTGGTCCGGGCTGTCAAAATCAACTTAAACCTCACAGATGTATCTTCAAATGTGTTAACATCTATAGACTAGTGTTATATCTAAGTGAAGCCCTTTTCCCTCTACATTCTCAATATAGTCTCTATCAGAAGTGTTTTGCTTGTGATGGGTCCGACTTGGCCCGGATAATAGAAGCATTAAGCAGGGTTGAGGGAAAGGTTTATCCTGAAATCCAAAGTGTCTCACCTTACCTTCTCCAAGCGTTACTCTGTAAGTATGATCCTTGAAAAAAAACACGACGGAATAGGTAAAAGCAAGGGATTTTCCGACCAGACACAAACCATGAACAAAGGGCTTCACTTTAACGAGTATACTTCACTCCAACACATTTGGTGATACATCTGTGAAGTTTAAGATGAATTTGACAGCCCGGGCGAAGTCGGGACAAGGACATGTGACAGAGATTTTCTTGAGAAGATCTTTAAATGCGAAAAACTGTGACGTTATAAAGTGGTATGTAGGTAGATATAACACTAATCTATAGATGTAAACACACTTGAAGATACATCTGTGTGTTTAAAGTTGATTTTGACCGCCCGGGCCAAGTCGGATCCAACACAAGCCAAACACTTCTGATAGAGATAATGTAGAGGGAAAAGGGCTTCACTTTTGAGCACCTTGTTTGCTAGTGCAATATGAGACACTAAAGTGTAATATAGGTAGATATAATATTAGTCTATAGATGTTAAGTATGTGTTGTAACTTTAGAAGCGCTTTGACAGTTATTAACACGTGTCGTGTCAGTCCTATATATGACATTCGCGAATATCCACTTGCAGAAAACATCCTGTGTTGGTTTAACACGAATTAGTGCCAAACACGTTAATTAATGAAAGAAGAGTAGTCAAAACACTGTCATTTCGAATTCCTGCCCAGGACATCACACCCCTGCACGCTAAGGTCGGTAAGAAACCTTCTCATCAAAGTCAAGACACAGTCAAGACACTGACTTTTCGGTATGGACTCTCGGTATGTAGCTATAATTATCATTTTATTACATTGCTGAAGATGCATTTTGATACAAACTCAATAAAATGAGCAAAACTATACGTTTCTGGACATTTGAGATCTGCCTAGATATGCACGTTTCGTTTTATTATTCTGCAATCCAGTTTTAGTATTACCCGCTGGCCCGGCCCGCCCCGACTTTTCTTGGCCCGACTTTTAGGCAATCCCAGTGGTAGGTTCCAGGGGCACTGATCTACAGCAATGCCCCGAGACTGGTTGTTGTCTTTGTTATTGTTTTCCCCCGTGAGTATCCGGATGATATAGCAGATGTCAAGACTTGTCGCGACCTGTGCTGCGCCATTCGTAAGCGCATGTATCGCTTTTATTAATAGTATTTCATTGTGGGTACATAGTTTAGACAAAATGTATAAAGTTTCACGAAGGCAATTTTTGCAACGCATAAATATTCAGTTATTTTACAAATTGACTGAAAATCGGTGAATTTATGTTATTGTTATTACGAATTCCAAACATTTTTATGTTTTAATTTCATCACCCAGTGACTGAAAATGATAGGATTAAATTAAAGAAAACGAAATTCAAAGTATGTTTTTATAGTTTTGGCTTCTAATACTAGCGGGGCGGTCGGGTAGCCTAGTGGTTATTGCTGAAATAGTGCTAAAAGCGGGGTAAAATCAAACACACTCACTCACTCTAATACTAGGATAAATAGTCTATTTTTAAGCCCTTTTGAACCTCTTAAAAGTTGTTAGTCAATCTGGACTTGGATTCAGTCAATTTCTATATTACTGATATATTTAGACATTTTATAAATTGCCTGAGTGAATCACATTTTACACATTGAGTGTAATATACATGTATACACGCCTACAGGTACAAGAGGAACAAAAATGATTTTGTCCAATGCAACAGCAAATGAATGAAAACAAAATGCAAATATCATAGTAACGACCCACCGAAGTTTTATGTATAAATTTGGGCAGCTTCCTTGTTCGAGGAATGTATCCGTGAACATTCACAAATAGGAACAATATCCCTTACGTCTGCAGCTGTGCAAATAAATGTATTCGACTTCACATGGTTCTGTTACATTCAAATGTTTTAAAATATATACATATAGCGTTTCTGGATATTATAACCCGTGTTCGTTTCTCAACTGACCACTAAGTTTGTTTCAGATGTTTCACACAGGTGTCTAGTCTCATCGGTCAGCTGAGATAGCACGTGTGACAATTATGTTCATGATGTCCTTGGTGCTTTATAAATATCCATGGAGTTAGAAAGCAATGAACAATCAATAAACGTATTATCGGCTAATCCTTTGAACCAAGTATGTTGTTTTTACATCGGCACTTCACGCCATGATATGAGTGTATTCCGTCTGCTTTAGTAAACCTACACATGTAAACACTTACAAACCCACTGTGCAAGATAACAGTGATTAATCAATGAACGTATTTTCTGTGGAACTTTTGATGGCGAGGAATGATCCGTTTACAAAAACGTAAATGAACTGATCTCTCCTCTTGCTGGGCTGCGACGTGAATATTACATAACATACATTTCACCTCACTTCAAACCTGGATTCAGATGAAATAATTACCCCAGACACAAGACACAACAGCCAAATGGGAACCGTTGTCAGGTAATCTGAGTAGTGCTACCACTAACTATACCTGTAATAGGTTCATTAACTGAGCAAAGACACAGGTGTAGGGTTATGCCAGAAAACCTGGATAACAACAAGAGATAGCAATCGTATTATCCGCGCAATCCAAAATCCGAAAATGCTTTCACTGCTTGGATACCATTTTTTAAACTATAAAAATAAACTGACGGCCAAAAGAAACGTTACCAACGATATTTCTATGATAAAATATGACCAACACAAATTGAAGCAGCAATAACAATTAACACGTCCCATTTTAATTCTGGAAACCCTAACGGCCAGAAACTCTACGGTCTTTTCCCAGTCTCGGTCAAAGGTATTTACAAAAATAAGCATGCTGTTTTTATGGGAACATACTAAGGAAGAAAAAATGAAAAAAAAGAGTTAAAAAACTCAATATTTACACCATCTCTCCCATGGGCCAATTATTGTATTGTAGAAATTCATCATTCAGAACCGTAAAATTGCTAATTCAACAACAAAGTCCTTGACCTCCAACAGGGACATTTCTTGACAAGGGGTCATTCGTCCAGTATTCGATCAACAACATTGGTTACAACTTTAAGGTGACAACGGCCCAGACCGTTCAAAACGGGATATGACCTCCATGAGCGGCAATGCATCTTCGAATGCGGCGTCGAACTGAGTAGACAAGTGTCCTCACATCGACCGAAGGTATCCGATTCCATTCCTCACGGAGGGCAACGATCAACGCTTGTCTCGTGAAGGGAGGATGTTGACGTTTCCGAAGACGACGCCCCAGCTGGTCCCAGAGATCTGGTAATCGAGCTGGCCACGGCAGGACAGTCACGTTGTTGGCGTTGAGGAAGTCTCTAGTAATACGGGCTTTATGGGGTGTGGCGTTATCTTGTTGGAACACCGTCCGTTGTTGTCGCTGGATGAAAGGAAGAACCACTGGCCGTGAGATATTGTCAATGTAGCGTTGTGCTGTCAGATTGCCTTCGATGATGAGACGTTCCGTCTTCTCGTCCCCGCAAATGCCGCCCCAGGCCATCACATTTCCGCCCCCGTAAGGTTCAACCTCCTGGACACAACCAGGAGCCGTACGGTCACCACGTCGTCGATAAACTCGCGTCCGCCCATCAGGTTTGAAGAGTTGGAACCTGCTCTCGTCACTAAACAGCACTCGCCGCCAATCCCTTTGTTGCCATCGCTGAGTTTGCCTGCACCACGTCAATCTAGCGCGTCGATGTTGACGGGTCAAGGTCATGCCCTTGAAAGGGCGATAAGCCCGGAGACCATAATGTCGTAGTCGTCTGGTCACTGTTTGTCTGGTGACCGGATGTCCTAAGTTGTTGGCAGCTGATGACGTCACAGTAAGAAATATGTTCCTCGGATGAAGTACCCGTAAAAAGCGGTCATCCTGCGGGGACGTGACCTTTGGTCTGCCACTCCGTGGTCTGTCTGCGGTTCTGCCGGTCTGTCGGAGACGTGCGACCAGTCTGGTAATGGTCATCTTGGGGCATGTTAATGGCAACCGCTCTCCGTGTCGCTCCTATCTGCAGCATACATATGGCTCTCTCCCTCTGGACAGCGGTCAGTCTTGGCATGTTCGTTGGTGTTAATCATCGCAACCAGTGATAGGGAACAGATCGGTGCGTAACTTATACCCGGGATTGCACGGTAATTGGGGAAAGAATGTTTTATAAAAATGCTGAAAACACCAATATTTCCCAAAATCCGTAAAGCACGTGTAAAGAACGACAGAGAACATGAAGGTTGTATTCGTGAAATGTGTTCTTTACTGTTTTTGAACAGGTTGGCATCTTTGTTTCAAAGTGGCAAATCAGTTAATGTTGGTAACGTTTCTTTTGGCCCTCAGTTTATAGCCATCTGGGGTATTTCCAAATAACGACATCCGATGAGCTTCCATCGTTCTTTTTGTCCGTTTGTTTAGGCTGACGAAATTAATTAACATGCGCCCTGTGTCTGAGATTCTGAGATTAAAGGTAACCAATCAGTGTTCTTGAACACGGTAGTCTTGTCACGCTCAGTTGCGTCAGCGAGCAAATCGGCAGATAGTGAACCCCCGCTGGCAGAGTTAGACAGCCGAGAAGGAGATTAGTGCCCCTTTAAACCTACAAGCCGGGATATAACTGAAATATAAATACTGGTCAAAGCAGTGTTAAACTCACTCCCTTGTTCAGAGCCATGCCGGTCCCCCAGGCTTGATATTGGGGGTACTTTTCCAGTATAAGCATGCCTGTCATTTGGATGTTAAGGCCGCAATAAATTAATAGTTACAGTTTGATTGATTTTTTAAAAACATGGGAGACAGAAGACGTTTAAATTTAACGTTTTATTTTGTTCTTATTAACCTACTTTAGGCATATGTGTACGATTGCTGCCGACGGATGCGATTCGCATGCATCATGTGTGTTCAGTAGGGCTACGTGTGCGGAGTATTTTATCAGGTAAAGAAAGTAGGAACACTCATACTAACGATACTTCTATTTCAAGGAATTTGAGGGCATTAGAATAATGTAAGGCAGGATGTTTTGTTGTCAGGCGGGATGAAAATCAATTAATTAAAGTAGCGAATATGGTATCGTATAAAAAGACATAAACAAAAAAAACCATCGGACAATATCATTTTATCCGAATGCTACAAATTGGTCTGTGAGAATTTTATTTTAATGAATATTCTAGCCGTGTGTGAAATTGCCTCATTGAGAAACTCACTGGCTTGTGATTATTTCTGTAACTCACAGTGTAGCCGCGAATAGCTGCAATACTGCTGATGCGGCTTTAAGCAATATTACTCACTCACTCACTGACTGTGATAGTTTTGTTTCCAGCTTTCGGACACATTAATGTTTTCACCATTATTGGAGATTCATGCACACAATTTCTTTTGTAAATTATATTGTGCATGTTGGGGGGTTTATTATAAAGTGCATAGGAAACTGTAAAAACTTTGTGTATGTAAATTACATAGCATTTCCAAGCTCAAGTCATAAGTTTGCTAAATGCTACTTGGAGAATGAAGAGCATGAAAGAAGCATGACCATAGGACTACTAACGTGCGCATGCGCTTGACCTTATGATATTACGCATGCGCACGGACAGCGTCTAAAACGCGAGAACACGAGAACGCGAGATCGCGAGAAAATGAAATGTCGCATTCTCGCGTTCTCGCGATTTCGTTTTTTGTGGCCTAATTTGACAAGTCGAGATTGCGAGATTGCGAGATTTTGCATCATGTCCAAATGTCGCATTCTCGCGTTGTCGACTTTTGACAAAAATGGCTATGTACCAAAAACACGAGAATGCGAGATCGCGAGAACGCGAGATTTTGGCCAAATCTCGCGTTCTCGCGATCTCGCATTCTCGTGTTTTGGGCATATTTAGCTCGTTTCCAAAGGTCGAGATCGCGAGAATGCGAGATCGCGAGAATGTCCCTTACAGTATTCCATAATTTCCTGTATTGATTTAAGTGCATGTATGTTTTCTCTCTTTAGCATTTCTCATTGTTATTAAACCAGATAGGTTGTTGTTTGAACGTTCGCCTCATCTTATGTTGCAGAAACATGTCACTGTCATCGTGCGAAAAGATGTCCGTTAATCTACATTGAAGTAAGACGAGTTCTATGGATGAACAACTTCTTTATATAGGTATATATACACTTATTGACATCTAAGTTGTTACAGTGACTAGTTGATGGACACAGAGAGGTGATTAAGCTAATTGGAAGCCAGTGGATGACTAATGAACACAGAGTAAACAAGCAGACTGATGGAGATGATGGAAGCCACTGTATTAATTGGATGGACAAAGGGATTTAGCAATTAGGTGATGGTAAGCAGGCGGGATGTAATAGCCTTGGTCTCTGTTCATTGCTGGCTGGATCCTTGGTGTCTAGCCGGGAGAGCCACATTTCAGAAATGGCTATTGCCGGTAGAGCCACATTTTCAGCTGAGTGCATTTCACCTATTCTAGCGGGTAATTACTTAATCCGATTACCGATACCTTTATATGAGTGTCCCACATTTAAATTATTAAGCGTGGTGTTCTTTAGAGATATCTTTAAATGAGTGTCCCACATTTAAATTATTAAGCGTGGTGTTCTTTAGAGATACCTTTAAATGAGTGTCCCACATTAGTTGGACTTTGAACGTGCAGCTCACAATGCCGTGACTGATGTATTTCCTGGGACATTAGTTAGAGGGTGTTTCTTTCACTTCACCCAATGTTATTCAAGTTTCTTGTTATGCAATTTAAACTATAATGTAATTCAGAGACATTACGCATGCCTGCACACTTAGAATGTTATTCAAGCTTCTTGTTATGCAATTTAAACGATAATGTAATTCAGAGAAATTACGCATGCCTGCACACTTTGACGAAAACAACTGCACATACACATCCCGGATGTGATGCAGTGAGGCTGCAACGTTCCCACAACTACTTGTGTGCAACGACTTCGGTATGTGCTACCCCCCAGAGATAACATTAACATACACACTTAAACTCACGATAAACTCATAGACACCAACAGGCATTTATCATGAAACATACAACTGCGCAGTTGGTGATCATGAAACGTAAACGATACCCAAAATTGTTTAAGCTGAAAACGCCCAGCCGACAGGTAGCAAACAAAGTAACGATTTAAGCTTAAGTCAGCGAGCCTGACCACCCGATCCCGTTAGTCGCCTCTTACGACAAGCATAGTCGCCTTTTTCGGCAAGCATGGGTTGCTGAAGACCATTTCTACCCCGGATCTTCAGATGTGACATGTCTGGGACTTAGCTACTTACCGGGCCAGTCCAATGTCCGTATACCTTCTCGTCTGCCTCCTTGGAGGCATTTCAGCGTGTGCTTAGCTCAAGGCAGGCAAACAAATAACCTTCTTGTGGATACCCGCCCACGTAGGAATATACGGTAATGAAAACGCCGTTAAAGCAGCTAAACTATCCCTCAAAATCCCAGAAATAAGCTTAAACTTACCCATCTCAAAATCAGAAATTAAAAGTGTAAACAAGCAAAAAATCACAAAAATGGCATAACCTATATCTAAACTCAAATAGCCAAATCATAAAAGTGCTCAGCAAACCACTAACCAAACCAAAAATTCTCCATCCATAAAAAAAATCGACAGAGTAATCACTAAACTCCAAACAGGACACACCAACCTAAATAACCACCTAAAAAATTAAAAAAAACACACTACAGGTAACTGCCCACACAAGGTCTGGTGATGGACTATAAGGAAGATGACGAGGTGAAGAAGCTGGTGAGAAGAGCTGCTGCCCTCCCTCTACTACCTCGTGACAAAGTGGATGATGTGTGGCTTGATGCCATTGCTGACTCTCCTGCTGGCCCTAAAGTGACTGCCTTCATGGACTACGTGACAACCAGTTGGGTTCAAGGAGGGGCCTTCATGCCAGAGATTTTGAACCATTTCGAAAACCAAGGCCACCGTACCAACAATCACCTTGAAGTGTGGCACAACAAGATAAAGAAACTTGCCAAGAAGTGCCACCCGAACATCTACGAGGTAGTGAAGCTATTTCAGCGAGAGCAGTCACTCAAAGAGGTTGCAGTCCTGAGACTCTCTCACCAGTGGTCAGAACCTTCACGAAGAAAGAAGTACAAGGCAATCGATGCGCGTATTGCGTCCCTCAAGATCCAGCTCCTGAACCAACACCTGAGTGAGATGGAATATGCTGACCACGTGGGCGACCTCCTTCATATGCAGTAATGACATTAAATGCATTATGATATTCATATGCTATTCATATTCATCAATGTAAAGTTTTGATGAATATGTTATCCTTGTTGAATAAAAAATGAGAAAACAAGACTTGTTTTGTTATATACGGTAACCTGTTAGAATCACAAAGCATGTTTTGACAGCATAGCCGCGAGAGCCACATTATACAATCACGCAACCATAACCATTGCCGCGAGAGCCACATCAATTTGGGCTATCTATTTTCGAAATGTGGCTTTGCCGGCCTGTAACCGGATCCTTTTGATGTAGATGGCTTCTAGGAGTTTCCTGATTTTGTAGTCTGATTGGTTGTTGGCCAGGATCTTGATGTTGTTCCACTAGATGTTGCGATCGGGGTGGGTTTGGGTGTGGTCGGAGATGGCTGATTTTGAGTCATATTTTTGTACTGAGGTCTTGTGTTCTTTTATTCTAATGCGTAGGGGCCTGGATGTTTCTCCTACATAGGAGTCGCCACAGTCACATTGTATGTGATATACGGCTCCAGCTGGGTCTTCTTTCTTCGATGTAGGGGGCTTGTCATTGGCGCCGAGGATGTTCTGGATTGTCCTGCCTCTCTGGAATACTGTATCAATGTTGGCGTGGTGTTTGAGCAGTCTGCGGATCTGCTGGCTGGCTGTTCCTATGTAGGGAAGACTGATGACAAACGGGGCTGTCTGTTGTCGTGGAGGCCGCTCTCTAGGGCTGAGGATGCTGTTGATTGTTTGTTCAACTAGGCTGGTAGGGTAATTGTTGAAGTTAGTGAATACATGGCGGAGGTGGTTGAGTTCAGTTTTTAGCTGTTGTGGCGTAGAACAGGTGTTGACAGCACGTCGGGCTAAGGTGGCGATGATTCCTCTCTTGATTTGTGGTGGGTGGTTAGAGGAATTGTGCAGATACTGATCCGTATGGGTGGGTTTACGGTAGACACTGGTGTGTAGTTCGTTATCGGGATCTTTCTGCACTCTTACATCTAGGAATGGTAGTTGTCTCTCTGTGTCCATCAACTAGTGACTGTAACAACTTAGATGTCAATAAGTGTATATATACCTGTGTTGTTTAGCCCTATCCATCAATTGCTTGATAAAGGTGTTAGGATCTACACCGAAACGTCGCAATAATTGTAATAAAGAAGTTGTTCATCCATAGAACTCGTCTTACTTCATCACTCCAACTTCTAAATGCCACTGAAAGAAGTTAATCTACATTGAGCTGCATTTATGCCACTTTCAACAAGTTCTCTGTATTTCATGAAACACATGTTCACTAAGAGTACTTCGTAAAAGTTCCCGGAAGTCTGTTGTTTCACTTAAATATATAAATATACAATGACTTTGACTTTGTATTGAATGGGTGTCAATGACTTTTACCTTGGCATGCACAACTGCATGTATACCGGTATAATCATTGTTCACAAACGTGTAATAACCATCTCTTGACTGACCATGTGACCTAAGAACAAACCACGGGCCTGATCAAATTCACACGTGTCCATATTTACGGTCAACCTTGCCTGTAAACTTCGCTCAAGGAGGCTCAAATGATCGTCGTTACTTCCAAGTGAGCTTCTCAATCAATTTCCGCGGATGATGGTCTGTCGGGATGACAGTAGTTATTAATAAACTTATAAACCTCCGGTGACGCCATCCTATTGTTCACCAGTCGGGTTAAATCTCATAAACAGGGACGTTGTAATGTCCCTGGGATTTTATATAATATCCCTGGGATTTTATATAATATCCCTGGGATTTTATAGGATATTCAAGTCATATTTGCTATATAATGTGTTATAATATCCCAAGGATTTTATATAATGTCCTGGGTATTTTATCAATATAACTTCCGTTCAGATTGTAACATGTAATGAAATGTAAAATCAAATGACAAATGTTTTCTTTATATTCCCAAGGATCGATCGAACTCGCAACCTTCATATCTGTAGCCCAGTGAGTGAGTTTTAGAATGTCCTTTTCAAGATCCGTACGCCAGCAACAGATATTTTACGCCCGTTTCTTAAGGTTTATGGAAAGTATGTTCGAAACATAATTTTTTTGATAAATGTTGTTTTGAGGTTCAAAATCGGTTTATAAGTAAGATATGGGATGCGGGTATTAAATATCATAACAACCCTCCTATACATAATCTGCCTACTATGAAAGAGTATGTGAAAAGTGCATGTTCCTTTAGGTAAAACATATAACATGGCCATGTGATCTGGTAGTAGGGTTGATCTATGTACACCCTGATGGCTCGTCTTTTTATAACCATATAGATGGAAATGACGTAGAGTGAGTGAGGGAGTATGGTTTTACGCCGCTTTAGCAATATTCACGGCTTGGAACACCAGAAATTGGCTTCACATATTGTACCCATGTCGGGAATCTAACCCGGGTCTTCGGTGTGACGATCGAACGCAATAACCACTAAGCTATCCGACCGCCCCGAAATGACATAGACGTTGTAGAAGATAAACTTCTGCAGATGCTGTTTGAGTTTGGGGAAAGGTGCGGGTATTTCATCGCAAGAACGTCTGATGAGTCAGATTATGTAAAATATTATGATGCTTCCAATATACCAGTTGTAAAGGATAATAATTCTGGTTATTGTGACTATTCAAGACATACAAATGACAGAGATGTAAATACATAGGCGTGCACACTTCTCAATATGCATATCCTAAAAGCGCGCACAGCAAGCGATATGCCACCATGGGGGTAGTATTGCTGACTACTTCTTCATTCCAAGTGACATGTTTCTCTGATCTAATGTTTAAACTTCGTTCAGAATCGGACCATATGCCACTTAAATGTTTCATTATAGATGTAAACCAGTGTCCTCTTGATCCTCTTTAAATCGGACTTTTGTATTAAAAACCATTGACACTCTGCGCACAGTAGTCTCCACAGTAGGCACAGGCCTACAGTCAGGAGTGAGTGAGTGAGTATGGATTTACGCCGCTTTTAGCAATATTCCAGCAATATCACGGCGGGGGACACCAGAAATGGGCTTCACACATTGTACCCATGTCGGGAATCGAACCCGGGTTTTCGGCGTGACGAGCGAACGCTTTAACCACTAGGCTACCCGACCGCCCCCTACAGTCAGGAGTTATGCCAGTTGACATGAAGATGACCTTGGTGAAACTTCGTCTACGAAACAGGGATGGATTCAAATAAGATGTTAACTATAGACCCGTCTTGAACTTTAGCTTCCTATCTTAAGTAATAGAAATATTAGTTCTTAGTCGACTGTACAAGCATCTGAGTGACCACGAACGCTGTCAATACTTCCAGACTGCATACAGGCCAAACCACAGCACGGAAACATCTCTTCTCAGAGTCGTCAGTAACCTCCAGCGTGGAGGTGATGCAGAAACGTACACAAGGGAAAACTCCAATATATACAAAATATACAATTTTGTATATTTGGTATTTCCAAAATATACAACTTAGTATATTTGGTATATCCAAAAATATACAATTTTGTATATATGGATAGATTGTACCACTGCTTCATTTAATTTTTTTCACCCCCCAGACAAAGATTCTTACAATATGTGGTTGAAAAGTTTACCAATGATACCGAACAGTATTATTATTGCATGTGACAATAATGCTTTAATACTATTTTCATTATGACAACTATATTTGGAGTGTCATGAAATAATTTGTATTTCTTTATGGTGACAGCATTTTACATAAGAAATAGAACATTTGTGCAGATCTTAGTAACAGTTTGATCAATAATATAAATACGTACGGCAGCTGTTTACAAAAAAAGATGATCTATACATACAAGTAGCTTAGAGAAGTTTTAAACAATGACCGTAAAATGGATATATCATTAAACCGGCAAATATGAATATACACAATCTATTAATATCACATTTTCGGATTAAGCAATTTATAATGTACAATTAAAGAGCATTAAAGAGACAATTCATTTAAACCATTACATATCTGTCCCTTGGCAACACAAAGCTCACATCTTTCTTTTTACATTTTCCCAGTATCCTAACGAATTTGCACTTGATACGTTGAATTGGCATGAACGATGCTGGACTATTGTCAATATGCATTGTCGGATGCCAGGCTTCGACTGGTTTACCACACTGGTACTTCCCGGTACCATCTCACTTTAGCAAGGAGATGTGGTTTGAGCTCCCCGGAGAGTTCTACGCTGTGGTGAGTGTATCGGAGCACTTTGCCAGGTCTTGGAGATATACTCCAGTCAATGTTGCCATACTTGTTTGACCAATACGCTAATATTTTGGACGAAGAGATACATGCCTGTGCTGAACCAAACAGTGTGTGTCCTAGATGAACAGTTTTCAACTCTTTGTATGACGGCATCATGGACACTTGAGAGGAATTGTACAATTTTTAAATAAATTTGTTTAAGATAAATGCCTTCTTCAATCGTGATAACACGCAGTTTGTATTTGTGTATTTATTGAAGGAATAATCTTGAATGTCAGACCAACACGGTCCAGAATCTAAAAGACGCGAGGACAATCTCCACAGGTTTGTAACAGCGTTGTTGATTGTGCCTAGCGTTCCAACCTTTGCACTAGAAACAGCAACTACTGGTTGGAGTGTTTCAGCAAGTTTGAAATCATCTGAGAGTGTCAAGCCAAGAAGATGAGAGTGGCATGCAAATCGTCGAGCAAGCTGAAGTTCAACATTCTTATTGTTTGTGGGAATGTTCCCCATCATTCCATTGAAGCTGTCAAAGCTAACCAAAATGAATAAACTGGGCCAAAGTCAAAGATACATTCTATCATGTGGCCATGCAGATGCATGTTCGGGGTGACCTTTTCTTTTCCATAAAGGCGTTCAAAGGAGGTACAGAAACGCACATTTTACGAGGCATTCTGCAACATGCAGCATGTGTTCAAAAGTTCACATAAAACGATTTATGCATGGAATCGATCACTGAAATGTGGATAATGTCAAAATATGGTAGCTCAGATAAAACTGAATACCGTGTGCCATACAAACGTTCTAGCCTCTCACGTTCTGATTTTCTTGTATTGGAAGACATCTGTCTAACTTAGGCAATGTGGTTCTCGTGTGTCCTAGGTTGCCACTCTTCCCTATAAAAACGACTGTAGTCACGTTTTCAGAAATCACCAGGAAAGGTTTTAGAACACCGCGAACAACCTTTGATAGCAGCATGACCGAGAAATCCACAAAGTTTTCTACACACAGGTACATCACAACGTACACGCATTAAGGCCAAACGAACTGTTCTACCTTGGCAAGTTAACCCAGCGCTCCAAGCGTCAAGGAGTTCATCAACTAGTGGTTGAACAAATGTATTTGTGGGCGGCTCTTTCTTCATATGCGGAATAACGCCGACCAGAATAATGTTTTCTTGTTTGAAACGTTCTTCGCGTGGCAGGTTTAAAACGACCATATATAATACACCAACGGAATATTTCACATGTTTAAAGAGTTGAAACCAGTCAAGGTTCAGCATTAGGCCATAATTACGTCTTATGGTGAGGAAATTCTCACTAAAGTTCTTCCAAATCTGACCATCGTAGACATCAGACAACGTGTCAGATGACGAACTTCGAGATCGCCATAGTTCACATTTGCCTACAAAGCCAGATCGTGATATTAGGTCACGAATTGAATCTCTTAATGGCTTGTAATTGTAAGATTTATATGGAATGATACTCTTTGTTCCAGAGGGTAACTGTACAGTCTGGAGCAGCATTGCACCACAAGGACGTCGATGATGTCGGATAGGATGACTACATACAGGCCAAACCACAGCACGGAAACATCTCTTCTCAGAGTCGTCAATAACCTCCAGCGTGGAGATGATGCAGAAACGTAGCTCGTCCTTCTCGGTCTCAGTGCTGCTTTCAAGACTGATCATATATTGAAGACTATACATATCCTTGGACAAGTCATTCTTTAAGATCTTTGGTGTTAAAATTAACCCAATTTTACTTTACGGTGCTGAAATATGGGGATTAAAACAATTGAATGATATCGAAAAGGTCCACTTATTTGCATGTAAGACTTTCATGGTGTAAAACCCAACACATCTAGCCCAATGGTTTAGGGAGAATGTGGTAGATTTCCTCTATTTATATATTCACAGCTGAAAGTTATAAAGTACTGACTGAAACTCCTTAAAATGAATTCATCGAGATACCATTAGAAATGATACAATATGATGATGTTATACGATACGAATGGAAAGACCAATTGGGTAACTCTTGTGAGAAAACTGTTATTTAAAAGTGGTTTTGGAAATGTTTGGTATGATCAATTTGTACAATATAAAAGCGTATTTACCAATTCTTTTCAACAGAGGCTAAAAAATATTTATCTGCAAATAATGTTTTATATTATAGAATGTTGAAAACTCATATATACACTGAACAGTATCTGTCTTATGTAAGTATAAAGAAATACCGCATTTCACTGGCAAGATTTCGATGTTCATCCCATGATTTACGCATCGAGAGTTGAGCTTGATTCCATCGAGATATTTGTATACTTAGGGGTTACGTGCCCACCCTCCCATCCCCTGGGTACAAAGGATACAAACATTTTCCGTTAAAGACTGACCATCTGCGCATGCGCTTTTCTCTCACGTAACCCCTAACGTCAACTTCTTTTTGAACAACTATGTGTTTTGAACACTTATTTTGAACTACTCAAGACTATACGTGTTACATATATAACTGCTAGTCTGTCTTAATATAAATGCCTGTGACCACTTTTCGGAATGTTCTAAGATTGCGGATCTTTGTACCCTGTGTTGCTACGCGTTACAAGAGAGCACCGTCTTCAAAGCGTTGTTGTCGTCATGGTAGAATGGAGATAAAGCTACTGTGTTTTGAAAACTGATGTACATGTGTACTCGAGCTCTACCATCATTGTGAAACAGCTGAAACCTGTTTTCGTCATAGACTCTCTGCCAATCACGGACATGCCAACGCCCTTCTGTCCTGGCCCATTACAGTCTTCGATGTCGATGTTCCCGGGTCAATGCCATCCCACGGAAGGGACGGCGAGCTCTAATACCTGCGTCACGAAGACGCCCTAGCACCGTGCGTCGACTGATACGGTGTCCTAACGCCGTTCCGCAGCTAATCGTGGCATATCTTTGGTGTTTTTGTATTACATGTGATGTCTTAGCAACGCTTCATCGCCTTTTTATACAAATTCAGCACGTGCAATTTTACGAATACCTGGAAAAGCTAATTGTTGACTTCTGGCCACCTTTGGCACGTGCATCTTTACGGCCAATATGTTTCGTTTTAGAGATTGACTTTGCAGTTTTGGGGCAACTGTTTCAAGCCTTATACAATTTTGCCCACTTTGATAATTTTTGGGGAAAAATCAATTTAAAAGTGTATACCTTCTTTTGCCCATGACTTTACCTTAGTAGCTATTCCGAAATACGAAAGGCAAAAAAAACCCACATCTAAAGCTGAGGACATATTTATCTACACTGAATGAAGTAGCCATCATCGAAGCCCCTTGTACAATGGCGTGAATATGATGCAATCAACACAACTCTGAGTTGAGGTGATCGTGGTTTGTACGAGGAATACATCCCAGCTACAAGACGTCAATAACGTCTGTGTGATCTCCAATGATGGTTTGTTTGGTAAACATTTACTGTTGTATTACCATTAATAATTTATATCATTCATCCGAAACGCTTACCTTTTAGCAAATGAAGGGCTCACATTGATTTTCTCGATCCCAATAGGTTGCGGTACACTACCTACAGAGTTTCAGTTGAGAAAAGACATGATGAATTAAAACACTGTACAAATAATTTGTACAGACAAAACTGGATATCTAAACACACTTTAGTCTCCGTATTGACAGAAACATTGTCCATTTCATCTTCCGATGACTGCTTCATGTCCTTATAATCCAAGGAAAACAAAAGCAATTCCTCTTATCAAACATAAATAGAAACGTATCGAACAAATGCTTTTTTGAGAATGAAAACACGTAATTGGTCATATTGATTTGATCAGTATCGAAGCGTAGGAGAAAACGAAAGAAACAAAGATATGCGAATTCTCGTTGAGACTACACTGCAAATGTGTAAAGGTATCGAACACAGACTCGTTTACTCGTAAACGCGCTAAGAAATGTGTTGAAATCCCAAACGTAATAAAAGTTTTATCTAAACGTGTTTAGAACTTTGACGACACAAAGATCCTAAACATGTTTAGATTTGAAAAACAACGCTGACAATGTTTAAGACTTAAACATTTTTCGGTCTCTGGACGCGTTAAAGTTATGGGAAAGACACGTGCTCAGGTTTGTGTTTAGCTTCTAACAGTGCATCCCATAGTAAATGGTGGAATATACTAGCCTTTCAGCAAAGGAATATTGAAGCCTTTCCTCAATTTAAATCCAGTTTACACAAAACGCATGTACAGTTCCATCATGTTTTTCATGACTTCAGGGATTACAGTAAACTACGGTTATAACGAACTCTAATTTTAGTTCGTTATAACCGTAGTTCGTTATAAGCATATATACAACATCTATACAGCAAATGGCCGTGACCAAAAATAAAGTTCGTTATATCCGTCAGTTCGTTATAAGTGTGTTCGTTTTAAACGAGATTCTCTGCCAATCACGGACATCCCAACGTCCTACTGCCCTGGCCCATTACAGTCTTCGACCTCTTTTCATTGAATGTCAATGTTTTTCGAATATTCCAGAAACGAACTGATGCGCTCATTATTGTTAATTGTGAAAGATACATGTTACAACTGACTTGATGATCATCCTTTGGAGTCATCTGGATGCCCGAGCTTTCGGACCAGCTGGGCAAGGTGTGAACCCAGAACCTCATCACCCCCACTCTCGCACCACATACAGCCAAACTCAAGCTATTTAATTAGTGTTTGTTTGTTTTGTTCGTTGCGTTGTTAACATCGCACTCAGCAACAGCCCAGCTATATGAAAGTGGGATGTAGACAATCAAGTAATCATCCGTCAAACCGCCTACTGAATATGTCATACACTTGAGTGTCCATATCACGTCAATGTCAATGTTCGTTAGTTCATGCCTGGTTTGGCTTCATATATTGATACTGTGCGTGAAGCTACTATGCCTTCATTCGTGATGTGCAGTCCCAAACCCCTTACCCCCCAAGACTGATGTTCCCCACCACGAACTTGCTGGAGTATTCCTAAAATCTGCGTAAAAATGTACTCAACAGAACGGGACACTACATTTCTCCCAGCGAACGCTGGGGTCAAGCGTATAACACCACGGCACCGCGGTGTAAGGGCTCACCCGACAGTAGTTGCTCTCGTCAACTAGGGCGGGGTCCCCGCGTGACATCCCCATGGGATAGTCCCGACGTTCGTGTGGAGTGTCAGTGTCCCAACTCTGACATGTCCGGCCGGTTTTGGTTATGTTCAGGGTTCCGGGATAGAGCGTCGATCTTATGTAGCATAACTCCTCTGAAAAAACAAAAGATCAAGTCCATCAGTATGTCCTGGCAAATCGACGCCTCCTCCATCTGAAATCGCTAAAAGAATACCGAGTACAAAATCAAGTCCACCGGAAGCGCTTGTAAAATCTCCAACATCCTCATCATCATCCTCATCATCATGAAATGACCCCCGAGAGTAAATAAATCTCCCTACTTGGCTTCTTAAAAGTAGAAAACAGGAACTACAGTCGTCGTCACGTCAAAAGAATCACGAAATATCCCGATTATTAATATAGAACAACAGCTGCATGTGTTCTAAAACCGCAGTCCGCAGTGTTGTGCAATGTTCGAACCTGACTAACAACCCTTACGCGGATTGTAAACCACGTGATCAAGACTCAAAGATGATGTTTATGGCTAGCAATATCTAAAATCAAACTGAGAAATCTTTCATTTCAAAATATACATGCAGATGTTCGTTCAAGAGAGTTATAGAGTATTTAACCAGTCAATCAATCAAGAGTCAACATCTAGCTCTGGAAAACAGGGCTTTGTGAGCTATCTGAATAAATGAATTGTCACTATGACAGAATGAACGAATTTTCTTTGACGCACGATGAAACACAATCAGCTAAATCCAAGAACCTTACCGGAATATTATTAACCGGATGTTACGTCACACACCGGACACTGTGGTCTACCCAGGGACCCTAACGGGGCCTTATATCCCTGGAACACCACATCCCTACTACGTCGAACATGGGCACTGGTCAGTGTGGTCAGAGACTACCACCAGGATCACCATCGTCTCACAAGCCGACCCTTCGAAACTGACCACCAGGATCACCATCGGCACACAAGCCGACCCTTCGAAACTGACCACCAGGATCACCCTCGGCGCACAAGCCGACCCTTCGAAACTGACCACCAGGATCACCATCGGCACGCAAGCTGACCCATCGTAACTGACCACCAGGATCACCATCGGCACACAAGCTGACCCTTCGTAACTGACAACCAGGATCACCATCGGCACACAAGCTGACCCTTCGTAACTGACCACCAGGATCACCATCGGGCGATACCAGATGATAGTTTTATTGAGAGTGTGTACACCATGACTATCACGGCACAGGCTTGGAATACAGAGGCAACAGTTCATAAAACTGCCCGACTTTTGATAGCATGTTATATAAGAAATGGATATGGACATGTTAGTGACATTTGGCATGGTTTATGTATACAGGAGGACAAGTTACCTTGTTCACATTCATAGCTCCCACCCCTGTCTCTACATGTTTCGTCCACGCCACACGGCCTGGGCCCACAAATACCGACAAGTCTCTGAAATGAAGATCAACATTCACAGGCTTTGTCATACCTTCATTGTTTAAGTTTTGGGGATGTTGTGAGAAATTAAATCTTTTCTTTAACGTTCTAAGTGACGGCGTGAATAGTGTTGTCAAACGAGATAAAGTGTATGTACTTAATGACGGGCCTCTGAGTCCTAGCCTTCTGGTAATAACCCCCTTACACACAAGGGAAAATTGCATTATGTTTATGTTTTATTCATAGCCAAAGTATACGGTCCATTACACATGTGACCATGATTAAAAATAGCAGTTCCAGGGTTTTAGAGTTAACAAAGAGGTAGGTTCCTCCTGTGGTTTACCGTGACACAAGGCGGAGCCACCCCATGGATAACACGCGAGTATGTCAATTTCTGAGTATATTAGAGTATATTATCATTCAGGGGTTAAGTTAATTAAGGGTAATTGTGGAGATATTGCACCAAATGTTGTGTTCTGAATTATTGACTTGCGAAAACACCGACTGATTCAGGTGATGATTAAGGAGAACATCCGTTTCACGTGCGTTAATGATAATCTCAGTGTTCCCGTGTTTGTGTGTGTGTCTTTCTCTATCTTCCTTGTTCTCTCTGTGTGCGTGTCTCTCTCTGTGTGTGCATGTCTCTCTCTCTCTTTCTCAGTGCGTATGCGTGTCTCTCTCTGTAAGTAAGTCTCTGTCTGTCTGTCTGTCTGTCTGTCTGTCTGTCTGTCTGTCTCTCTCTCTCTCTCTCTGTGGACAGCGATTCCGGCATATGTTCTGGCGTCAGGGTCCGACGAAGGATATATGTAGCAGTAGGCTTTTTACAGGTAGGACGCTGACGTCGAAGTAGGCACCTTCCCACCAGGGAACATTTCACTACGAGCGGCCAGCCATGGCTATTGAGTGTGTTTGTTCACAAACTTTAATAAATTGTTACCGATTAGCATTTGAACTAACATGAATAAAACCATCATGAGATGGTGCAGAGGTTTTACTTTAAGAATATGTTTTATTTACAATAAAGGACCAAATGGGAATTTCGTTACGACCTAAAAGGTAACAAAAAACCCACCCAAGGCAATTAAACATTTAACACACATGAGCCATAACAATACAAGGAGCGGGCTCCCCGTCAAACTCCCACATCAAACTGACACACCGTGATGAAACTGAATCCCATCCCACTTTTAGGTTAAGGACACGATGAAGTAGGAGAGAATTACAATTATAATTGAAAAAGGTCGAATGCTAAAACTTAAAGAGAGACTCTGACAATGAGTGTTTAACCCTATCAATCATTAAACCAGGGAAAACAGCCCATTTGTCACAATCTAGCAACTCCATAGCATTTGGTGTTGTAAAAAGTACAGAAAATGCAAATGTTACCAAAACATCAATGACATTCATATGTGAATTTGAAATAACTGCCCTCACAGTTAACTAACAATTATCGTCTTTAATCACGAAGGTGGTTTCGGCTGGAATTAGTCTTTTCACATCTCTCTATTGTAGCTACATACCCTGGCACATGACTTCAATATATACTTAGGACCCGTACCATGCTGTTTACATGTGGACCCGTACCATGCTGTCGACATGTGGAACTGTACAATACTGGTGGCATTTGGATCTGTACAGTACTGGTGACATGTGGATCTGTACAATACTGGTGACATGTGGATCTGTACAATACTGGTGGCATTTGGATCTGTACAGTACTGGTGACATGTGGATCTGTACGATACTGGTGACATGTGGATCTGTACAATACTGGTGGCATTTGGATCTGTACAATACTGGTGACATGTGGAACTGTACCATGCTGTTGACATGTGGATCTGTACCATGCTGTTGACATGTGGATCTGTACCATGCTGTTGACATGTGGATCTGTAGCATACTGTTGACATGTGGATCTGTACCATACTGTTGACATGTGGATCTGTACCATGCTGTTGACATGTGGATCTGTACCATGCTGTTGACATGTGGATCTGTACCATGCTGTTGACATGTGGATCTGTACCATGCTGTTGACATGTGGATCTGTAGCATACTGGTGATCTGTAGCATACTGTTGAAATGTGGATCTGTACCATACTGGCGATCTGTACCATGCTGTTGACATGTGGATCTGTACCATACTGGCGATCTGTACCATGCTGTTGACATGTGGATCTGTACCATACTGGCGATCTGTACCATGCTGTTGCCATGTGGATCTGTACCATACTGGCGATCTGTAGCATACTGGTGACATGAGGATCTGTACCATACTGGTGAGATGTGGATCTGTAGCACACTGGTGACATGTGGAACTGTACCATACTGGTGGCATGTGGATCTGTAGCATACTGGTGACATGTGGATCTGTACCATACTGGTGATATGTTGATCTGAACCCCCTGCCCCCATACACACACACACACACACACACACACACACACACACACACACACACGCACGCACGCACGCACGCACACATACACACACACACCTGGAGTGAATTAGGAATTGACAATGAATTTGGGGACACGTGTTATCATACCTCCATGTCAGAATGTTTGTTTGCTTGTGGTTTATCTCCGCACTCAATAATATTCCAGCAAAATGGAAAATAATCAGGTCAGGATCAGACAATCCATCCAAGTAAGCGGGTCTTACCACAAGCGTAGTCGCCTCTGACGGCAAGCATGGGTTGCTGAAGTACCTATTCTACCCCGGGTCTTCACGGGTACCATGTCAGAATGATGAACAAGACAGGCTGCACGTGGATTTTTGAGAGGGGGAATAAGTCCCTTGTACCCCGCTTCGAAGTAAAAAGCCTCTCGATTTGTCCGGGTCAACCTCAGCTCAGTCGAACAGCTGTTTTCTAATCAATTTTGAATTTTTTTTAATTCCTTTACAATGTCATATTCAAACTTGTCGGTCAGATAAATTCGACGCAGTGTCACTCGACGTACATGTGGCCTTATGCGTCCCTCGTTAGTTACAGGAATGATACCTCTACAACTTGTATTGTTTTCATTATTATCATGCTTATCATATATATCATATATATCATTGTCATTACTTACCGATGGCATATACGACGCGCTTGCATGGTTCCATCCAGAGGCAGACACCATTCCAGAAGGAGCCGTTGTCGAGTTGTCGTAGTTGAGCTCGCATTGTCCCGCCTTGAAGTTCAAGCTGACGCAGCGAGACTGCTGCAAACATGACGTCACACAGTCCTGTAGGGTGAGGGTCTGAAGCACGAGGTAGACTGACCCCACGAGTCTACTGCCAGCCAGGATCCCGGGGGTGTTAACCCCTCGACTGCATGTCCCCGTGACTTGACCACGCACTGTCATCAGCTCCACAAGCAACATTGTTATTAGAGAAGTTTTCATTTTGTATTTTGTTTTTCAGATTAATTATACCATCAACGAAGGCCGTCGATGTCCACTCCCACAGTTGTGACTGTATGTGTGTCTTGGATTGACCACTTCGTGACCTCTTTGAATAGCGGCCGCTGACTTTTCCACACGTATGCCTTGAAAGCTGAGTTTAATACAGTGTCCTTAAAAAACATTCTTGTTAGGTTCAACACACTTGTTATTACAACATCACTATGTTGTGAAATTGATTAGTTTGACAACACGTCATTGAATTAAAATATCACTCCAAACATTATGCATGCGTGTTGCCCCCAAGGCTTTCTGCATGGTTGAAACAAAGAGCACTGAGTTGTGTCTGTCTCTTACAAGACGCAGAGCACTCGAGATCATTGATCGTCTTCTTTTGTCCTGTGCGTATTCAAGACTACCATAAAATAGTTATGAAGCACAGTCTAACTCAGACCATAGTGCATTTGATTATTGAACTAAGTTCATGCTTGGAAACTGGCATCGATGATATACTCAACAACAAAAGTTCCTGTGACACCAATACGTTAGTGTATTTTCCAAACAAGTATGGAATCAAGTCACAAAAACGCAACTGCTGCAGAAAAGCATGCATTCCATGCAAAAGTTGACCTCTCACTAACCAAGAATGGGAAAAAAATCATGTGCGTTAACGGGATTCCATATGCATTGTTTATCATCGTGTTGACAACCACTCAGAAAAACAACAAAGTTACGCAGTTATTCAACATTACGAAATGCCACGCCTGTCCGAAAATGAGCGTCTGCGAACCATTGGTATGCTTGAAGCAGGATCGAGTCAACATGATGTTGCAATACAATTTAACGTCCACAGAAACACCATTTGGTGTTTATGGCAACTTTGGCAACAGACGAATGCAGTCAGAGACCATCCTCGGAGTGGCAGGCCACGCGTAACCAATAATCGACAAGACAACTGGATTCGAACAACACACCTACGAAATCGATTCCTGCTAACAACAGTGACTGCAAGAAGCATCCATGGTCTTCGACGAATATCTTCACAAACCGTACATCGTCGCCTCAGATGTGAAGGGTTTGTCGTCAGAAGACCCGCCAGACGTCCCATTTTGGCAGGAAATCACCGTCAAGCACGTCAACAGTGGCGCAGACAGCGTCTACGCTGGACGGCCATGCAGTGGGGACAAGTTCTATTCACTGACGACTCTCGTTTTCACCTCAGCAAACACCGACGTCGATGTGAACGTTACGTCAATCATTGTGTCATGGAAGAAGATCGTTTCGGGGGCGGTACGGTAGCGTTATGGTATTGGGTGGGATTACAGCAAGACAGAGGACCCGTTTGATAGTGGTAGAGGGAAATCTCAATTGACAGCACTACCGCGACGAGATCATTGGCCCTGTTGCTCTACTGTTTTTGCGTCGTCATGGCCCAGGCATTATTTTTCAACATGACAACGCCCGGCCTCATATTCCTCGACTTGTTCAGGACTCTCTTCAACAAAACGACGTGAATGTCATTCCCTGGCCGGCTCGCTCCCCTGATCTCTCACCAATCGATCACATGTGGGATGAGATGGATCGGCGCCTTCGACCTCAACCACGTGTTCCACAGACACTACAGGAAATTCGAAACATGCTCCAACAGATATAGACAGATATCCAACAGGACTTTGTGCGACGCCTGGTCCATTCCATGAGACGAATATGTGTTGCTTGCATCGCAACCAGAGGTGGACACACACGTTATTGATTTGTAAATTGACATTTTGGCATGTCCATGTTTTTTTTTTATGAAATCATGCATTTTCTGAAGTCAGTATGGCAAATTAAACCATTTGAACACTTACAGGAGTCTTTTATCTGTTGCAAACCGAAATTGTTCCAGATTTGGTAAAAAAAATAACTTTGCATTAAATCTTATTCAATGTCACAGAAACTTTTGTTGTTCAGTATAGAAAGACATTGAACGTGACTATCAGAGCACGACAACAGGTCCGTGAAATGTCAAAGGCTTGATTTAGTTCTTAGTTCATTGAATTTAGTCCTGACAAAAGCAATAAGAGCTGATAATTTCTATGATTACAAACAACATCTTTCACCTGCTCACTTCATGTCACATAGCACAAACCATCACTCAAAGCAAGTGCACCTGTGGAAAACGGTGTTGTTGGTAAGGGGAAATACTATGTTGTTCCAACCATGCGTTGAACAAGCATATGCAGGACGGAATACTGCATGACCTTTTGCACCAAGTTACCATTCTGACATGAAAGAACCCTATCTTCAGAAACGTTCAAATGGGAAGCCTGGCAAAAGTAAGTCCCCCTGACAACCTTTATCTACGATCAGATATGAGAAAGAAAGTCAAATCCCCCCTCCATAGAAAGGCAAAGAATACATTTAGATATTGTCTTTGTAGGTATTCTTATTACATGTTGCTCTTTATGTCTGTAACGATAGTGATTTACCCAAAGCTACAAATTCACACCAGAAGTCTGCTTCAAGGCAGGTTAATCGATCCTACACTGTTATACTGTTATACTGTTGTTAAACGTGGAGAGATGGAATATGCTGAATGCATTTTTTACTGAATTATTGATGACAAACATACGTTGTGAATTTCTACATTCTGTGAAAGATTCCAAACAACGATATTGATTGTTAAACCTATTCCAAGCCAAATTTTGTTTTCTATAATTCAGTTTGGCAAAGAGGGTTTTGGAGTATGTTAAAGGTGACCTCGTATCATATGTTGATGTAGTAGATACGTTCAGAAGAATTACGTCTGACAGATGTGATGGCGTTTTCTTAATAAACATTCTTGTGAAACAGACACATTTTATGATATTGTCGACGATTACGTAACGATGTATAACCAGTTTCTTCGTATAATATGAATAACGTATGGATATAAGCGCATCTAGATGTTTTCCACGAGAGGTTCTTTATTCTTTGTACAGTTATTTCAAATATAATCACAATAATCAAATACACGTGAGATAATATAGGTATATTATATTTGAAGACTACCTCTTTGTAGGCGATATTTTAAACTTCTTGAATAATTAATCACCGCGTTTACTTTAGAAACACTATCGCTGATATGAATTTGCCACTGACCATCACCGAGTATGCTTGTGTGAATAAACGGATGTTACTTTAATATTATTCATTAAAAGGTCAGAATAGGCAGATTCAGATCTTTTTCTTGAAAACAGAATTGAATTAAACCTTGCTTTCCAAGCTGACTAATTTAAGAAAACACTGCTCTAACTTGTTTACCACTATCAAGTGCCTTAGCTGTAAGGTTATACATATAAGTAAGTTTATAGGATTTTGAGTTCCCCATATTACAATGAAGTATTTTCCCCTTATCTACCAAGAAATTCATACTTGTTTTAACAAACACTTCTCAAACCTTCTCGACCTTTGATGTGTTGACAAGACGCTTTAAAGGGGAATACAGCTCATATATATCTTACCGAGCGGTGTTGTCTTCAAATTATAGATCCAAATATGTTTACACGTGTGAATTAAGGCAAACGATTTTGCGTTGTGTAAGTGAGCCTTGTATGGTGAATCCTAGATAGTATATCCCAGTATATCCTAGATTCATAATCTAACCGCACATATACCGTTAATTAGTAAATTCTTACCTTTCTTTGAGAACTACCAGTTTGAAGCATGTCGATGGCCATTAGGCTTCCATCACGTTGTGGTTGACGCACTCCAAATCTGATCACAGTCATATACGGCATTAAAGCAAAAGTTGAGAACTTACTGTTGATAATGAAAATCAACGATACTAATGGTTCTGAACGATTTGGTTACCTTTGTGTCAAAATCAAGAATGACCCCTCTATTGTTCGTTATAAGAATATATACAGCATATATACATCTAGTGGACGTAGTTTAATGTATATATTACCAGTTGTTCGCTGAATATAAATGTTTACATCACCACTAACACAATGCAGCTAGTTAGAGAGACATTGACTACACACATACGATCAGACGAATATACTCTGTTACCCATCTGCCTCTAACAATGGAAATGTACTGCGCATCAAAATATAGCAATAACTGTGACACTTTCATCTTTATCATATTGTAATTTGTTCTTGAATGAAATAACTTAAAAGTACTCTTTCTCTTTGAAGAAATCAGGTTCACTGTTTAGTTGGGCTGAAGATATCATATATATAAGTTGGTCTTGATGTAATATCAGAAGAATTGTGAGATGAAATGTGATGAGACAGTCACGCGCCCGCTCCACTTACAACACAGTGCAGTCCAGTGTCACTAGAACATCACAGAATATTAAACATGTTTCTATCACGCTCGACATCTATCCATGCTATTCAGGAAGTTTACAGATAATTACTCCCTCTAAATATAATAACTCCCTCACCATTGCTTACATTAAATATTGCTACATTCCATTGACAACGAACCATTGATCATTGCAAAGCAATGAACATCTGGTGGGTCCCAACAGAAACAATTTAATACAGTTACAATCATTGTTTAAGATAAATTACACTGCCATATGACAATAGTACTTTACTCAACTGATAGTGAAATAATATTTTTTTGATAATTAACCACTTGAAATATACCACAGTTTGAATTGGAAAAACAAAATGAGGCCTTACTTTGTTTTATACCTCCATATGCAATGCAACGGCATGAAACTTCCCTTTGCCCGTCTTGGCGAGTGGTTTGTTGTGTACACCATAGCCAGAAGACTGACCAGTTTGTGACTGCGCCACGTGCGATGTGAGTTAGTGAGTGAGTTTAGAAGCCGCAGTATTTCAGTTAGGTAGGTAGTGTCTGCTTGATGTTAGATAAAAGTGATCTACCTGATTGGTGAAATCCAAGAGCACGGGTATGATGCTGACAATCCAGAAAACATACCCGACTGGGTCACCAACAGTTCAACGGCCACCCGTTCCCGATTGAGGCTGCCACCTCCGCAGCAGCAGCTCAGGTACCCGACCACCCGATCAAAATCATGGGACGGTGGTCCTCAGACGGTTAGGGGCGACACATTCGTACGTCCCAGAATACCACAGTTCACTCTCAAAATGCCATGTGTAGCATGCAGAGTAGATAGTCATATATGTTAGCAGGACTAATGCACGCTGAACTAATAGCGTTGTCCTACATGTTAGTCATTGTTATTTCCCAACCATCTCTTTCATGTTGGGGTAGCCCCCCCCCCCCCCCCTCCCCCTGCCCCCCCCCCCCCCCCCCCCCCCCCCCCCCCCCATCATTCATTGTATCATGCAGGAAGCGAGGTGGCCTAGCTTTGGTTACTGGTGGCTTATAGCCCGTGTTTTAAAACTGTATATATAAAATTGTTATGCTAAACTATGTTTCATGAATTGTTTCTAAATATAGTATCCTCAAATATGTTTTACAACTTGTTTTTAAACAAAACTTTGCATTAATGACTAAATTGTAAATATATTAACTTTTTGTACAACTCATATTGTCTTAACCAATCATTCTGTACATGCCGTAACTCTCCATCATTCATTGGTGTACATATTTATGTGTTAATTGCATGCTGCCAAATACTGTTTCTGATGCTCAGAAGCGTGGGTTATATACTCGACTGCGCCCCATACTGGGGTCAGTAATGACTGATGCTCAGTCAAGCAGCTTCTCATTCCGGTGATATTCACTCACTGTACATGCGGCACTATATTCGGGTAGTTGCTCCCAATCCTTGGGCATGTAATTTGTGTCTGGTGTCTGCTCAACCACAGGTTTCATTGTTATAGTTATAGTGGTAGTTATTATTAACATGAAAATCCCCTTATGCCAAAGAAACTAGTCTTGTATGCATGTGCTGTGGTATAATGTTATTCTGATAAACAGTTTGTCAGTTATCACGTGTTTGTTAAATTTATTATAAACTTGGCGAACCGGTATTCGAACCCACGACGCAACTCTACACAACGATGTATTCCGGTGCTGAGGCGACTGGCCCACCCCTGCCCAAACTTTACTCGAAGAACGCTCCAGTGGCATCTCCATTGGGGCTAGCGAAGACATTGGTTGAAGCAGCTTGGGTTTAGTCCATCGTTTCAAATGAGTCGTATATAGCAAAACAGGAATCACCAATACTACTATAGTAGTATTTTAACAAATAATGACGCTTTATGTTCTTGAACATTATTTTTTACATCAATATGGTTTACTCGCGTATGCCACTTCGAAAGCCAGCATGAAGGAAGCACTCAAAAAGCACCCAGCAGCATTGCAAGGTTTAGTTCTGCATCACGCATCGCTATCATGACGTCACACAGCTTATTGTGACGCAGAAAATATGACGTCATAGTGCCAAATTTCAAACTTTCACATGTCCCTAAAATATTTCTGCTAAAATGTATTGCTGACAAATCTGCATTCTATAATCGATAACTGTACATATAAATAGCCTATCGATAATGACTGTGTTGCACAACAGCAAGAAATTGTGTTAAGCCATTACGATCACTCGGCCTTAACGATTCCGATCTCCACTCAGTTGCATGTGTCAATATATGGAAAAGAATGATTTTACAAGCTTTAATGGATGTGAATTGTTACCAGCCTTACACGGTAAAGAACTTGAAATGGTTGAATGTACACAAAGCTACCTTGTTCACCATATACAACGGTTTGGTAAAAGACATCCAACCAATTCGTCTATTTCTAACTTGGAAATGTGGCCAATGAATTGCTACATTGATACATGTAGATTTCAGTTATTAGGAAGGCTCTGTAATAAGGATTGCAACTCAATAACAAAAGATCTATTTTGTCCTCACATTGCTACCAACGCTATTGTCAATATAACCCGTCAAGTAGGCATATGCAACATCCTTCTCTATACTGATAGTGGTTCATTCCCAACTAAATCAACTTGGCGAGCTCTTGTAATCAGACGTCTATCAGAGAATCAACAGTACATCTGGGGAGAGAGTCTAGCACAGAGACCAGATCTTTCACGGTACCATAAAATTCATAAACTGTTACAAATGCATGTTTTTTTAATAATGTAATGTATCTCTATCCACATTTAAGACAACCCCTGCAACTATGTATTAACATCGGATATAGAGCAAAAGCGTCGAAAGAATGTAACTGTGATTGCCATATCATTTTGCACTGTGAATTTTTTTTATGCCCGACTGAAACAATTTCTGCTCATGTATGATTGGTAAACTTGATGTAGATGTATATTTGAAAATAGATATGCTTGACGACGATGATATGTTTTCATTCTTTCTCGGTGCAGATGTTCATGACCTGACTGACGAAACTAATTATGGTACTTGGCAAAGCATCATACTGTCTTTCTGCCACTTTATATGGAATTTGAAGAAATACCTTATGTATATCTACTAGACACTTATACCTTACTGCTCACCAAATGTGCATTGTTAATTGTTTATTCATAGCACTGTATAACATGATTCCATGAAATATATAGTCAAGGAATCTTATTGATGTATTGTAAATATTGTATTTGCCTATGTAAACTCTTCGGATTTAACTCTGGAGGAAATAAAGAAATTCATTCATTCGTTCCAGACATGTTGACATGGTGCAACAGTACTTTGAGAGTTGTACTGAACTGGTTGTACCACTGTTACAAGTATATTGCACAAGTTGTGCCACTGTTACAAGTATATTGCACTAGTTATACCACTGTTACAAGTATATTGCACTAGTTGTACCACTGTTACAAGTATATTGCACTGGTTGTACCACTGTTACAAGTATATTGCACTAGTTGTGCCACTATTACAAGTATATTGCACTAGTTGTACCACTGTTACAAGTATATTGCACTAGTTATACCACTGTTACAAGTATATTGCACAAGTTGTGCCACTATTACAAGTATATTGCACTAGTTGTACCACTGTTACAAGTATATTGCACTAGTTGTACCACTGTTACAAGTATATTGCCCACACGGGTCTACAGTTTCAGACACATCACTTTTCAACGTACCTGTCTCAATCCTAGTATTTGTTTTGTTCAGTATAGTCACGTTGAAACCACCTGATTCCCACTTTAATGGGCTCCTGAGACAAGTGAGGGGCACGGGGGAGCTACTCTTCCCAGTAATCCCTGAGATCATTAATCATTTGAGGACACACGGAAACAACCCGATTGTCAACAAATACGTACACTGTATGCGTCAGAATAGTCACATATGATACTTCATAAATAATCGTCAGTATTGTAAAAATCAAATGATTTTTCCATTTTCTGATCACCCGAGAAAAGCCTCGAATTCCAACCGAAGTCGACCCATGCTATTCGTCCGGGGGGCGGTCGGGTAGCCTAGCGGTTAAAGCGTTCGCTCGTCACGCCGAAGACCCGGGTTCAATTCCCGACATGGGTACAATGTGTGAAGCCCATTTCTGGTGTCCCCCGCCGTGATATTGCTGGAATATTGCTAAAAAAGCGGCGTAAAACCGTACTCACTCACTCACTCACTATTCGTCCGGCGTGCAGGCTACAGCAGAAAATGGCTGTATCGACAGATGTCTGAAGCGGACGTACAATAACCGTCAAGCGCCATTGCTAGAGAAATATGCGCCAGCCAATATGATACGAATGATAGATAATTTATGAAAGATCAGTTTCTCTCAGTATATTCATTCATGATTTTAAATTTCAAAATGAGCTAATTCGTGGTAAGGTTGTCGAGAAAGCTATGCAAAGAGTGCTTGACATAGAGTGCTTGACATTTAAATAAAATGGATGCATGTAAATCAACCAGTTATGGGTAGTCATCCACATGTACTTGTTCTTATGGTGTATGCTGTCTTTATACATCGCCTTTTGACAACACTGAGTTAGCCATTGTGAGATAAATCTATGACGACAAATGTGTTTTTTTCTGGGTACCCTGTTTATTGGTTGAATCAAGGGGCGGTGGGGTAGCCTAGTGGTTAAAGCGTTCGTTGTCAGCTATCAATATTAAGCACTCATCTAGCCTACTGTCGCTAACAGGTCCACATCCATTACTTATTTATTCATTCCGATAACTCGCGACGCCCGGTCATTCCAGAGCTATGTGGGCGATCGGGTAGCTAAGTGGTTAAAGCATTCGCTCGTCACGCCGAAGACCCGGGTTCGATTCCCCACATAGGCACAATGTGTGAAGCCCATTTCCGCCGTGATATTGCTGGAATATTGCTAAAAGCTGCGTAAAACCATACTCACTCACTCACTATCAGCTACATGGTGTAGAAACTACAGATATCCGAGCATTCATGACGCACTACATGTAGATCAGTAATGACACGTCTAGGATTTTACAGTGAAGTATATATTTGTTTTGTTACAGGTTATACGAGACCTTGCCAACAAGACGAGGATTTTACAATGAAGTCTATATTTGTTTTGTAACATGTTATACGAGACCTTGCCAACAAGACGATTAGTAGGCGCGATGACAAGGGCGATGTTATCTCCATTTTCTCCTTGTTTGTCACCTGAACATCATCGACTTCCCACCAGTCTCTCACAAGTTCGGCATCGCTGGTCAAGACGCAGCTCCCGACACAACACTTGTCTGCTTCTTGCTCTTCCACATCTTTCTGTTCCGGTGACGGGTCATGAATGGGAGGATGTGCTCCGGGAATACATGCACCTTATTTTATTTTACAGTGGAGCCTCATGAACACAGAAATTGCGTGTTACTTGTTATACGCAGCGAGTGTCATCTCCCGCACGAGTTCGAGGCATATATAAGTGTTTGACATGCTGTCACCGATACTGCATGGACGTTCGTATCAGATATAGATATCCGAGACCTTCCCATCAGAGACCAGAGGGCAGTCAATGATGAAGGAGTCCACATAGTTGGATATTCATGAACGTTAAACTTTTGTTTACACTCTTAAAGACTTCACGTATACTAGTATTTGACACTACCTCTTTATGTACATATATTTCTGCTAATATTGTAAATGAAAGACAGCATTATATAAGGGAGTCATAATGAAAAGTTGTTGATCATGGACAAGGCATTTACTGTCTGCGAGTATACTTGGCGATGTAGTTTAAATACAACTCCGGGGTTTTGGTTGAACATGTTAAAGCCTTAGCTCGGGAAAATCCCTAAGGCTTTCAGCATTCGGTTTTACAACCAAAACCTGCCTACCGAGTTTGCTATCCGAGTTCAGTAAATGTGTCTCGTGCAACAAAGCTATAGATAAGATGACACAGATTCCCTTAAATATTGTTCCTGGTATATATAAACAATGTTTATTACAATGAATTTGTAAATGTCACAATATAAATACATCATCAACTGTGGAATTAGACTACAAGTAATGCTTCGTCGTCTCTTTGAGCTAGTTTAAACTGAGGTGGCATTTTCGGCTGGTTAAATGTTGTTTTCTTGGCTTTAAAAATGAACTTATATATAGTCTATTGAATGGAACAACATTATGTGACATATAAAATACCGGTACTTGAATTGAAGTTGGAATATTTTCTCTTGGGTGAAATAGTGATAAGTCTACTTGATTCTACCTCATGCTTTGAAAATACTTTCCGGACATGACAATAGATAGATCATTGTGTAGGCGAATAGAGGTCGAGGTTGTACTGGTTAACTGTCTATAGTTGTTATTGTAACATTTACGGCTCGTATTGCGCATACCACATGCGCTGTCAGTTTAAGGCTGGACCGTCCTGATCAGCGCACCTATAGCTAGCTTGGTTAGTGAAGGGAAGATAAATTGAAAAAGATCGCCAATAGCTTCTGTGGTTGCGGGAAGTCGGGAAGCCGGGAAGCCGGGAAGTATCAATTGATATTGATAGATTGATGTTCGCTATGGCATTGATGCAGCCATACTGATATATTGCATCTACAATTAGCAACTTAATCAAGTAATTCCTTGACTTACTAATCATATAGTTCTTATGTTACTAGGTTATTTTCAAATTAAAAATTAAAAGTTGACCCAGAAATCATTGTATACAAAATTAAAAATTGTGAAATCAGTAAATGACCACAAAAGAGCAATAAATGATTAACACATTATTTTAAAACATACAGTTTTAGGCTTACAGCCCCAAGAGGCAAAACGATGGGTCAAAGAAGTTGCAGCAGAAATAAGTAACAGGGCATGCGATGAATTTGGATAAAAGGATGCGTTCTTGAATCCGGAATAATCTTGGATCTGGCGGCAATACGGTGTTCTCAGAAAGGTGACGTCCACACTTGGCAAGTAGATAAGATACAAGAGAGGTCGAAAAGGCATGGAACTGCGCTCGTCTCAATCTAATATGAGAACAGCCAGCCTTCGAGAAGCTGTCACCTCACGAAACTTCTCGTAATATCACGATTGCTATGTTTGTTTACAAAACAACAAGGGCGGTAACTCTAAATCACACTCCAGGTGCATATTTTACGAGCGCATCAGCCATCTGCTGCCACTGACCAAATCTAGAAATTAACCCACAACGACCTCCACAGCATACTGATTTTATAGAAATGATTTGTTCCGGAAAATACTAGAAAACCCTATTGTGGTCTCAGTATTTGCAATAAATACATTGTTCACTGCATGACCTGAAGAAATTTAGCAGTTCAAAGAAAGAACAGAGTATGCCCTGAAAGCAGTGACAGCATTATAATGTCTGTCAGGACAAGTTTATTTTCTGATAAATGGGGAATCTAAGAGCAGAAATATCGTTTTCCGAAATGATGGTCGATTGTCAAATGCAAAGAATGCAAATGGACACATAACAATAAAATACTACATACGATACATTACCATACATCACATCAAATTACATTAAATTACATTACATTACATTTTAATATATAAAAATAATGACGAAAGGGTTCCAAACTTCTTAATTCTCATTTGTCGCAGTTTGTTACAATTTGCCGCATCTGCCTCTCAACAGAAATGATAAAAATTGAAACAAAATCGCTTTTTTTATTTCCGTAAACACAGTGAAGGTTGAAAGTGATCATGTTAAACTTCAACAAACTCGAACTCGAATTATGACTGGAATCTGAAGGAATGAGAGATGTTATAACAATTTACCGCACTTGGTATTACAATTTGCCGTAGTTTGTTACAATTTGCCGCACCTGACTCTCAAAGGGAATGAAACAAAAATCGCTTTTGTCACACCCTTGATTGTGCCTATTGAAGTCCATTAATCGTCTATCGTCATGCACTTAAACGTCAATATGAAGTCTAAAAACGTCTTTTGCCATACACTCGGGTTTTCACATGTCGTCTACAAACAGTCTATGGTCACACACTTGAGCCCCGTGAAGATCCGGGTAACAATAGGTCTTCAGCAACCCATGCCTGCCGTAAGAGCTTGTCGAAACTGGCGACTAACGGGATAGGGTGGTCAGGCTCGCTGACTTGGATCGATTGTCTGGTCCAGACTCGATTATTTACAGATCGCAGTCATATAGCTGGGATATTGCTGAGTGCGACAAACAAACGCCCATAAGACATCTACTGCCATACACTTGAGCGTCGAGATGGCGTCTATAAACCAGCTACTTTCATACTCTTGAGCCTTCATGATATGATGTCTATAAACCGTCTATCGCCATACGCTTGAGTGTTCATATGTCTATAAACCGTCTGTCGCCATACGCTTGAGCGTCCATATGAAGTCTAAAAACCGTCTATCGTCATACTCTTGAGTGTTCATATGTCTATAAACCGTCTGTCGTCATACGCTTGAGCGTTCATATGATGTCTAAAAACCGTCTATCGTCATACTCTTGAGCGTTCATATGTCTATAAACCGTCTATCGTCATACACTTGAGCGTCCATATGAAGTCTAAAAACCGTCTATCGTCACACTCTTGAACGTTCTATGATGTCTATAAACCGTCTATCGTCATCCAATTGAGCGTCCATATGAAGTCTAAAATCCGTCTATCATCATACGCTTGAGCGTTCATGTGATGTCTAAAAACAGTTTATCGTCATACGCTGGAGCGTTCATATGATGTCTATAAACCGTCTATCATCATACATTTGAACGTTC
This sequence comes from Haliotis cracherodii, assembly GCF_022045235.1. Taxonomy (NCBI): domain Eukaryota; kingdom Metazoa; phylum Mollusca; class Gastropoda; order Lepetellida; family Haliotidae; genus Haliotis; species Haliotis cracherodii. The sequence continues at coordinate 27,538,660 of NW_027266319.1, read as the reverse complement.
ATCTTTATCGTCACAATGCAGGAGAGAATTACTCCAACACACACCCACACCCACACACACACCTAATTTCCGCCATGCTTTTGATGGAATATAGAATAATAATAATAATAATAATAATAATAATAATAATAATAATAATGATAATATTATTGTTTTATTAGAGTGTCACATGCTGCAGTACAAAATATATGGACATATAAACATTAAAAAACAGCACCCGGACAGTAGACACTTATTACATAATGGTACAATTAAAATATAAAAAAAAGAGAGAGAGAAAAAAAATTGTTGTAACTTTGTATATTACTACACCCACATCCACACCCACACCCACACCCACACCCTCGCACCAATCTCATACAAAACACTCACTGCAATCTCATACATGTCATACATCTATACACATATGCGTCCATATACACACAACATCGTGTATACTAACCTACATGTATAACCAGCATACATACTAACATACCAACCTACATACATACCTATATCCATCAAACATAAATCAATCCGTATTATACATACACAGGTCCATCCATACCTATGTCCGTTCAAACAAAACTCATTCCAAATATACTAAAACACATACAACCATACATCCATACCTATATCCATCCATACACATATCGATCCATATATACAAACACACATACAACCATACCTATATCCATCCATTCACACATCAGTCCATACATACACACATACAACCATACCTATATCCATTCATACACACATCAATCCATATATACATACACACATACAACCATACAAGAGTTGTACTGAATACAATATGAACATACATTTATTACAATAAATATAACATAACTAAAAGCGGCGTCTAACTGTGCCCATTGAGTCAACAAGAAGGGACGCTACACTCCTCCCAACGTACGCTGGGGTCCACCGTATAACACCACGGCACTGGATTGCCTGGCATCCGACAGTAGTTGCTCTCGTCAACTAAGGCGGGGTCCTCGGCTGACATTCCCCGGGGGAAATACAGTCGATTGTGTGGGATGTCAGTGTCCCACCTCTGACATTTCCGGCCAGTTTTGGTAATGTTCAGGGTTCCGAGATAGAGTGTCGATCTTGTGAAGCATAACTCCTCTGAAAAAAAGCAGAGGAAGTTTATCATCATGTCCTAGCAAATCGACGCCTCCTCCATCTTAAATTGTAAAATCTGTTTTATGACACTCAAATGATACCGAGTGCGAAATCGGTTCTACCGGAAGCGCTTCTAAAATCATCATTATCATCTTGGAATGAACCCAGCGAGGAAATAAATCTCCCTACTACGTTTCTTAGAAGAAGGAAACAGAAACTATAGTCCTCGTCAATTGACATAAATTCACGAAATATCCCGATTATTAATAAACAAAAACAGCTACATGTGTATATGTGCTTTTAGCAATATTCCAGTAATATCACGGCGGGGGACACCAGAAATGGGCTTCACACATTGTACCCATGTCGGAAATCGAACTTGGGTCGTTGGCGTGACGAGCGAATGCTTTAACCACTTAGCTACCCGACCGCCCACATACCTCTGGAATGACCGGGCTTCGCGAGTTATCGGAATGAATAAATAAGTAATGGATGTCGACATGTTAGTGACAGTAGGCTAGATGAGTGCTTAATATTGCTGTCATAGCTGGCATGTTTATGTTTATACAGGAGTTTACCTTGTTCACATTCATAGCTCCCGCCCCTGTCTCTGCACGAGTAGTTCACACCACACGGTCTGGACCCACAGATACCGGCAAGTCGCTGAAAAGAAGAGGAACAACATTCACAGACCTTGTCATACCTTCATTGTTTTGTTTTAGCTGCCGTTAGTAGAAATAAAATAGTTTCTTTAACGTTCTAAGTGATAGCGTGAATAATGTAGTCCAACCAGATAAACTGTATGTAAATGTGTTCTAACCTTTTAGTAGTAACCTTCCTTTACACAAAGTCAAATTCGGGTAATGCATTATGTTTTTGTTTTATTCATATCAAAAGAATACCTTCCATTACACATTTGACCATATTTAAGAAAAACAATTCCAGGGTTTTATTCCAGCTATATGACAGCGGTCAGTAAATAAAAGTCTGGATCAGACAATCCAGTAATTGAAATCATAAGCATCGATCCGCGCATTTGGGATACGATGACATTCATCAACCAAGTCAGCGAATCCGACCACAGGATCCCGTTAGTCGCCATTTACGACAAGCATAGTTACCTTTTACAGAAAGCATGGGTTGCTGGAGACCTATTCTACCCCTGATCTTCACGGATACCATGTTAGAATGAGATCTTCTTGGTTCACGTGATCTTGATAAAATGCTATGTATCCCGCCTTGAAGGGAAATCAATTTCTTATCGGGAGAATAAATCCCTTACACCACGCCACAAACAAGACAGGCTGCAGTTGATTTCTTATCGGGAGAATAAATCCCTTACACCACGCCACAAACAAGACAGGCTGCAGTTGATTTCTTATCGGGAGAATAAATCCCTTACACCACGCCACAAACAAGACAGGCTGCAGTTGATTTCTTATCGGGAGAATAAATCCCTTACACCACGCCACAAACAAGACAGGCTGCAGTTGATTTCTGAGAGGGAGAATAAATCCCTTAAACCCTGCTTCGAAGCACAAAGCCGCACACTTTTCCGAGTCAATGAAAGTCACGTGACAAAGCACAAGTTAACCTCAACTCGCTCGAACAGCTGTTTTCAACTAATTTTGAATTTATTCCAATTCTTATACAATGTCATATTATAAGATGTCGGTAAGATTAATTCGTTGTGGCAGTATCACACGGGGTTGATGCGTCCCTCGGGAGCGACACGAATGATACTTCTACAACTTATATAATTTTCATTTTTATCATGATTATCATTTTTATCATTTGAATCATTATCATTACTTACCGATGGCATATGTGACGCGCTTGCATGGTTCCAACCAGGGGCAGCCACCATTCTAGAAGGAGCCGTTGTCGAGTTGTCGTAGTTGAGCTCGCATTGTCCCGCCTTGAAGTTCAAGCTGGCGCAGAGAGACTGCTGCAAACATGACGTCACACAGTCCAGTATGGTGAGGGTCTGGAGCACGAGGTAGCCTGACCCCACGAGTCTACTACCAGCCAGGATCCCGGGGGTGTTAACCCCTCGACTGCATGTCCCCGTGACTTGACCACACCCTGTCATCAGCGCCACAAGCAACATTGTTGTCAGAAGGTTTTTCATTTTGTAGTTCTTTTCAGATTTATGTCCTCATAACGTTATACCATCAAACAAGGTCGTCGATGTCCACTCACGCAGTTGTGACTATAAGTGTGTCTTGGGCAGGTCACTTCCTCACCTTCTTTAATAGAGGCCGCTGACTTTTCCACACGTATGTCGTGAAAGCTGAGTTTATTACAGTTTCCTTAAAACCAGTACTTGTTCCATACACTAGTAGTTGTTACACCATCACTATGTTGAGACAATGATTAGTGTGACAACCAGTTCTTGTTCCATACACTGGTAGTTGTTACACCATCACTATGTTGAGACAATGATTAGTGTGACAACCATTTCTTGTTACCATCCATACACTAGTAGTTGTTACACCATCACTATGTTGAGACAATGATTAGTTTGACAACCAGTTCTTGTTCCATACACTAGTAGTTGTTACACCATCACTATGTTGAGACAATGATTAGTTTGGCAACATATCACTGAAGAAAACTGTCATTCAAAAAATGTCCGTATTGCCTTCAATGCTCTGTGTATGGCTGAACCAGAGTGTGCTGGGTTGGTCTGCCTCGGCGTCATTGATCGTCTTTTTTTTATCCATAGCAAATGTGAATTACTCAGTTGAATAATTTTCTGAGTTCTTGTCGGTAAACTGAGTATTTACTGTTCCGACATCAATGACAGAAGTTGGCAAGTGCCAATAAAGACCACGAAACATTAAAAAGGGTCCGTAAAAAACGAAAGATTGTCATTAGTCGCTCGAGTGTTTTCCCTATCTGTCCTGACAAAAAACATTTTAAGATGTATCTTAATTCATGATCACAATCAACATCTTTCAAGTACCCACTTCATATAAGTCACACACCACCAACCACCACTCTTAACAAATGCACTTTCTTTAGAACAATTGTCTATGATCAGATATGGGAATAAAATAATTCTTTCTACATAAATATTTAATCTTCGAGTGAATCCTCCATAGATCAAGATATTGTGTTTGGGGAAATTGTTCATACACCTCAATATTATCTTGGGGAATTCTTAATACATTTTAATAGATGTCTTTGGATAAATTCTTCATACACTTAGATATTGTCATTTTGGAAGTTCGTTCCAAATTTGACGCACCAGTGACAAAAATGATATCCCCTTGCAATTCCCTGTTTTGACTTGCACCCAATCTCATTAAAATCAGATCTTAGTTCTCGCTGCAGCTAAACAAAGATCTGAGGACATCCCATTACGGGCCACGTCAGTTCAACCTTGCGCGAACTTTGACCGATCGATAGAATGGCCAATCAGAAGGCAGATTTCTCGTGTTTTACGGCACTAATTTCAAATTGGCGACTTCGCTTGGAAACATATTTTGACAAATTCTCGATTACAAATATGAAACCTGATCAAAAGAACATTCTGGAATGGCTAATAGATTGTCTAGATTGTACAGATTCAGTCGTTAAACCCTTAACTATCGTTCGGAATACCCTGTGTTAAAGTTTTCGAGGTTGCATGATTAGAAATCACACTCCGACTTTCATGGTCTGGTAAGTGACGCACGGATTGGTCGGATGAAAGGTCGTTCTGAAGGACCCCTAATGGGATGCATGTCATCGATCCCAATTGCGTGGATCGATGCTCATGATATTAATCACTGGATTGTCCGGTCCAGACTCGATTATTTAAAGACCGCCGTCATATAGCTGTAATATTGCTGAGAGTGGCGTTAAACAACAAACCAACCAACCAACCAACTTCTGTCCCGGAGTGTAATCTGGGCGGGGCTCTGCATGTATCAGAAATTAAATTCACCAGCGATTTTGGACCGGTGTAATGGAAAAAAGATTTGGATAGTATAGTTGTAATATTGGGGATGACTAAGGTGTAACTGAAATACGCTTTTTCAAGATGTTTTCACAAACGCTTTAAAAGGGAATACAACAAATATATCCCTTACCAGGCGGTGTTGTCAACAATTTATAGACGCGAATAAGTTTAAGCTGCGATTTCTAGGGTAATTTTGGTTGCGGTTGCAGATGTCCTTGTGGTGATTGTAAAGCTGATGAATGAACTTCTGGTGAAGGGTACCAAGTGCTTTCGTACCAACGTCGCTGCCAACTATGATCATGTCTTTCTGAATAAATTACTGGGAAGGGGAAAAAATATGAAGAAAATAATAAATCCATCTTTGGGACATATCTTCGTATTATCGTATATAGGTGTCTTGACACATTAAAGCCAACAGGTACATACCGTATCCACGGAGCTCGTGTTTGTTTGTTGTTTAACGCCGCACACAGCAATATTCCAGCTTTATGACGACGGTCTGTAAATAATACGAGTCTGGACTACACAATCCAGTGATTGACATCATGAGCATCGATCCACGCAATTGGAATACGATGACAAGCATCAACCAAATCAGCAAGCCTGACCACCCGATCCCGTTAGTCGCCTCTTCCGACAAGCATAGTCGCCTTTTACGGCAATCCAGTGATTGAAATCATAAGCATCGATCCACACAATTGGGATACGATGATATTCATCAACTAAGTCAGCGAATCCGACCACCCGATCCCGTTAGTCGCCTCTTACGACAAGCATAGTCCCCTTTTACTGCAAGCATGGGTTGCTGAAGACCTATTCTACCCCGGATCTTCACGGGTCTGTCTCCATAGATGACATGATCCACATGGGGCTCATGGACGGATGTACATGTATATGCAAATATAAAAGGTGAGGTTAACACTACTTTCGGTGTTTACAAACAAACATGGCGTCGCCCTTGTCTATGGGCGACCGAGTGACATCAGGATTACATGATGAATTCAAATGACTCGGTCGCAGCTGAAATTCATCTGACTTTGTTTTCAAATAGTAAAAGACAATACAATACTTTTATTTCATCGGTCAGTGAATCGTTGCTCACACTATCAATCATTGGATTGTCTGGTTCAGACTCGAATGTTTACAGGTGGTCGTCATAAAAATTATTTTTTTTATAGCTTGGTGTACTGGAGCTTGAGTGCGGCGTTATGCAACAAACACTCACACATTTAAACAACCACTTAAACAGTGTGGTACGTTGGACTTGTTTATACACATACATCATAGTCGCCTTTTATGGTAAGCATGGGTTGCTGAAGACCTATTCTATCCCGGAATCTTCAAGGGTCTTTTTTCTATCAATCAAAATGATCTAATTAGTGGTAATGTCGAGAAAGCGTTGAAACTACTATTTGCCATTACAATTAAATAGAATGAAAGTGTGTCAGTCAACCAGTTATATATATATATATAACATCGAAAAAACATCGAATTTATATTCAGTCAAAATTAAAATATCGGAGATATGAATATTGAAATTAAGCAATTTGCACAAATTTAACGATTTAAAAAGGTTCCTAACATAAAACCTAAGCCACCTTCAATAACGTAATTCAGGCAAGTTCATGAACAATTACAAGTTTTGTGTCATCAGGAATTTACATCAGGAAATGTTTACATAGTAATGTGTAGTTTTCTATCAGGAACAAATGTGCAAAATATTTCTTCAATTAGGCCCTTGTTTCCTGAAGCACCGACTGTTTGAAAACACCCACTCTCTTTACAGCGCCTTATGCTAAACAATTCAGCAGGCTAAAGGTTAAACAAAACAATAATTTGTCTTTTCTTAAATAATCTTTTATTCAATGACCTTACTTGAAATGTTCAGTGTCATAATTTAAAAAACAAATCATAAGGAATTTTCATTGATAGGCCAACGTCAAACCATCTGACAAGTTAGATGGAATTATAACTTTAAAAACCCTCATTTCTGAGGTGTCCATACGTTTCAGGTTTTTTTCTACCTTTAGGATAAAACACGAGCCGTCTACCTGAGTTTGGTTACGTAAACAAATACTTGTTTTAAAATGTGAAAAGGAATTCCACTGAACCCATCGTTCCACGAAATCCATTTGAAATTTGCTTTTAGTACGTAAAATGTCGAGAGTTTGTACCAAAACCGCTATGTTCTTTTGCACCCAGAATAAATGTGTATTACAGTTTTATAGTTTCAAAGATTCACAATACTTTTTCTATGCAAAAGTTAATTCATGTTTTACTTTCCTGTCAAAACACTACAATTTTCTTACAGTTTACCAATTTACTGGCCTCTCCTTCAGTGACAAGAATTTATTACTTTCCTATCACAATCAATCAATATTGTGCCAATATGGACTGACTTCACACAAGGACCAAGTACATTTAGGTTAGTCACGAAGTCATGAACTTGATGAAATGTTTTATCATAATGTTCAGCTCATTAATTGTTTCCAATAAACATGAAAACATAAATATAACCATACAGACTTAGTTTAGTTTTCTTGGGTACAAAATCATCAAGAACTTGGGGTACAATTTTGTTCTGGGTTCAAAATCACTTAGGCCCTACATGCATCGAGTCGACGTGTACCTACTTTCAATCTGAAGATTGGGGAGGGAGAGTAAACCTTTTGAAAATAATCCTTAATATTCTAAATTGTCCTTCTTGCTATTTCTGACTAATAACACTATTTTGTTGTTGTTATTATGGCATATCAATATGTTATATCGTTCTCCGTTGCCGTCGTTTTCAGAAACTAATTGTTAAATCATGGAGCGTGGAATCCTCAACGCTTCGGTTTTGACTTAAAAATTTGGTGTTACGCACCGGCGGCAATCACGAATAAATATGAAACAAATAGGAGTGAGGACTGCTATCCAGATTAATAAATAGTAAACAGTTGACGAAAAATAGTAAATTATGTATTTTCTTTAGAATTTGAATCGATTTCGGAATTTTTTTTTATGATAGCTTACCAACTTTTGCATATTTCGCTTCCGGTTTCAGAAATGATAGGTAAAATTGCAAGTATTTTAATGATTATTCGTAAATTGATTATTTTGCTATTGGTTTACCTAAAATGTTTATCAGTTCAGATTTTGCGTATCATGCAATAGTTGTCATTATTTGCAGTGTTTGTTGACTTTGTTCAACTAAACAAATCGCGAGTTAGGCCAAGCCCAAACGTGTCAATTACGTTTGTCGGCTTGTCAATGTGTCTGAAAGTTTATAAAATGAAATCATTTGCAAACTAAAAATGAGATATTTCTTTACAAAGATTTATACATCCATGTCAAAAATTCTAGAAAATTAAGTTAGATGTAACAAACTTATTGTAATAGTCTTACGGGATCACTATGCATGTGAAGTTGTTTGTTTACCGCCGTTGGTTTACCACATGGTTAAGCCAGTGATTTTTCTAGTCCTATTCAGAGGTAGGCATGTCTGCAGTATGAGTGAAGGACATTTACCCACATGGATAATTCCCAAACCGGATATTTCCCCACAGGACATTTACCCACATTGAAATAAAAATTTAAATAGTTTTTTTTACCATTTGTCTCAGATAAACGCGAATTCTGATCTTCTTTGACATAGAATTCATGAACTGGTTGAGTGACCTCAATCATATATAAGTAATCACGAGCAATTTCCTTTGATATTTGTTTCCTGTTAAACCAGATCTTAGTTCTCGCTACCTCTAAAGGTAGATCTGAGGTCATCCCATTTCGAGTCACGTCAGTTCCACCTTTTATCCGACCAATCAGAGCGTCGCTTACCAGATCAGGAAACTTGCAGTCGGAATGTTTTTGTTGAGTCATGCAACCTTGAAAAGTTTAACACGAGCTATTCCGAACAACAGTTACGGCCTGTACGACTGATTCGTCCAAATCATGGTCTATCTCTTGAACGGCGAAGTACTGCCTTATAACCTCGACAATATATCAGACAGACCAGAATGTTCTTTTGTTCAGTTTTCAATTTTTTAATCGAGAACTTTGTCAACATATTTTTTAAGCGTAGTCTAAAATGGAAGACGCCAGTTTAAAACAAGTGCCGTAAAGATCTAGAAAGCGGTTTTCTGATTGGCTAATGTCAACTTCTTGTCAGTCATTTCATTGGACGGTCAAAGTTGGTAAAAGCTCCTTCTGACGTGACCCGTAGTGTAGGACTAGATGAAGTACCGGAGAACTGCAACTATTATTGAAAAAAGGTCGAATTTGAAAACTTAAAGAGTAGTTTCAAACATGAGTGTTTAACCCTATCAGTGAATGCATTTCTCATGTTTGTTTTGTTTGTTTATTGTTTACCGTCTCACTCGGCAATATTGCGACTATATAACGGCGGTCTGTAAATACTAGTAATCGAGTCTGGACCAGACAATCCAGTGATTGGCATTATGAGCATCACTCTACGCAACTGTATACGATGACATGCATCAACCAAGTCCCAATCCCGTTAGTCGTCTTGTCCTCATCACCCGATTGCATACAAATCATGGCCTCGGCGGAACACCCCTGACCAGAGGCTATTGATGTGTGGTGTAGCGCAAGGCGCCGTCCTTGGACCAATTCTTTTTACACTGTATACCAAGCCTGTGGGAAATGTAATCAACGAATCTGAAAAAGTATACCATCTCTATGCTGATGACACACACTTGTCAGATAGTTTTCCTTGGAACACATTTTGCAGCAACGAGGGATAATCAAATTGGAACAGTGTACAAACCAATTCAAATCAAATACCGCGGTCGTCGAGTTCCACTCATGCAGCTGTGACTTTAAGTATGTCTTGGACAGGTCACTTCCTCCCCTTCTTAAATAGTTGTCTGTAAACCCTTATGTTTTAAAAGCTGTCTTTATTACAGTTGTCTTTAAACCAATTCTTCTGTCATCAATACACTTGTAGATATTACAACGTCATTATGTTGTGACGATGATTAGTTTCACGACATATCATTGAAGGAAGATATCACTCCAAGCATTCTGCGTCCGTGTTGCCTTCAAGGCTCTGTGCATGGATGAAACAGAGAGCGCTGAGTTGGTCTGCCTCTTACCATGCGCAGAGTACCCGAGCTCATAGATCGTCTTCGTCTGATCCACTTAGAACATCAATAGTTAATTTACAGAGTAAAATAAGATGGGAAAAATGGTAATCATAGGTTCTGGTCTATATGGCAAAGAAGTTATCGATCAGATCTAATTGGTTCTAATGGTTGGTATGATGAGATGGTGGTGCACTTGGTTGTTAAGAAGATCGTGGGACAGTGGGGTCAAAGTCGAATTTGCATTTTGCGGCCAGCGTCACTTATATCGGGAAAAACACCTCTGTTGACCAGACATGCACATATTCTTCGAGGCATACTTCTGATGAGTCGACCAATGTCAGCTTGACCCATGTTGTTCCACTCATCAATTTCCGAACATTACCGAGTTCATTGAGAGTGGTGGGTGGATTTTGAAGTTGACGTACGCCTCTGCAAGTGACGTCCCAGACGTGTTAAATGGGGGAAAGGTCAGGACTGAGTGCATGGATGTTTTGCTGTTGGAAGAATAAGGTCAGAATCCTGGCACGATGAGCACGTACATTATCTTCTTGAAACAAGCTGACACGTTGCCAAACACGGTGTGCAAATGGCACCACGAGTGGTGCAATGATGTTGCCCCGATAGTCCCGATAGCAGTATGGACCCACACCCCAAAACGATCCAGCTGCACGACGTTAATGTCCAGAAAACACCCATGAGGACGTCTCCAAACTCTATTGAAAAGCCGAGAGCGAACCCTGATTCGTCAGAAAACATGACATGAGCCAAACTTCGGATATCACAGTGCTGACGATCTGATTCAAATGACGGGCAGTTAGTTGTGGAATGACACGTAAACGTCGTGCACGCAAATGTCATGTGTGCAGACGGTCTGGGCATGTACTCTTACACCAGTTACCTGTTGCAACGGGTCCCATATCTGAGTAACAGTTTGCAACCGTTTTCTTAATTCTATCGTCCTAAAAAAAATTCTGTCAGCGTCGATCACAGAAGTGTTGTGTTTGTTGGAGTCAGGCCCACAATCTGCTGATGACCGATTGAGAAAACATGCAGCGTTGGGCATCACTATTCTGATATGTGCCCACCTGCAACATGCTTTTGCTTCTTTAATGATAAAATGAGCTGAATAAAGTGTCTGTGAGAGTTTGGTTTCTTAGTTTTGTTGTGTGTCTTAGTTTCTTCGGAAATGTTATTCCCACATAAATCACTCACTCTGATAGCCAGACATTGGTGTATCTTCATAGTATATAGTACATATATATAGTTTATGTCCTTGTAGAGTTCATGTTGGTAAGCCAAAGATTGATGACCGCATCAATACTGGAAACGAACGTGACAATAAGACCAATTAACAGTTTCGTGAAATTACAAAAGGCCTGATCGATTTGTGACACGTTGATCCATGTGATGAACAAGCAGATAGAACCCTATCCTCTGAAACATCCAGGTAGAAAGCAAGTAAAAGTAAGTACTCGGAAGGGGCAGATTCACGTTCTTCATCCGTGATGACACGACAGAGCAGGTTCAGTCCACTTTAGAATCTTTATCTGCAATCATATATGGGAAGGAAAGTCTAAGTACGGCACAGGAGAGAGACCAAGACGCTCTTGAACAGCCGCATAATTTAAAAAACGCGGGCCTTCACCATGACGAGCGAATTCGTCAACTACAAGGCTATTTCTCTCCAAAAACAGTAGAGAATATTGGGAAATAACACATAATTACAGAAACACTGACTAGTATCGAGGGGTGGTAAAGGATTGATAAGAAAACGTAATGACTAGGTGTATCATGACAATCAGCAGAACATGACGGTGGTGTAGTATATGGGTGCAAACGTCCACGAATGACAACAGTGATGTGTAGTCAAAAACCGAACGTTTGAGGTGAGGTGAAATGGGGTTTAACGTCGCGTCCAAGATTCTTTCACTTATATAGCGACGTGCATGCACGTGTGTGTGTGTGTTGCTGCTTGTACTAGTCCGGACTAATACCGATTTATAGTGATAGCTCACTGAGATACCATGTCGCAGTTTAACATGAATACCCCACTCAGACACAGATAGTGACTTCGAACCGCCCGGTCCTTGTTTCAGCCCCTTTATGCCGAGCGCCAGGTGTTTCTTTATATATTACATGATACAGGAATAGACTGACATTTCTGATAACATCCATGTTCGTACTCTGCATGATAGAAATCATTTGTTAATTTAGGATACACGTATTTACTGAAATATTTTACAATGAACTTGATTCTCATTTCGGCGTAGGAGTGACATACATAGAACATGTGCTATTCGTCTTCTAAGCAGCCTTTAAGCTGGCATGACATACAACATCTTTCATTATAAAATATATTTTCATATCTGCCAGTCTCAACAGCAAGCTTGAAATTGCACATCTAAATTTAGAATAGGATGTTCTTAAATGTTGAGGAAGGTCAATTATGTTTAAATACTTTCATGTAAAGATGCTTGCCATGACTGAAATAGATTATCATGTTATCTTTGCTTTGCTGCTTGGTTTTGTATTTCCTGACTAATCCTGGCAAATCCAAATCCAAATTTAAACAGAATATTTCTTATAAGTGTTTTACATGTATTACGACCTATATCACCCAAAGAATATGACCTTGTTTTGATAGCCTTTTGTTTGCTCAATGTAATATTCTGCATCAATACTTGATTGTCTTTGGCATATATACAAACTGCAAAGGCATTATTTCACATTCCACAAGAACCATAATGACAAGTTGATTTAACAACGTTTAAAGTAGATTTACAAAATTTAATATGTACAGATTCAATGGTAAAACAATACGCATCTTCCTGATGTGTCCCTTCTATGCCTCTCCTATTGACCAATCAGATTCCGCCCCTTGTATCATTTGCATTTGCTTCACACAAAATGGTGGCGCCCAGTCAAGACGATCTGATCAATAATCAAGGTCTATATTGTGATAAAACGGGTCTTACATCGCAAAGGGCATCAAATTGCGTGAGCACCTTGATTAAAACCATGAAAAGATTTGGAAAATATATGTTGACACCCAGTTGACGGTACACATGTTTTGCAAATCCTGCAATCGACCGAAATCAGCACGACAGTTTACGAACCGGATTTCGATTTCATTACGCGATTTTGATTGGACTTTGCATGGACTCGTTAGTCCAGCCAAAATGTAACTCCACAATACCAGCCTAGTTCGGCAAGGGTGAAAACTGGACTTTTAAAGTCAGTTAACTCCCTTGTCCCGGGAAGATGTACAATACGTGGTCCCCAATATTTCTCAATCATAACATAGAATACAACTATCTCAAATAGGTCTAGACAACTGTTGTTACCAAGTTTTATTTGTTGTTTAGCGCCGCACTCAGCAATATTCCAGCTATATGACGGCGGTATGTAAATAATCAAGTCTGGACCAGACAATCCAGTGATTGATATCATGAGCATCGATCCCCACAATTGGGATACGATGACATGCTTCAACCAAGTCATCGAGAGTCTCACCACCCGATCCCGTTAGTCGCCTTTTACGAGAAACATAGTCGCCCTTTAAGAGATATCAATGACCATGAATATTATTTGGAGAAAAAGAAAGGTCTCTATTGTTTGTTTGCAAGACATTCACATTTCAAGAATGGATGTTACTCTTATGAGGAATGAATGGGGCCAACACAGCATAATATAACCATATAAATCCGATGCTAGGGGTGTTGCCATAATATTTAATAATAATTTTTTATTTTTTTTTATTTATTTTTTTTTTTTTTAAACTTTATTTCTGTTGCATTTTTACACATGGGCTATACAATGTAATACATAGGCAGTAAACAAAAGTTGAGGACAGAATTATTATGTGGGAGACAAAAGATGACAAGATGACCAAAATTTGTAGAATTTATCGATACTATTACTTATGAGAGCTGTGTATTTTGTAAGCATGTAATATTTGTAAATCTCTTTTTTAAGAAACTGGAAGTTCGGTACCTTTTTTGAATATCTATATTTAAAAATTACGAATTTGCAAAGAAAATTTTTACATTTATGGGATCGTTGTGTCGCTGATCAGATCCAAGCAGAATGTTTTTTCTTGTTAATTTGAGTTTAACCTGAATCTCATCTGATAGCCACTCTTCCAGTTTTTGCCATATGGGTTTCACTTTGCTACAGTCTGCCAGTACATAGGAAACAGATTCTATACTATTTGAACAAAAACTACAGGTCTCCGAATCAACCAGTCGCATTTTAAAAAGTCTTTTGTTTGTTGTTAGTATATGATGTAATACTTTATACTGCAACCATTGTAGTTCAGTATCTTTTGTGCATCGGAATGGTATATGGTTAGAAGTATGCCACACGCTTAACTCAAGATCGTTTTCTAAAATATGGTTATTTAATAATAATGTAGACATTACAATTCATAGCACAAATATAGATGAAAATGGCAATTATATAATAGCTGATATAACTGTAGAAGATACAAGACTAACATTGAATAATCTCTGTGGACCTAAAAGTGACAACTTCGAAATGATTCATTAGTTATTGTGAGTGACTGGAGCCTTAATCTTAATCCTGCAGTTGATTTAGAAAATCATAAAAATATAAATAACCCTAAAGAAAGACGCATAGCATTGAAAAAAATTAGAATGGTTAAGTATGATGGATATATGGAGAGAACTAAATAAAAACTTAAAGAAATTTACATGGTTGGGGAAAACCCACGACAGCAAGCTGGGAGTGGCTTCTTTTTCGTGCCTGAAGATATAAGAATATGACATTGGAAACAAATATTTTACCCGGATATAAAAGCGATCACTAATTCATTACATTACCTTTCTCTAATACAATTAATAAGAAATTAAATGATTCACTCCTATTAAATAAAGATTATACAGATTTGTTTAAGACAGTTATAGAAGAAACTATATAAGCATATTCTGAGAATAGTAATAGTGAACAAAGTGTGTTAGACTTCAAACTAAAAATAATTGACAGTGTATTTCTTGAAACCCTCTTAATGAATGTTAGAGGGAAAAGAATTTCATTTTTTTCATCAATCAAATAAAGAATTCGAAAGTAAGATAAACGGTTTAGAAGTTGTCGTAAGGCGAAATTTTCAACAAATAGATGAAAAACATTCCTCAGAATTATCAAAATACAAATTAGAAATGGAAAATATTAAAGAAGAGGAAATTAGAGTAATACAAATTAGAAATTAAAAAGCAACGGTATGAGGAAGGAGGCAAGTCAACAAGTTATTTCTGTCTCTTAGAAACTAGACATTATGGGTAATGTATTGCTATAAAAAAGGATGACAAAAATAACTTTAAAAAAGGTCACTTTTATTCTCAGCATTTGATTCCTAGCTCCTTCAAGATCCGGTGTAGAATAGTTCTTCAGCAACCAATGCTTGTGGTGACTATACTAGTCGTTGGAGACGACTAGCGGGATCGGGTGGTCAGGCTCTCTGACTTGGTTGAAGCATGTACATTGTATCCCAATTGCGATGCTCATGATATTGTCAGGTCCAGACTTGATTATTTACAGACCGCCGTCATATAGCTGAAATTTTGCTGAGTCAGCGTAAAACAACAAACCAAATGGTTCTTAGCTCTTCATTGATGCATGCTGTGTTTGAGTCTGATTGTGTGTTGCAACTTTTTTTGTTTGAAATGTGTCAATGTTTATTTCCAAACCTTCAAATTTGACAAGCAACATCTTCCCACTGCGCACTTCATTCAATCTCATACCATACACCATCACTCAAAGCAAGTGCATCTGTGGAAAACAGTGTTGTTGGTAAGGGAAATACTACGTTGATCCAGGAGTTGAACAAGCATATGCAGGACGGAATATTTCATGAACTTTTACACCAAGTTACCATTCTGACATGAAAGAACCCTATCTTCAGAAACGTGCAAGTGGGAAGCATGGCAAAAGTAAGTCTCCCTAACAACATTTATGAGATATGAGAAAGAAAGTCGAAGTTCCCTTCCACAGAATGGCAAAGGATACATTTAGATAGTGTCTTTGTGGGAATTCCTCATGCATAGTACATGTTGCCCTTAATGAATGTGTGGCGATAATGATTTATAAAGACAAACATGCGTCAGCCGGTCGCTGAAAGGGATGGTTCTTCCATACATTGAATGTATAATTCATCCTGTGTGACCATGTGAATTACCGCATCACCAATCAACTGATTACAATTCCCATATGCAAGCAGCCAAAAACTATACTGAATTGTCAAACAGAATTCGGAAAGGTTTCAAATCTGTTTCAGTATACGCTTGACTATGTCGAATGCAAATGTCTTTTATACTCGTGTTAAACGTGTGCAGTTGAGTTGGTTTTGCTGAATCATTGATTACAAGCATCGTTAGCTGGCATGGTAACATGCGTAAAAGACCATAGCACACTTGTTTACTTCAGTGAACGTGAGAATTGATTTTCAATTAATAACGCAGATATTCATTAACCACTCTAGATCTGTCACTAATTACAATGAACGGCATCTGTGATGTACAAGAATATAGCCTACGTTTAGGCTATAACAATGAACAAACTTGTTCAACCAACGTTTCTCCCCCTGGATGGCTGCCATTAATGCCAACTTCCGCAGCGATTTGAATGGTGTAAGATGTCTGATGGCGTTGTTGGTGTATTTAGATGACTATACTGTATAACTGCACGCCTTTTCAAGCATAATCGATCTTTGATGTGGTTAAACAATATTTATTTAAAAATAAGGAAAATTTACATGTAAGAGACATTTGTCACAAAATACATTAAAATAATTGCAATATATTAAAATTGCCTAATATTTCCAGACAACACAGTCTTGATATTAAAATCCTTGAAATGTAACGGACATGTTGATCTCGTATCACAATAATTGAAACATTGGAATAAATATATAAAAAACTGTCTTTGTTATTAAGCCCACAACAGCAAGTAGGATCATCATGAATAAATCTGTGTTCTTTAAAGTCGCTACACACGTACAGCCAAGTCTTGATTACAATGAATACTTCGTAATTTGTTTTTGAAGCAAATAACTTTAAAGTACCATTTCTCTGTGAAGAATTCAAGTTTACTTGTGTTTAGTTGTATTGTGTGTTTACGTACATATATGTATATATTCAGCCTTGATTGTTTGTGTTCTGTACACAGCCGAGAGTGAAATGTTATTTTTGTGGAAATGGGGTGTTTCCTTTGTTCTTTACCTCCTTATGCGGTGCAACGGCATAGAGCTTCACTGGCCCGTCTTGGCGAGTGGTTGGTTGTCTACACCACAGACAAAAGATTGGACAGTTCGCCACGTGCGATGTGAGTGAGTGAGTGTGTTTGGTTCAACGCCGCAGTATTTCAGTTATGTCAGGGTGGGTCTGCTTGATGTTGGAGGGAAATAATGCAGGTCTCCGACGTTTACCTGATTGGTGAAATCCAAGAGCACTGGTATGGCGCTGACAAACCAGGTGGCCCAGTCGTCTTAGGCTCCGCGATTCGCTGTGCAGAGTTGCGTCCCGTGGGCGCGCCAGAAACCTATGATTATAGGTTCGAATCCCGGTTCGCTCCGATTAAGTTTCTAGGTTTGTCAACACCATACTCGTGCTCGTGGGTTTCACCAAAGTGGTAAACGTCTGACGCCTGCATCACTTCGGTCTTTCCTCCCACATTAAGCTGAAACGCCGTGATATAACTGGAATACTGTTAAACCCAACTCACTGGAGTTGGAAATCTGGAAACTGGATTGGGGTTTCTGACCGTGGTGAAGCTGGTCTTTCAGCCTGGCAATTCTGTTGTCGTGCTCGTGGTAGACACGCTTGCGGCTTGTGGTGCGACGCCAAAGTCGAGCTGCAGGAATGTACTTGTTTCTGCGTGGTTGAAGCAAATGGTCAATTCAACCTCTGATGCACTTCAGCCTTCAGAAATCGTCACAGTCTGGCGTGGGTGCAGGTCTGTCTTTCTCGATTTCGGCTGTATAGATGTCCATCTCGAAGAACCTGTGGCGTGCCTCTCCGCGACATGACGTATTTAACTTTCCTTAACCCAGCCATTTTGATTATGCTACCATGGCCATACATACATCAGTATGCAAGTATTAAAATATGGAAAAGAATGATTTAACAACAAGTTTTTATGGATGTGAATTACCACCTCCTCTGCGTGGTAAAGATCTTGAATTAGCTGAAAGCACCCAGCGTTACATTGTCAGAATTGTACAGGGTTTTTTGACAAACGTTCTCCCACTGATGCCACTATTGCTATTCTAGGACTTTGGAACATGGTTGGCTATATAGATAAATGTAGACTACAGCTGCTGGGGCGTATCCGCAACAACTTATGTGTCTCAATTTGTAAAACTGTCACTCCATGATTTTCATTACAATAATTTACAAAGTTTAAGTGGAGTGTTGCTTTCAACAGCTAAGAAATATAACCTACTTCTTCATGTATTTCACTACGTTTGCACAGGGGAATTCCCCGCGAAGACATAGTGGAGAAAGATTATGTTAAATGAAATAACTACCCCCGAGGGAGAAGCATGGAAATATAAACTATCATGTAGAGCTGACCTGTTTCGATATTCTAAAATACACACTTACTCCTCATGTGTTATACAGTATTGTAATGTTATTTCCAGAATTTATAGAAAAATAGAGTATGTAATAAGGGTTGGATCCAGAAGCAAACATCTAAGGAATGTACAAAATATAATACTATTCCTAATCATTATTATCACCATACCATCTTGAACAGTGAATGTCCACTTTCAGAGAGAGAATATTCCTTTCCACTCTAATTGATAATCTTGATGTTGAAATGTATGTTAAAATAGAGATGATGGAAGACTTGAATGATATGTTAGCATTCTTTATTGGTGCAGATAACAATCACATTGATGAACGAACGTAGCCTTTAAAAAGTGAGAAATTTTGGTAAGATTACCACACGTGTGTACATGTGTGTATGTCTGTCTGTCTGTCTTCTCTGTCTGTCTGTCTGTATCTATCTATCTGTCTATCTCTCTCTCTTTCACTCTCTCTCTTTTCGAGAATCTTCGGATTTATCTGGAGGAAATAAAGACATTCATTCATTCATTCATTCATTTTCACTGTTCCATTATAGCTGTGGGCATTGCCCTAATTAACCTTCTACTCCACTGTGTAACACCTGGCTTTCTACCAAATGGGAGATAACCCTATATAGACATCACACGGCTTATTGTGCCGCAGAAAAGATGACGTCACAGTGCCACATTTCCAGCTTTCTTATGTCCCTAAAATTACCCTCTCTCGGTCGATTTCTGTCGTTTTTCTGCACAGAATGTACTGCTTTATTGTATATTGTAGATACAGCAAATCTGCATTCTCTAACTGATAAATGTACATACATTTATTTTAATATTCCTATCGACAATGACCGAGAAATGAGTACTTTTCTACACATATTAGCGGTCGTCAAATCGCTTGTTTCAATCAGAAGTGGTTATGTACTGATACCTCCGCTTGACGAATCAGAATCGAGATATTTCAAATTTTACTTTGCACTTTTCTATCATATCTTCAATATTCATAAGGGTCATTCTTTGCGCAGGTTTCGAGATCTCTGCTGTGACGTCCAGGATGTATCCGGTGTGAAGCATGTGGTGTAGAGGTGGCTATTACAGACAGTTTGACATGATGTAACAGTATTTGAAGAGATTCTACTGAACTAGTGGTACCACTGTTACACGTGTCATTGAAAGTGTAAAGTTAATTTTGAAGAACAAGTTAAATTTTGATGGGGAACAATAGAAAAAAGGGTAAGAATGTTAACTAAAGGGGCACCACTTACGCTACGATAGTTTGGGACATTTGGAACGAATCTGGAGACCAAAGGGAGAAAACAGTTTAGACCTGAAGTCGCTGAACGCTCAAAAACAAATTAGCGACGTTACCCCTTTGAAGGAGTTATGTTTATGTCTTACAGGCGGTAGACAACATGTTTGGAGACTGCGTGGAGAGAGGTTCTATCCTACAGCAGTCCAAAAGAACGATATGTACGGTGGTGGCAGCGTCATGGTCTGGACTGCCATCACATATGACAAGAGGACGGATCTGATGAGGGAGCAAGGGTTGTTGGTTAATAATCTGTAAATAATCGAGTCTGGACCAGACTATCCAGTGATTGACACCATGAGCATCGATCCACGCAATTGGGATACGATCGCATACATCAATCAAGTCACCGAGCCTGATCACCCGATCCCGTTAGTCCCCTCTTTCGACGAGCATAGTTGCCTTTTACCGCAAGCATTGGTTGCTGAAGACCTATTCTACCCCGAATCTTCACGGGTCTCGAGCAAGGGAATATGACCTGTCAACGGTATGTGGACCAAATATTACATCCAGTGGTCATCCCATTTGTCTAGAGCGCAGGTCAGAACTTTGAGTTCCAGGATGACAACGAACGTTCTCACAGAGCTCATGTTGCAGTCGACTGTCTGGGGCAGCAAGGTGTCACAACATTGTCCTGGCCAGCCAGATCTCCAGACATGTCACTGATTTAACACCTTTGGGTTGTCCTGGGCCGAAGGGTTCGCGACCGACCTCAGCGTTCCCAAATTTTCCAACAGTTTGAAGGCTTCACAAGAAATATGGCGGAGGATACCACGGGACAAAAAAATGTGTGAAGACTGAATACGATCATTTATTTACATATAATTTCTTGACTAATGATGGGGTCCTTAATATTGTTCCTATTACAGATGACAAAATACAAGATTCAAAAGCCTTTTTAGATAACTGTCCCAATTTGTTGTTTTCAGTGTTTATATGCCGAGACGTAGATTAGGTCTATATATTTCGTTGGAATTTCACACATTACAAATAATGTATAAGCTCTAGATTTCCATCTTGCCAAGAATTAGATATTTCAGTGTAAAATAAAAACTACCATTACATAATTGTAACAACAGCAACAACAACCGTAAATGTAGTCACTGGTTATATTACTTTATATCTCTTACGTAAGACCTTAAAAGGACGGGCAATGCAAATGTATTAATTGTAAGACCTGCTAAGAGGTTTTACATTTGAATTGTAAGTCCTCCGTGGAAGTTTTACATTTGAATTGTAAGACCTATGTGGAGGTTTTACATTTAAAATGTATAAACAGCCTTTTAAAGTGACCTTGTGTTGACTTTTGACTGTTTAAAAACTCACAATACTTTTCACATTAAAATTTCATGACGAGGATCGAAAGTGTTAAAAAATGCTTGCCATGGCTTCAGTTGTCTCCCGATATTTTCTTATTTTCCCCTGGAATTTCTGGTCTTTAGACGCGTACGTATGTATGAAGACCACCCACCACAGGAACACTTATATCTGGATGATTACCCATTACTGGTTGACTGACACACATCCATTCTATGGAAATGTAACATCCAGCACTCGTTGCAATGCTTTCTTGACAACATTACCACTAATCAGCTCACTTTGAAATTAAAAATCATGTATGAATATACTGGAGTTTTTCCACACGTATTTGTTGATCAGAGAGAAAATTATACTTTATAAATTGACTGATACATTGGTGTCATGCTCATGGTGTCAACCACTGGATTGTCTGGTCCAGACTTGATTATTTACAGACCGCCGTCATATAGCTGGAATATTGATGAGTGAGGTGTTAAACAACAAACAAACAAACATATTGGCTGGAGTTTATTTCATCGGCCAAGGGTACTTGACAAAAGTGATGGTTATTTTACGTCCGCTTCAGACATCCGTCGACACAGCCAGGTTCTTGAGCGTGCACGCCGGACGAATAGTACACGTGAAACAAATTGACGTGATTCTTGGTAAATATTATGTATGTAGTATCAAATACGACTATTCTGACGCATACAATGTATTTTTTTGTTTTCTTCTGTTCTCAACCGATTAATGACCTCAATGATGAGCAGGTAGAGTAGGTCCCAAGTGCCCAATACTTGTTGCCGATTACAGATGGTATCGGGTGATGTCAGCGTCACCTTTCAGATTCCGGGTCATCCTTTCCCAATAGTGCAGATGAGTATTTATGATGTCAACCACTGGATGCCAAAGGGATCGGGTGGTCAGGCTCACTGACTTGCTTGATGTGCACTGACATCTTGATTGTGATGTCATGTACATGAGTTTAATGTTGTCATGGTTATGTAAAGGTAGTTAGGAATTAGTAAAGGTACCACGTTTTGATCTACAGTCATCCTTGTCATTATTGACAAATGATTTAAGACGAGGTGTAACAGTATCTTGGCAATGATCTCATGGTCGATGTTGTCTGTTCGTAGACCTGTAACATTTGAAAACACCATGATGTCCCGTCCCATCCCGTCCCGTATGGGAGTACAACTAAAAACCATCGACACACAGAAACAGTTATATAGCTTTTCATAATCCTCATTCGCTTGAGCTATCTGAATGAAGGAGTATCCGGACCAGTTGGGCAAATTATGACCTCCAGAACCTAAAGACCACCACTTTTAATACCCACTCTCGCCCAAATGACACAACCAATAAGCCATGTATTAGAACATACATTTGAGCGTCCATATGATTTCTGTAAACCTTCCATAGTCATACACTTGAGCGTCCACATGACGTCCGTAACTGTCGATTGTTATACAGCTGTGCTCCAGAGACCAGGTTGTCATGAAACACAAATAAAATAATAATGAAATGTGGTAATAGGTTCACAAGTTTATTACATTCAGCTAGTATTAAATATAGATGACAATAAAAAGTAAAAAAAGTAAAAATCAATTTACCCTGACAACGATCACTGATTAATTAAACCAGAATAAATATACAAGTTGATTAGCTAAGCAACTGTATAACAGACAGTGAAGGCAGTAATAAAAAGAGAGTAGCTGAATCAACATTTGGACAAGATAATTGACAAGATATATAGACAGTCAACCAAGTAACAACCGAGAGTAAACACAACACTATGATAAGTGAATAACCTCGGCTGGAAATAAGCACAGAGGGCCTATCCCTAAAATATGTCTTTTGTACTATAAATAGACGGGAAAAGACTGAAGAGGAGTGAGTGAGTGAGTTGGGTTTAACGCCGCTTTTAACAGTATTCCAGTTATATCGCGGCGTGTCAGCTTAATGTGGGAGGAAAGCCCGAAGTGATGCAGGTCTCAGACGTTTACCACTTCGGTGAAACCCACGAGCATGGGTATGGTGCTGACAAACCTAGAAACATAATCGGGGCGAACGGGGATTCGAACCCACAATCATAGGTTTCTGGCGTGTCCAAGGGACGCAACTCTGCACAGCGAATCGCGGCGCCTTAGACGACTGGGCCACCCGTGCCCCCTGACTGAAGAGGAAACACGTCTTATAGACTGAAGACTTTGAATGGGCAAGGAAATTCTAAAGTTTCCACAAATACAAGGTACCTGACCTTAGAAGTATCTGGACTCTCAATCTTTGAAAAGGGTACTTTTGACTCCCAATAGTCCACAGGCACTTGACCTAAACTGGACAATCACGTAAAAGTTGGTGATCCTCGGATTAGTAGACAAACGGGCACGATATGTAAACGCCTAGCCAATAAGTTTTAGTTCAATACCAACAGAGTGAGTCAGAAAGTAGAGAGAAAACTGCCCCATAACCAATTACTAACGAAACCTGACAAAAGCTTTCAACCTGACAAAACCAGTAGCAAGACGACCGGTAAACGGCGAAGCGATACCTGGAAGTAAAGACACATGATTTTGTCAACTGTTATATACACGTCGAAGAGGGCAACTTGTCTTGCTCAGCCGGGGGAAAGCAATAGCATGGTAAGGTAACATAGGGAAAACCCTAACAGCCACGTTACTGCTACACAATACGGAATATGAACGTAGCAAAATAAAGCGCTGACTATAAGCTATTTAACAGTACCACTAAAGATTTACAACCTGATATGTACAATAATACATGAGAAATATCTACCAGCGCTTGATAATCGCGATACGGCCTGAAGATCAAAGAACATTTTCAGTAAGTTTCCATAAATATACGAGTTAACATGTATCAAATCAGTTATGATAAATGTATGTGATTAAACAGCTAGGGAATATATTTACGGGTCACCAGTTCTCTTACAATTAACGTACAGACACAAGAGTATGGCGACGACGGGCAATTAGTGAGTGAGTGAGTTTGGTTTTACGCCGCTTTTAGCAATATTCCAGCAATATCACGGCGGGGGACACCAGAAATGGGCTTCACACATTGTACCCATGTCGGGAATCGAACCCGGTCTTCAGCGTGACGAGCGAACGCTTTAACCACTAGGCTACCCGACCGCCCCTCCGGGCAATTAAGGGAGAGGGTACTGTAGTGTTCACTAGACCGTGATGGATAGGTTTTACGCCCAGGTGGCAACGTCTATAAAACGTCTATTGGCATGCACTTGACTGTTTATATAACGCCTATACACTTCCTATTGTCACGCAAGTGACCGTCCGTATGACGTCTTTAAGTCCACTACTGTCATACACTTGAGCGTCCACATGACGTTTATAAACCATCTACTGTCTGAAAGGCGACGTGTTATGGCCAGACATACGCAGTGCGGTACAGTAGCTCAGTTGATTTAGTTAATGCCTGGTTCGATTTCTAATATTGATACTGCTCGTGAAGCTAATATGTCCTCCGCTGTGATGTCCAAGGTCGTAAAACCATATTTATTCACTCATTCAACAGAGAGGAACGCTACATTCCTCCCAACGTACGCTGGGGTCCACCGTATAACACCACGGCATTGTGTGATTGCTCATCCGACAGTAGTTGCTCTCGTCAACTAGGGCCGGGTCTCCGCGTGACAGCCCATGGGCAAAATGGGAACGCTTGTGTGGGATGTCAGTGTCCCACCTCTGACATGTCCGGCCAGTTTTGGTAATGTTCAGGGTTCCGAGATAGAGCGTCGAACTTGTGAAGCATAACTCATCTGAAAAACAACAACAGAGCAAGTTAATCATCGTGCCATAACAAAAAGACGCCTTATCTGTCTTAAATAATAAGTCTGACCACCTGACCTCATTAACCGGCTGTTACGCCAAACACAGGACACTGTGGTCTACCCAGGGACAACAACAGGGCCTTATGTCCCTGAAATACCACATCCCTGCCACGTGGAACATGGGTACTGGTCAGTGTGGTCAGAGACTGCCACCAGGATCACCATCGGCTCACAAGCTGACCCTTCGTAACTGACCACCAGGATCACCATCGGCTCACAAGCTGACCCTTCGTAACTGACCACCAGGATCACCATCGGCACACAAGCTGGCCCTTCGTAACTGACCACTAGGATCACCATCGGCACACAAGCTGACCCATCGTAACTGACAACCAGGATCACCATCGGCTCATAAGCTGACCCTTCGTAACTGACCACCAGGATCACCATCGGCTCACAAGCTGACCCTTCGTAACTGACCACCAGGATCACCATCGGCATACAAGCTGACCCTTCGTAACTGACCACCAGGATCACCATCGGCACACAAGCTGACCCTTCGTAACTGACCACCTTGGAGAAGGGCGATTCCAGATGATACTTTTATTGAGTGGGTGCGTCCCATTCCCATCATGACACAGGCTTTGAGTACAGAGGCTACACTAAACTGCCCGACTTAAATTTCTTTATTATAAATTCTAATTATTTATCATGTTCCAAATATATAGAAGTAATGATATTAGTGCAAACATGTTATACACGTGATGAATTTGGACATGTTAGTGAAACCATGTTATATACGTGATGAATTTGGACATGTTAGTGAAACCATGTTATATACGTGATGAATTTGGACATGTTAATGAAACCATGTTATATACGTGATAAATTTGGACATGTTAATGAAACCATGTTATATACGTTATGAATTTGGACATGTTAGTGAAACCATGTTATATACGTGATGAATTTGGACATGTTAATGAAACCTTGTTATATACGTGATGAATTTGGACATGTTAATGAAACCATGTTATATACGTGATGAATTTGGACATGTTAGTGAAACCATGTTTTATACGTGATGAATTTGGACATGTTAGTGAAACCATGTTATATACGTGATGTTTGTGGACATGTAAGTGAAACCATGTTATATATGTGATGAATGTGGACATGTAAGTGATAGAATGGTATAGACGTGATGAATTTGGACATGTAAGTGATAGCATGTTATATACGTGATGAATGTTGACATGTAAGTGATGGAATGTTATAGACGTGATGAATGTGGATATGTTAGTGACAACAGTTTGTATACATGATGAATGTAAACATGATAGTTATGGTGAACTATATGCGTGATTAATTGTTGGCATGTTGCCAATGGCATGATCTGTTTAAACAAGGGCGATTCCAGATGATACTTTTATTGAGTGTGTGCGTCCCATTCCCATCATGACACAGGCTTTGAGTACAAAGGCTACACTAAACTGCCCGACTTAAATTTCTTTATTATAAATTCTAATTATTTATCATGTTCCAAATATATAGAAGTAATGATATTAGTGCAAACATGTTATACACGTGATGAATTTGGACATGTTAGTGAAACCATGTTATATACGTGATGAATTTGGACATGTTAGTGAAACCATGTTATATACGTGATGAATTTGGACATGTTAATGAAACCATGTTATATCCGTGATAAATTTGGACATGTTAATGAAACCATGTTATATACGTTATGAATTTGGACATGTTAGTGAAACCATGTTATATACGTGATGAATTTGGACATGTTAATGAAACCTTGTTATATACGTGATGAATTTGGACATGTTAATGAAACCATGTTATATACGTGATGAATTTGGACATGTTAGTGAAACCATGTTTTATACGTGATGAATTTGGACATGTAAGTGATGGAATGTTATATACGTGATGTTTGTGGACATGTAAGTGAAACCATGTTATATATGTGATGAATGTGGAGATGTAAGTGATAGAATGGTATAGACGTGATGAATGTGGACATGTAAGTGATAGCATGTTATATACGTGATGAATGTTGACATGTAAGTGATGGAATGTTATAGACGTGATGAATGTGGATATGTTAGTGACAACAGTTTGTATACATGATGAATGTAAACATGATAGTTATGGTGAACTATATGCGTGATTAATTGTTGGCATGTTGCCAATGGCATGATCTGTTTAAACAAGGGCGATTCCAGATGATACTTTTATTGAGTGTGTGCGTCCCATTCCCATCATGACACAGGCTTTGAGTACAGAGGCTACACTAAACTGCCCGACTTAAATTTCTTTATTATAAATTCTAATTATTTATCATGTTCCAAATATATAGAAGTAATGATATTAGTGCAAACATGTTATACACGTGATGAATTTGGACATGTTAGTGAAACCATGTTATATACGTGATGAATTTGGACATGTTAGTGAAAACATGTTATATACGTGATGAATTTGGACATGTTAATGAAACCATGTTATATACGTGATAAATTTGGACATGTTAATGAAACCATGTTATATACGTTATGAATTTGGACATGTTAGTGAAACCATGTTATATACGTGATGAATTTGGACATGTTAATGAAACCTTGTTATATACGTGATGAATTTGGACATGTTAATGAAACCATGTTATATACGTGATGAATTTGGACATGTTAGTGAAACCATGTTTTATACGTGATGAATTTGGACATGTTAGTGAAACCATGTTATATACGTGATGTTTGTGGACATGTAAGTGAAACCATGTTATATATGTGATGAATGTGGAGATGTAAGTGATAGAATGGTATAGACGTGATGAATGTGGACATGTAAGTGATAGCATGTTATATACGTGATGAATGTTGACATGTAAGTGATGGAATGTTCTAGACGTGATGACTGTGGATATGTTAGTGACAACAGTTTGTATACATGATGAATGTAAACATGATAGTTATGGTGAACTATATGCGTGATTAATTGTTGGCATGTTGCCAATGGCATGATCTGTTTAAACAAGGGCGATTCCAGATGATACTTTTATTGAGTGTGTGCGTCCCATTCCCATCATGACACAGGCTTTGAGTACAGAGGCTACACTAAACTGCCCGACTTAAATTTCTTTATTATAAATTCTAATTATTTATCATGTTCCAAATATATAGAAGTAATGATATTAGTGCAAACATGTTATACACGTGATGAATTTGGACATGTTAGTGAAACCATGTTATATACGTGATGAATTTGGACATGTTAGTGAAACCATGTTATATACGTGATGAATTTGGACATGTTAATGAAACCATGTTATATACGTGATAAATTTGGACATGTTAATGAAACCATGTTATATACGTTATGAATTTGGACATGTTAGTGAAACCATGTTATATACGTGATGAATTTGGACATGTTAATGAAACCTTGTTATATACGTGATGAATTTGGACATGTTAATGAAACCATGTTATATACGTGATGAATTTGGACATGTTAGTGAAACCATGTTTTATACGTGATGAATTTGGACATGTTAGTGAAACCATGTTATATACGTGATGTTTGTGGACATGTAAGTGAAACCATGTTATATATGTGATGAATGTGGACATGTAAGTGATAGAATGGTATAGACGTGATGAATGTGGACATGTAAGTGATAGCATGTTATATACGTGATGAATGTTGACATGTAAGTGATGGAATGTTATAGACGTGATGAATGTGGATATGTTAGTGACAACAGTTTGTATACACGATGAATGTAAACATGATAGTTATGGTGAACTATATGCGTGATTAATTGTTGGCATGTTGCCAATGGCATGATCTGTTTAAACAAGGGCGATTCCAGATGATACTTTTATTGAGTGTGTGCGTCCGATTCCCATCATGACACAGGCTTTGAGTACAGAGGCTACACTAAACTGCCCGACTTAAATTTCTTTATTATAAATTCTAATTATTTATCATGTTCCAAATATATAGAAGTAATGATATTAGTGCAAACATGTTATACACGTGATGAATTTGGACATGTTAGTGAAACCATGTTATATACGTGATGAATTTGGACATGTTAGTGAAAACATGTTATATACGTGATGAATTTGGACATGTTAATGAAACCATGTTATATCCGTGATAAATTTGGACATGTTAATGAAACCATGTTATATACGTTATGAATTTTGACATGTTAGTGAAACCATGTTATATACGTGATGAATTTGGACATGTTAATGAAACCTTGTTATATACGTGATGAATTTGGACATGTTAATGAAACCATGTTATATACGTGATGAATTTGGACATGTTAGTGAAACCATGTTTTATACGTGATGAATTTGGACATGTTAGTGAAACCATGTTATATACGTGATGTTTGTGGACATGTAAGTGAAACCATGTTATATATGTGATGAATGTGGACATGTAAGTGATAGAATGGTATAGACGTGATGAATGTGGACATGTAAGTGATAGCATGTTATATACGTGATGAATGTTGACATGTAAGTGATGGAATGTTATAGACGTGATGAATGTGGATATGTTAGTGACAACAGTTTGTATACACAATGAATGTAAACATGATAGTTATGGTGAACTATATGCGTGATTAATTGTTAGCATGTTGCCAATGGCATGATCTGTTTAAACAAGGGCGATTCCAGATGATACTTTTATTGAGTGTGTGCGTCCCATTCCCATCATGACACAGGCTTTGAGTACAGAGGCTACACTAAACTGCCCGACTTAAATTTCTTTATTATAAATTCTAATTATTTATCATGTTCCAAATATATAGAAGTAATGATATTAGTGCAAACATGTTATACACGTGATGAATTTGGACATGTTAGTGAAACCATGTTATATACGTGATGAATTTGGACATGTTAGTGAAACCATGTTATATACGTGATGAATTTGGACATGTTAATGAAACCATGTTATATACGTGATAAATTTGGACATGTTAATGAAACCATGTTATATACGTTATGAATTTGGACATGTTAGTGAAACCATGTTATATACGTGATGAATTTGGACATGTTAATGAAACCTTGTTATATACGTGATGAATTTGGACATGTTAATGAAACCATGTTATATACGTGATGAATTTGGACATGTTAGTGAAACCATGTTTTATACGTGATGAATTTGGACATGTTAGTGAAACCATGTTATATACGTGATGTTTGTGGACATGTAAGTGAAACCATGTTATATATGTGATGAATGTGGACATGTAAGTGATAGAATGGTATAGACGTGATGAATGTGGACATGTAAGTGATAGCATGTTATATACGTGATGAATGTTGACATGTAAGTGATGGAATGTTATAGACGTGATGAATGTGGATATGTTAGTGACAACAGTTTGTATACATGATGGATGTAAACATGATAGTTATGGTGAACTATATGCGTGATTAATTGTTGGCATGTTGCCAATGGCATGATCTGTTTAAACAAGGGCGATTCCAGATGATACTTTTATTGAGTGTGTGCGTCCCATTCCCATCATGACACAGGCTTTGAGTACAGAGGCTACACTAAACTGCCCGACTTAAATTTCTTTATTATAAATTCTAATTATTTATCATGTTCCAAATATATAGAAGTAATGATATTAGTGCAAACATGTTATACACGTGATGAATTTGGACATGTTAGTGAAACCATGTTATATACGTGATGAATTTGGACATGTTAGTGAAAACATGTTATATACGTGATGAATTTGGACATGTTAATGAAACCATGTTATATCCGTGATAAATTTGGACATGTTAATGAAACCATGTTATATACGTTATGAATTTGGACATGTTAGTGAAACCATGTTATATACGTGATGTTTGTGGACATGTAAGTGAAACCATGTTATATATGTGATGAATGTGGACATGTAAGTGATAGAATGGTATAGACGTGATGAATGTGGACATGTAAGTGATAGCATGTTATATACGTGATGAATGTTGACATGTAAGTGATGGAATGTTATAGACGTGATGACTGTGGATATGTTAGTGACAACAGTTTGTATACATGATGAATGTAAACATGATAGTTATGGTGAACTATATGCGTGATTAATTGTTGGCATGTTGCCAATGGCATGATCTCTTTAAACAGGACAAGGGACGGGTGGCCCAGTCGTCTAAGGCGTCCATTTGCCAGAAACCTATGATTGTGGGTTCGAATCCCGGTTCGCCCCGATTATGTTTCTAGGTTTGTCAGCACCATACCCGTGCTCGTGGGTTTCACCAAAGTGGTAAACATCTGAGACATGCATCATTTCGGGCTTTCCTCCCACATTAAGCTGACACGCCGCGATATAACTAGAATACTGTTAAAAGTGGCGTTTAACCCAACTCACTGACTACATAGGTGATGAATGTGGACTTATTAGTGACAGCATGTTATATACGTGGATGTGTTGTTTTTTATATGCTCGATTGATTGTGGGCATGTTGGCCTCTGTCATGATCTGTTTCAACAGGAGGACAGGTTACCTTGTTCACATTCATAGCTCCCGCCCCTGTCTCTGCACGTGTCGTTCACACTACACGGCCTGGGGCCACAAATTCCGGCAAGTCGCTGAAAAGAAGAGAAACAACATTCACAGACTTTGTCATACCTTGCTCGTTGTGGTTTCGGGGCCGTTGATAGAAATCAAATGTGTTCTTCTAAACATGTAACTTTCTTAGTGACAATGTCAGTAGTGTCGGCAGTTTGAAATAGATTTTAAAAATGAAAATGCGAATTTTTTAAATGACAAATTAGATTCAATTTAGTGAAGAGGATTTTACTCTTCAAAGCGGCGCTGCAGACTTTTACACACTGACTGTAACATATAAAGGCATGTTGGGTATTTCTTTCTTGTTATTGACCCAAAAATCACAAATATGGAACATAATATAATGTTTCTGCCGAAACAGATTTCACTTGGCGTAAAGTTTGTTTGTTGTTTAACGCCGCACTCAGCAATATTCCAGCTGTACTTGGTGTAAAGGGCAAATAGCTGCGGAAATTATATGAATGAAACACTGAAAATCAGTTTTGACACCAGGTGTTCGCGAAAAGGGTAATTCTACCATGAATTTGGAATTTACTCGATTCTGATTGGTCAATCAGAGGCTATTTAATCACAATAAACCCCCTCTGATTGAAACAGCTGATTTAACGGCCTATTTACCGCGTAAGGATATGCATGTGCACTTTGTGCTTGCCCATAAAGATGGCGGAGCTCACGAATTCCGTATCAGTGGGAACTTTTGATATAAGAAGTTTTGCTGATGTCTATCTCGATCCTGCAGATGAATGGAGTGACGAAGATCTTGACATCTTCGGAAATATGTTTGAAAAAATCAGTTGAACAAAAACGTAAACGACATTTGTCGTCTGCTGCTCAAGCTATCATATTATTATGTAAACACATAATATTTAATTTGTTAAAATAAAAAGACATTAAATACATAAATAAATACAATATGTAAATTGTTTACAACAGATACTCAGGTGGCGCGGCCTACGCCGCCTAGTGGTGTCGACAAGACAGCGACGAAACATTTCGCACAAGTTGCAGAGTCTGATCTTGACAACATATTCCTAGACGGAAGAGCAAACAGTACCCTAAGGGCCACAAACTGGGGAATAAATATTTTCAAACGTAAGATAACCCAATGTTTATGTTTTTTTTAAATTGCAATCTTAAAATGTATCTCTTACCTGTTTAAAAGTTGCTTACTTGATCACATGAATATGACTATTATTTCCATTGTATTCAGAATGGCTTACACAACACGGTAAATCCATGGAATTTGAGGGGCTTCCGGTTGAGGAACTGTGGAAACATTTGAAGCACTTTTATGCGGAAGTTCGCAATGTGGATGGCCAATATTATTCCAAGTCATCCTTCGTTTGTATGAGAGCAGCAATTCACCGTCATATTCGCGCTCCTCCACATGATTGGAACATCAACATATTGCAGGATAAGGAATTTCACACTGCGAATAACGTGTTTCTCGGCATGTTGCGTAAACTAAAAAACTTGGCCTAGATAATGCTACGCACCACGATGCCATATCCCCTGGGGATTTGTCTAAGATTCGCGATTTTCAGTCAGTAGACAACCCTGTGAGTCTTCAGCAAAAAGTATGGTTTGACCTCACCCTTGGTTTCGGTTGTAGGGGTTGTGAGAACCAGAGGGAGTTGTCTGTGCATTCCTTTGCAGTTGAAACAGATGATGTAGGGGTAGAATATGTAACAATGTCCCATTCAGAGGCTACAAAAAAACATCCTGGGGGGTTGCAGGATAAAGTGCAGGGAAAGCCACGAATTTGTGCAACAGGGACCCAATCATGTCCCGTATCAGCTTTCAAAAAATACCTTTCCAAACTAAATCCAAGTAACATGGCTTTTTTCCAACTCCCGCGAAAACATGTGCATGAAACCGATGGTACATGGTACACACTACAACCCCTTGGTCACAACACAATCTCTCAAATGATGAAAGTAATTTCCACACAATCCAGCTTGAGCAAGGTGTATACGAATCACTGCGTCAGAGCCACAACTGTCACTCTCCTCTCGCATGCCGGTGTTGAGGCGCGCGAAATTGTAAAATTAACAGGTCACAAAAATCAGCAGTCGTTGATGTCTTACAACAAAGACACTTCCTCCAGCCAAAAGCGGCAATACTCGGGTATTCTCCAGGGTATCAGCGTGAACAATACTTCGAATAATCAGGTAAACATGTCACAACAATTTCACACTGGAAACGGTCCGTACCATCTCTCCAACGGCCATGTTACTATAAATAACTACTTCCGGGAGTAGTGTTTGATCGAGTGCATTATGACTGTGGGGAGAATGGGTGTATTCTGTTTGAAGTTCTCGGTGATTTTTTTCAATGAGATACTAGCAGTATTTGAAATGTAAACATAAGATATGGTAATTTGAATAAATTAAAACATTGTTATATATATTTGTCTTCTGTTATTGTTTTAAGTTGCTATTATAAAGAGCCTTCCACCCTTATGGGAAAGTGAACCCATCTTCTCATATATGGAGTGTCCTGCTCACTCAACAAAACGTTGCACCTCAAAGAGTTCCATCTTAAACCGGTCATGGTAGAATGGAGATAAACCTACTGTGTTTTCAATGTAGAGCTAGGTTACCTGTAGATTTAACCGCACTAAATTTAACATTTGAAACCTCACGCTACGCGTTCGGTTTCAAATTCAATTTAGTGCGGTTAAATCTACAGGTAACCTTTTTTATTATTCCAGATATAATTGTAAAATATTTTTTCAAGTGACAAGACAAAGTCCTCAGGAGAGTTAGGTAGTGTCGAAAATATATGAACTAGTTTTGACAATGCTAAAGTTTTTATGACTGTAATTTGTCCTATTATCGTTAGATTTCTTTTTCTCCAATTTGCAAGCAATCTATTTATTTTTTCTAGCTTTCTTTTTGTATTGATTACCCAGAGTTCACTTAAGTTTGGATTAAACATAATTCCTAATACTTCAAATTCCTTATTGTGCCATTCTATTTGTGCGTCTTGACATAAACGATCATTGCTACCCGCTTTTGAGCCTATCTATATTGCTTTTGTCTTGTCTACATTAATTATTAAGCCAGACATTTTGTAGAATTGATTTAGTGTTTCTATAGCTGCATATAAGCTTTCACCTTTGCCATTTAGAAATAATTCAGTATCATCAGCATATTGCCCAAGTTTGAATTCTTTGTCATTGACTGTAATCGCTTCAATTTTATTATTATTTCTAATCATACTAATGTGGGAGGAAAGTTCCATGTGATGCAGCACTTAGGAAGAGGACACGATGTGATTACTGACCTAGCATCCATATACCGCTTCGATTGAGTTCTCTCCACAGGCAATGAAATATGTGTGCACATGGATTTGGAAATCGGCGTCCTACAATGACACACACTTGGAGCCCGACATTTGCACAAGTTGATGCTTAATGACACATGTTATATTTATTATTATCATGATTATCATTTTGATCATATCTATAATTAATATTACTTACGGATGGCATATAAAACGTGCTTGCATGGTTCCAACCAGAGGCAGCCACCATTCTAGAAGGAGCCGTTGTCGAGTTGTCGTAGTTGAGCTCGCATTGTCCCGCCTTGACGTTCAAGCTTGCGCACCGAGACTGCTGCAAACATGACGTCACACAGTCCTGTGGGTTGAGGGTCTGAAGCACGAGGTAGACTGACCCCACGAGTCTACTACCAGCCTGGAGCCCGGGGGTGTCAACCTCTCGACTGCATGTCCCCGTGACTTGACCACACCCTGTCATCAGCTCCACAAGCAACATTGTTGTCAGAAAGGTTTTCATTTTGTAGGTGTTTTAAGATTATTTCCTTATACCATCAATCAAGGTCGTCGATGTCCACTCTTGCAGCTGTGATTGTCTTGGACAGGTTACTTCCTTACCTTCTTAAATAGTGGCTCTTGACTGTTTCACACGTCTGTTTTAAAAGCTGTGTTTATTACAGTTTTCTAAAACCCAGTTCTTGTTGTCATCCATACACTTGTAGTTATTACAACGTCACTATGTTGTGAGAGAAATTAGTTTGACGACATATCTTGGAAGTAAAACATCACTCCAAGCATTCTGCGTCCGCGTTGCCTTCACGGCTCTGTATGGTTGAAACAGAGGGCGCTGAGTACCCGTCATTGATCGTCTTCTTGTGATCCACATCACATATAAAATATTAATACATGTCTATACTTATACAACAACGAAATAAGGGAACTAATGTTTCGAATGTAGCTGTCGTTGAGGGGTACGTTTACAATACCGTAACTTCTAATCACAATAAAAAGGTCACTTCATGCATGAACAGCACGTGATGCAGGTACAAACAGAATCGAAAGTGTGTGAGTTAAAAAACTAACGTCGCATCGGCATCATGTCAGCCATATAGCGACGAGAACAAGTTGATATGTACAAGTGAGTTATGAATACAAAGTTCTATTTAAAAACAAATTTGTCAAAGATATTTTGGCACGACATCAATGGACAGACAAAACGTTCTTAGTGTGTGTATAAACAAAACAAATGTATTATGATCAGAGTCCGTTTGATCCCATTATCATTCACAAGTGTGAATCAGACATCGTGTTTCGTTTGTTGTTTTACGCCGCACTCAGCAATATTCCAGCTATATGAAGGCGGTCTGTAAATAATCGAGTCTGGACCAGACAATCCCGTGATTGACACCATGAGCATCGATCCACGCAATTGAGATACGATGACATGCATCAACCATGCCAGCGAGTCTGACCACCCGATCCCGTTAGTCACCTCTTACGACAAACATAGTCGCCTTGAGTTCGGCGTTAAACAACAAACAAAAAAAACAATCCTTCAGGGAATGTGGCAAAAAAACAATGTGGTCCCCAAATATAATTGCAAACTGAACTTGCCAAACAGAAGGATATGGTTTTATGTAGGTCTATGTTGGTTAACTCAATTTACACAAATGTTGTCTCTGAGACCGAAATAGTCAACATTGTATCCGATGTGTAAGTGCCTACATCAACCTAACATAGCGACAATGTCAAGAAGACGATGGAATCAAACGGCACATCATTGATTTTTCCATGCTGTAGTGTAAAAGGATCTGGAGAGCAAAGCACTGAATAATGCGCAATTATTATTTCATGATATATTCCCGGGTTTTGTTCATGCTCTTTCACAAATTATTATTGTGAAATTTACGATTGAAACGTTGGAACAGACACCAACGAACATTGAGATTATCGTGTCCCAGCTGAACACGTCTTTTACGTCTTATAAGTATTATACATGCATGTAAAATATGATTTTTGCCCACTGCCCCCATCTACGCTCAAGTTGACGATATAATATATTCATCATGAATATATTCGTAAATGCAAACCACAATGGCGCACTGTCAACGAGAAATGTTCTCGTTGTTTACAAAAGAAGATTGAGTGAGTATGGTTTTACGCCGCTTTTAGCAATATTCCAGCAATATCACGGCGGGGGACACCAGAAATGGGCTCCACACATTGTACCCATGTTGGGTATCGAACCCGAGACTTCGGCGTGACAAGCGAACGCTTTAACGACTAGTTTTTCAGTAAGAAAAAAAAATATTTCTCAAGTGTATGTAGGAACTGACGAAGGGCGTGAATATCCGGCGTCACTATATGTTTATATCACCTGTTTGTTACCATTGGGATTTAGAGTATATTTGTTACAGATATGGAAAATATGGAATCTCTTAGAACTGTTTCTGCTTGTGCAGTGGCTGTTTCATTTCATCACTGGGAATCAGTGGTAAGGGTGTGGAACCATGACATTCATATATTGAAACGGAGATTTAACTCACACCCTCGCCAACCCTCCTTTTAGACTGGGAACAGAACAGAACAGAAGGTACGGAGATTACACCGTCCCTCCCAAGTATGTTGGGAATGGGGAAAGCTAGACACAAAGAAAAAAGTTAAGCACACCCCTATTTCTGAACCATGACAAATGTAAAAAATCATGGCATGGGATGACTAACTACAGGAGCTGGGCGATACCAATGCCATCGGATAGAACAAACATTTGAAAACAAATAAAGAAGATATTGGTGAGTTGTCATGTTAACACAGGTATTGTTTTTGACCTTAGACAATACCTAAAAAGGATGGGGCTGCAGGATTAAGTAAACGAGGTACATTAGATGTTTCATGTGAAAATGTTCCTTAAAGTCTCTCACGTTGATCAGTAGCGGGTATAACCGCCACGTGCCTGGGTGACGCATTCCACCCTACGTCTCATGCTTCCAGTCAGACGTTGGATAAGTTGATGGGTCAACACCAACCACTCCTGATGAGATGCTGCTTCCAATTGGCGTAAATCTTGTACAGGAGGATCTCGTGCCTGTATGCGCCGCCCCAGAATATCTCAAACATGTTCAGAGCGGCAGAGAATGTTAGCCACAGGGCGGCAGAGAATGTTAGCCACTGGGCGGCAGAGAATGTTAGCCACTGGGCGGCAGAGAATGTTAGCCACTGGGCGGCAGAGAATGTTAGCCACAGAGCGGCAGAGAATGTTAGCCACTGGGCGGCAGAGAATGTTAGCCACTGGGCGGCAGAGAATGTTAGCCACAGAGCGGCAGAGAATGTTAGCCACTGGGCGGCAGAGAATGTTAGCCACTGGGCGGCAGAGAATGTTAGCCACTGGGCGGCAGAGAATGTTAGCCTCTGGGCGGCAGAGAAGGTTCGCCACTGGGCGGCAGAGAATGTTAGCCACTGGGCGGCAGAGAATGTTAGCCACTGGGCGGCAGAAAATGCTAGCCACAGGGCGGCAGAGAATGTTAGCCACTGGGCGGCAGAGAATGTTAGCCACAGGGCGGCAGAGAATGTTAGCCACTGGGCGGCAGAGAATGTTAAC
The DNA here is from genome assembly GCF_022045235.1 of Haliotis cracherodii. Lineage (NCBI taxonomy): Eukaryota > Metazoa > Mollusca > Gastropoda > Lepetellida > Haliotidae > Haliotis > Haliotis cracherodii. Next base: position 27,499,982 of record NW_027266319.1, on the reverse strand, counting down.
CACTGGGCGACAGAGAATGTTAGCCACTGGGCGGCAGAGAATGTAAGCCACAGAGCGGCAGAGAATGTTAGCCACTGGGCGGCAGAGAATGTTAGCCACAGGTCGGCAGAGAATGTTAGCCACTGGGCGGCAGACGGTTAGCATTATATAAGTTGGTACAAATCTAGTTTGTTGTAACTGTGTCAATTAATTGCGAGTTTCAGCTTCAGATCGGGTTTACTTGCTAGGTTAAGGTACGTCTGGAATTCTTCTGGTGTGGAGTTCTCTACCACTGCGGTGCTAGACGGCTTATAAACGTGCCAGGGTGATCTACGCAGATTCAAGTTATCCCTCTGTGGTGTCCTGGAGTCTAATACAGTCATCCATGCTTACACATATTAACCAGTGCAGGTTGTCCTGCTGTGTACTTCCTACCTGCGATGGTTTATACCTGTTTATACCACGGTGACACTACTGTACATACTAGCCTCAAATAAACCCGTCGCCTGTAGGTTGCGGTAGACGCCGCCCAATGAACTAATGTTGTTGATAAATGTCTTACGTTCGTTTGACTAAGACGACTTAGAACATAACTGCTACTCGTTCCAACAGCATAGCCAAGCAAACGGTCAATATCGACTGATACTTCGTGCAGTACGGACTTAGGATGACTGCCACATGCATTCCTTGGAAATCATGTCCATATTTGGAGATGTTTACTATTTGTCACCGAAGAGGTGACGAACAGGTGCACTCACGGGAAGAAAGTTAACATTGTCGCGATAGGTCTTGTTTTGTATATCACTCTTTCTGTTCCCTCTGTCAGTCATCAATATTCACACCATATCACCAATGACTGTTACCAAGCAACCAGTGGTTGATGGCATAAACACCAACCCGCGCTGTCGGGGAAACGATCGCACCAAATCATCCAGTCGCGTTGAAACCACCCGATCCCCATTTTACTACATTTCTGAGACAGGCATGGGGCACTGGGAACCTTTTGTATCCAGTAACCTCAGGTAATCATTAATAGTTGAGGACACAAAAAAAACAAAACTACTGTCTACAAATAAATATGCTTCACAATTTTCGCATATGATACTTCATACATCAAATTGTTTCTCTTATTCCGATCACTCGCAGAACTCCCTCATTTGTCAACCGCGGTCCACTGTGTCATTCGTCGGGCGTGTAGACTTCTCTTAGAAACCAGCAGTGTCGACGGATGTCTGAAGCGGACGTACAATAACCGTCACGTTTGTCCACTGTCCTCAGATTGTGAATGACCAATAATACTAAAAAAAACTTAAGGGCCACCCAATTCTTTCAACTTACTATAGTTAAACTATCATAGCATGAGTAATGAGTAGTGTATTTAATTTTAATCTAATATATACTTTAGGGTCACTATCTCTCACATTAACGAATACATGTAGCAAAATACAATAATAATCATTCATGAATTTAAATTTCAAAATGGGCTAAGTAGTGGTAGGTTTGTGAAAGAATTGTACTAGAGTACTAGAATGAATATGTGCCAGTTCCCGGATATGGGTAATCAACGTTATAGTTAAGTCGTGATGTCTTAATACATGGCATTCTGATACTGTGAGTTGATAGTGTAAGATAAACTTGTTTACTAGTTCGAACACATAAGGCCTCAGGCGCCTGATTCTCTGTGCAGAGTTGCGTACCTTGGGCGTGACATAACGCTATGACTGAGTGTAGTTTTACGCCGTCTTTACAATATTTCAGCGATATCACGACAGGGGAAACCAGAAATGGGTTTCGCATAGTGTACCCAAGTGGGGAATCGATGAGTGAGTAGGGTTTTACGCTACCTTTAGAAATATTCCAGCAATATCACGGCAGTTGACACTAGAAATTGTACACGTGTGGGAATCGAACCCGCGTATTCGGCGTGACGAGCGAACGCTTTCCCCACTAGGCTACCCTACCGTCCCCATAACCCTCTGATCGAATAAATGTTTGAATGCCAGATTTGCTGATTATGTTTCAAGGTTTGTCAGTACCATACTATACTCGTGGGTTTCACTAAAGCGTTAAGCGTCTAAAACCTGCACCACATGGGCTGTCCTCCCACATCAAGATGACGCCGTGATAAAACTGAAATGCTGTTCAAAGTTGCGTTAAACCAAACTAACTCACTCACCCAAACCTACCACAACCCCAGCAATGTCGCCCTTGCACCAAACCCACTTTGTCCAGGGAAATATCTATAGGATGGTTATGTGGATGCTACAGGGGTCATCCTCGTGCAGCCTTTTTTATGCAGTACAACTCCCCCAATCTTACTGAATTACTTAATAATTTTTCTACTTTCGGGTCAGTTTCATTGGTTTTTTGGGGGGTTACATTGGGTTACAATTTTGTTTTATTATTGTTTATGCACAAGGGTGACGTGATGATTTTTTTAAGGAATTGGCGCTTTGACGCAAAAAGATTTATCCAGAAATGGGCCCCGTATCCCCAAAGCCTCAACCGTTAAGTCACGAGATGCTGATATTGTGAGTCAGTTGACTTCGTCGTCGGAATAATTCAGTTCTTCCTCTAGTCTGTCATGCAGACCCTGAAACAAATATATCCAATAAAGCCCATGCAAGTCTATAATGATTGGTAGGTCTAGATTACTGCAGTATCAGTATCTGAAAAGGAAGAGTCTGTTTTTTCTCTCTGTAATATATGTTCTTTTCAGAGACTACATATTAGTCTGTTCTTTCTCTACACAATTTATTTACTGTTTACCTTTATCCTAACGGCCTTGACTATGGAGAATTTGATTGAGTGAAAGGGTAAATTTGCCCTAGACAACTATGGTTTGTGATCAGAAGAAAACAAATGTAGAGTGAGTGAGTTATGCGCCACATATAAATATTCCATCCATATTCTGGAGGGGTATAAAGATGGCAGAAATAGGCCTCACTTGTTCTGTCCATGTAGGAACTAGTGCCCGGCGTTCGACGTGACGAGCGAACGCTTTGCAATATTCCAGCTACATGACAGCGTCTGTAAATAACCGAGTCTGGACAAGACAATCCAGTGATTGACATCAAGAGCATCCATCTACGCAATAGGGATACGATGATATGCATCAACCAGGTCAGCAAGCCTGACCACCCGATCCCATCAGTCACCTCTTACGACAAGCATGGTCTAACCCGCATCTTGGCGGGTTCCCCATAGAGTTAAAGGGGCACTGATCTAACGCAATTCCCCGGACTGGTTGTTGCCTTTGTTATTGTTTTTTCCCCCGTGAGTACCCGGATGATACGAAACGCATCTGAGCGTGACCAGTGACTGGGCTACCGTCTGCAAGGACAGCTAAATAAACTTGGAGGCTGGAGGCAATATTTTTGCATAAACACTGATTGGTTAACTGTGATCTATAAAGATTTCGGCAAAGGGCGCATGTTTACAGGCCATACAGTCAGTATAAAGAAGAGCATATGTCAGTTTTATCGCGTTTTAATGCAGAATTTCAAGAATGTTTGTCTCAAAACGAAATCTTGATCACAAAATATATAAATTGTTTATGTAATTACTGAATTATGTGAATATTCATTGAATGACATCGTCGATAAATATACAAAAACCTCTGCAGAGACACCTACTTTTGTTACTTTAATCAAGCTACGTTGATATGAAGGGACTACGCTGATATGAAGGGACTCTGGGGATGTAGCCTGCATATTGCCTGCCTCTGTATCTGCAGATAAAATACTAGTATCTCATAAACCCCGCGCCGCCTGATTACCTCCCTTCCCGTGGCTCATCAGTGTGTGTCCTACAGCAATCACACGCCCTGTACAGCTTTAGGCTTAACTTTATTATCCAATTTAAGTTTCTGTAGCAGATCGATCTTACGCTTGCTCCGCACTGGACATGAACACCTTGGATCAGAGATGTGGAGGATCGGAGACCAAGGTCTGATTAAAGTCTCGCTGGGAAGACTCGGAGCTGAACTGCTTCGAAACTGCTGGAGACCGTTTGTCTCGGGGAAGGAACATTTTCATGTGGACCTTTATGGCAGTGGCGATAGTCACTGAAAAGGCGGTGTTCTACTTGTTGGAGGGCGTTTTCTATAATATACTCTATTTACAAATATGAGACAATGAGTTATTGATAGGTTGAGTGAGTATGGTGTGACTTCATATAGAATGGGGTATACTATTATATTTGGGGAATCGAACCTAGGTGTACTGCAGACACTGGCTCTCACTGCATACTTGTGTAGTCCCTAAAACTAAACACTATTTCTTAGCCAACTTCTATCGTGTTATATTCCCAAAGAACATTGTCACACATACTTATTGCAATAACTGGAAATCTCCGATCTGTTACCTATAATTTTTCAAATACAGAGATAATATAAGAACTTTACCATAAATTCGAGTTTCCGCGATGATGCGACCGTAAAATTAATTGTGTTTATCAGATGGTTATTGCGATTTAAAACTTCTGTTTGACAGATTAGAACCGAATAATTTACAAATTCATGATAGAAAACCTCCACGCACGAACGCACTCACTCACTCACTCACTCACTCTTTGGCGAACCTTTTGCTTAAGCTCCCCTTAAGCGTTTTCAAGGCGCATATCTTTAGAGGTACGACCTGGGGGAAATGGGGTACCCTAGTGGTTCATGCGTTAGGTTGTAACCTGGATTGTATTCCCTACATGGATACACTGTGTGACATTGTCATGCATCGTGATATGGCGGGGATAATGTTAAAGATGCAAGAATTAACAACAACGCAGACAGCCAAATTGAGTTCCGAATGAAAATGGCCCTGGATGTCCCGCAATGTCCATGGTAATAACAGCTCGAGATACATCCCCCTCCTGCATTTACAACACAATCAATGTCGCCCAAGCTTCAACTGTCCCTCACTGGCGGCAGAAGGAACGTAATTACCACGTTGCATCTCAGATGGTGGCAGCTTGCAATTGATGCAGTCAATTTGCGTCCACAAAATGCACATAAAGGTACTTTATCCTTCGACTCCAACATTCTGCTCACCGAAGACTGTCAGATTCGGAGATGGCGTTGGCAATATTGAAAATCAATCGAACACTACTCGAACTGAATTACGGAATCAAGTTGTTGATTTGGGAGAATGCATGATTCAAGGTTCTGCGCCGTGTGAAGACTAATGAATGAATGAATGAATGAATATTGTTTTACGCCGCATCAGCAATTTTCCAGCTATTCACGGCGAGAAGACTAATGAAGCAATTCAGTTAGTATGTAAAACATTTACACTATCAAAGCTTACATTAGGCCATGAACGGACATATTCAACAAAACCTTGAGTTAGTGAGTGTAGTGGGTTTATAGCCCATTTGTATTTCATATATATAACGGCGGGTCACCTTCATGTGGCAGTAAAGCCGGAAGCTCTCATTCGTTTACCACTGACGTGAAACTAACGAGAAGGGGTGTGTTGGGGGTGGGGGGATGGGGGTAGGTGCTGACAAAACAAGATCACCAATCAGAACAAATCTGGGATACGATCAACAATAACACAATAACATGATGATGGCACATCTATCCGACGCAAAACGTCTGAAAGCGCGTCCCAGACACCTTGTTTATACCATACCCTGCGAAATTGCCACAAGCAAGTGTTGGACATATTCCGAACATTCACCGCCTGGATGATGGGGTTTCCGTCCGAACATTCATCGCCCGGATGGTGGGGTTTCCGCCCGAACATTCATCGCCCGGAAGGTGGGGTTTCCGCCCGAACATTCATCGCCCGGAAGGTGGGGTTTCCGCCCGGACATTCATCGCCCGGAAGGTGGGGTTTCTGTCCGAACATTCATCGCGCGGAAGGTGGGGTTTCCGTCCGAACATTCATTGCCCGGAAGGTGGAGTTTCTGCCCGAACATTCATCGCCCGGAAGGTGGGGTTTCGGCCCGAACATTCATCGCCCGGAAGGTGGGGTTTCCGCCCGAACATTCATCGCCCGGAAGGTGGGGTTTCCGCCCGGACATTCATCGCCCGGAAGGTGGGGTTTCTGTCCGAACATTCATCGCGCGGAAGGTGGGGTTTCCGTCCGAACATTCATTGCCCGGAAGGTGGAGTTTCTGCCCGAACATTCATCGCCCGGAAGGTGGGGTTTCGGCCCGAACATTCATCGCCCGGATGGTGGGGTTTCCGTCCAAACATTCATCGCACGGAAGGTGGGGTTTCCGCCCGAACATTCATCTTCCCCCATGTAGAACATCTTCCCTCTATGTATAACATCTTCCCTCCATATATAACTTCTTCTTTCCACGTATAACATTTTCCCTCCATGTGTAACATCTTCCTTCCATACATAGCACGTTCCCTCCATGTATAACATCTTCCCTCCACGTATAACATCTACCCTCCATGTATAACATATTCCCTCAACGTATAACACCTTCCCTCAATTTAATAATATCTTTCCTCAATTATAACATCATCCTTTTATGTATAACATCTTTCCTCCATGTATAACATCTTTCCTCCATGTATAACATCTTTCCTCCATGTATAACATCTTTCCTCCATGTATAACATCCTTCCTCCATGTATAACATATTCCCTCAACGTATAACACCTTCCCTCAATTTAATAATATCTTTCCTCAATTATAACATCATCCTTTTATGTATAACATCTTTCCTCCATGTATAACATCTTTCCTCCATGTATAACATCTTTCCTCCATGTATAACATCTTTCCTCCATGTATAACATCTTTCCTCCATGTATAACATATTCCCTCAACGTATAACACCTTCCCTCAATTTAATAATATCTTTCCTCAATTATAACATCATCCTTTTATGTATAACATCTTTCCTCTATGTATAACATCTTTCCTCCATGTATAACATCTTTCCTCCATGTATAACATCTTTCCTCCATGTATAACATCTTTCCTCCATGTATAACATCTTTCCTCCATGTATAACATATTCCCTCAACGTATAACACCTTCCCTCAATTTAATAATATCTTTCCTCAATTATAACATCATCCTTTTATGTATAACATCTTTCCTCCATGTATAACATCTTTCCTCCATGTATAACATCTTTCCTCCATGTATAACATCTTTCCTCCATGTATAACATCTTTCCTCCATGTATAACATCTACCCTCCATGTATAACATATTCCTTCAACGTATAACACCTTCCCTCAATTTAATAATATCTTTCCTCAATTATAACTTACATCATCTTTTCATGTGTAACATTCATAGCACGTTCCCTCCATGTATAACATCTTTCCTCAATTATAACATTTTCCCTCTATGTCTAACATCTACCCTCCATGAATAACATCTTCCCTCTATGTCTAACATCTACCCTCCATGAATAACATCTTCCCACTATGTCTAACATCTACCCTCCATATGTAACATCTTCCCTCCATGTACAACATCTTTCAACATCTTTCCTATAACATCCTCCCTCCATGTCTAACATCTTCCCTCCACGTATAACATCTACCCTCCATGTATAACATATTCCCTCAACGTATAACACCTTCCCCCCATTTATAACATCTTTCCTCAATTATTACATCATCCTTTCATGTGTAACATCTTTCCTACATGTATAAAAACCTTCCCTCCATATATAACATCTTCCCTCCATGTATAACACCCTTCCCTCCATGTATAACATCTTTCCTCAATTATAACACCATCCTTTTATGTGTAACATTTTTCCTCCATGAACAACACCTTTCTCCACGTATAACATCTTCCCTTCATGTGTAACATCGTTCCTTCATCCAAACCATCTTCCCTCTATGTGTAACATCTTCCTTTCACGTATAACATCTTCATTCCATGTATAGGATCCTTCCTCCATGGATACTTCCCTCAACTAACATCTTCCCTCCATGTATAACATCTTCCTTCTCTCCATGTGTGACATCGTCCCTTAATGTATAACATCGTCCCTCAATGTAGAACATCTTCCCTTCATGTATAACGTCGTCCATCAATATAGAACATCTTCCCTCCATGTATAACGTCGTCCCTCAATGTAGAACATCTTCCCTCCATGTAGAACATCTTCCCTCTCTCCATGTGTGACATCGTCCCTTCATGTATAACATCGTCCCTCAATGTAGAACATCTTCCCTTCATGTATAACATCTTCCCTCAATGTAGAACATCTTCCCTCAATGTAGAACATCGTCCCTCAATGTAGAACATCTTCCCTCCATGTAGAACATCTTCCCTCTCTCCATGTGTGACATCGTCCCTTCATGTATAACATCGTCCCTCAATGTAGAACATCTTCCCTCAATGTAGAACATCGTCCCTTCATGTATAACATCGTCCCTCAATGTAGAACACCTTCTCTCCATGTATAACATCGTCCATCCACATGTAACAATCAAATACATCGACATTTGTGCGCAATATAAATCCCATGGCTGAACAGATGTCCGGTACCATCTCTGAAAAAGCCGTCTGAAGCCGGGATCAGATGGTCCGGTTCTGTGACGTGGCTGATTGTGTGCCATCGTAACTCAAAGGCGTGGGACGATGTTCATGCTATCAAACACTGATTTGATTAATTACCGGCAAAATTGATGGAGCGGAATATTGCTGCTTATGGCTTAAAACAACCTTGTCTAACTAACAAAACCAAGAAACAATCTTCATCGTTACGTCATGGTCATCATCTACAAGTCTACGAATCTACGAGTCTACGAGTCTAACTGTTGTGGTACATAAATAAAGTCGGCGTATGTGTTCATGCATCAAAGTGAGTACAGTAAACTACGGTTATGGCGAACACGCTTATTACGAACTGACGGATATAACGAACTTACTTTTTTCGTCCCGACTATTTGCTGTAGTTATGCTGTATATATGCTTATAACTAACTACGGTTATAACGAACAAAAATTAGTAATCCTTTTGAGTTCGTTATAACCGTACTTCACTGTATATACTTTCCAATAAAAAGATACAATTTAGGAAAACGTTAGTCTTTGTTCAATTCCCCCGAAAATGATTAATCAATGCAATTAACTCTGGAACTCGATGAGTCACCCTTTTGTCAGAATTACCACACACTGCCGTTAGTATCTTAATCAATATTGTCGTCGCGGTCTTGACATAATGATCAAAGTATCCTTCAGACGGCACGTTTTGGTAGTTTAGTCCTGTCTTTGAATGTTTTCCCATCATTCCGCCAGTTTCACGGGTGGAACCTGACACTTGTCGTCTGCTGCATACCAACGGGCAGACGACACATTGGTCATTTTCAAGCCTCTTTGTTTGATGGAGATTTGGCACCATCTGCATTGTCGCATGCTGACTCAGTGTCAGGCGGCGCCTTGTTGACATTCCTCCCACGGACATTGTCCAGGAAATGGTAGCACCAAGGTCAACGTCGATCACTGGCCCGGCAGATATCTGTTGGCTGTGACTGATGAGACACGGACGTGCTTCGGAGACGCTTCCTGCAAGTAGAAATGGTTTCATGGCACGTGAACCGGAAGCGGAATTTGGTGTTCTGGTTCGTGTTATAAACTGCAGCGTTGTTGTTAATAATAACTGTAATTTGTCCTGAAAGAGCGCTTTTCCAAGCGGTATCTGCCGGTTACATTGAGACATAGGGAAAATCAATATAGCTCACTGTTAGTGACTAACCACACGAGATACGCATTTGGTAGTATATTATCTCTCTCAACATCGATGACACATTTTCTTTCCAATTCAAAAAAAAAGGAAGAATATATTTGAGGCAATCCCTAACAGGGTAATGTGTCCAAATGCTCTGTTTGTCCTTTTGTAATAAACAACCAGTTTTTAAATAGAAGAATTGAACTACTACTTTTAACAACAACATATACATTATAATATAAGCAAACCGAAATCGGGATGATCGTGGGTTCGAGTCCCAGATTCGACACAGGGATGCTGATCTTCGGTTTGACTGGACCACACATCTCTGTAGGTTTCACCAAAAGTTGAAGTCGTCCAACTGTAAAACTGTTCAAGGCGTCGTTAACTTATTTATCCATTCATAAACCCCGTGAGAACATCAAGCAAAGCCATAAACATTGACGGTACTATTCCACTTGAAGGTCTTAAGTTCAAAATCAATTATACCTAATTTGCCTCATGAAACCCTTGAAACTTCTTCTCGCCAGACAGTCCTACAAGACGACCCAATGAACTGCCTGTCACAATGGCTCCTGTAAATCAGGGTTCATAAACCACTCATGCGGGCTCTTGGTGACCACTGCGGGCAGGTCAAGTTGGTCAGCAGGTGGACGGTCACCGACCAATCAAATTGCCTGTCACCTCGATTAGTTTCAAGACCAGAGGAGTGGACGTCCAACACTCCAAGGACAATAAGTCCGTCCATCACCCCAGGGACATCATGTCCGTCTATGGCATCACCCTCAGGAATATCATGACCAGGATGAACACGTGGCGGGGGTATAGCTCTACCTTAGTAGCCCGTCATGCTTTTTGAGAAATCATATTAAATCACGCTGCATAGAATTTGTTAGGTACCAATGTCTATTTTGAGAAATGTTTTTGTTGTTGCTTTTATCAGTTTTGAAGATTTATACTACAAATCTATACACTTCTGGGTTAACCTTTGTATGATCAGCCTGAGACAATTGGGGCAAGAGAATATACACAATGCAATATTTTGATCAGTTTTGACGATAGTCAGATCTTGTCAACATACACATGTTGAATAATTCTGCTGATCATAGAAACCTATGATTGTGGGTTCGAATCCCGGTTCGCACCGATTATGTTTCTAGGTTTGTCAGCACCATACCCGTGCTCGTGGGTTTCACCGAAGTGTTAAACGTCTGAGACCTGCATCACTTCGGGCTTTCCTCCCACATTAAGCTGACACGCCATGATATATAACTGGAATACTGTTAAAAGCGGCCTTAAACCCAACTCCCTCACTCACTCACTGCTGATCAAAATTACCATCAGGTCCACGATGAGACCTTTGCTATGTGGCTCCCGGAGGTCTATGTAAAGGTTCAACGGGAACAACGCCAACATCGCTCTGTTGAACGTATATTAACGCTTAGTCTCGGAAAATATATCATTCTGTTTGAAACAAGCAACTATATTTACATAGAGAAGCCCCAGTGAAATGGGAGTTTCAGACATGCTTTTTGAAGATATTTAGTAGATTGTAGTATTTGCGTACTTGTGTGTACTGGGTGTGGGCTGTGTAGCTTGTGCACTGTGTGTGTAGTATTTGCATACTGTGTTCGCATATGTAGTATTTGCGTATTGTGTAGCGTATGTAGTATTTGCGTTCTGTGTAGCATATGTAGTATTTGCGTACTGTATAGCGTATGTAGTATTTGCATACTGTGTAGCATATGTAGTATTTGCATGCTGTGTAGCGTATGTAGTATTTGCATACTGTGTAGCGTATGTAGTATTTGCATACTGTGTAGCGTATGTAGTATTTGCGTACTGTGTAGCGTATGTAGTATTTTCGTACTGTGTAGCGTATGTAGTATTTGCGTACTGTGTAGCGTATGTAGTATTTGCATACTGTGTAGCGTATGTAGTATTTACGTACTGTGTAGCGTATGTAGTATTTGCGTACTGTGTAGCGTATGTAGTATTTGCATACTGTGTAGCGTATGTAGTATTTGCGTACTGTGTAGCGTATGTAGTATTTGCGTACTGTGTGCATAATGTAGTTGGTGCATTGTGTAGAGTGTAAGTGTATGTGTGTGTTCGCATTTTGTGTTTGCTGTGTAGTGTGTTATGAGAAGTGTTTGAAATGTGTGTGTGCATGTGTGCGTGTGCGTGTGCGTGTGTATTATGTATTGTGCAGTGAGTTCAGTCATACGACTCTTGCTTGGACGTTGTTTGAAAACGTTCAAAACGTTCAAAACGTTTTATAGTAGACATGTGGAGCGCATTTCGCAATTTGACGCATCAGGGACAACAATTATGTCCGATGCAATTCCCTTTTTTGGACTTATACCATATATTCCCCCCCAAAAATTAAGTGAAAAATTTATCTGGCTTTGCATGTGTCTGTGACGGGTGTCACCTGTGGGGCAGGATACGCTCACCTTCTCGCGAACACCTGATATCATCACTAATAGTGATTCATAAACACAAGCTCGTGATATAGTCGGAATCGTACAATCGACTCCTCTTTTGCAGAGATTTCTTATGAAAATGGAACGGGTTTTTTCGCTTTCATTTGGGTGTAAACTGTAATGTATGTGTGTGTGTGTGTATTTTGCAACATGTATGTTATGTTTCTGTGTAGTGTGTGCATTGTGTGCATTGTGTGTGTGTGTGTGTGTGTGTGTGTGTGTGTGTGTGTGTGTGTGTGTGTGTGTGTGTGTGTGTGTGTGTGTGCGTTCTGTGTAGTGTGTGTGCACTGTGTAGTTGGTGTGCACTTATGGAGTGTGCGCAGTGTGTAAATGTTGCTACATTGTACAGTACATTGTTGAGTACATAAAATACTTTAAAACCCACATAACTGAGGCATAACAAATTTGACATCAACACTTGCACGCATATGATCCTTGCCGCTGTCAACCCTGGATCGTATCAGCCGCCATCAACCCTCTACGCCCAGACACGGAAACATTAAGACGCTATCAACATCAAGTGGTGCACTTAACAACGTGTTTGCTCGTCGTCAGTGGTCAATTTCGCTCTGACTGTGAAGCAATGTAATAGCCAGAAACACTAAAATTATTCCTGAATTACGAGTCCAACGGTTGGGACGCAGACGCGATACCAGCTAACTCCTCGTTATGGTATCAGCGATCAATGAAATAACGAGAAAATTGATGCGATGATAAAATAGTTCCATAGCCTCTGACAGTGTAGGGATTAGCAAAGCAGATAAATCACCGAGTCTCTCTTAAACAGTGTGATTGGTTACAAACACTTTTTTGCGTTTGGTTTCTTTATATATTTCTTTACGGTTTTACAAGGTTCTGAATGCTGTGCCCCTGTCGAATACTGTGTAGACTGTGCTTCGTCAATGCAGTCGGAATTAAAGCATATTATTTTACATTTAGGGATATCAGTGTATTTCCACATTAAGCTGTGCACTGCTACGTAACATTTTATAGTTAGTCAATGGATACCCATTCATTCATTCCTACACGTTCAGGGAGAAGGGTGAGAACGGTCAAGAAAACGGTATTCATGATGTGATAAAAATATGTAGAGGTAGTAGTACAGCTGAGATCTTCTGGCAAACGCACCGCTGGTTTATAGAGATTCCTCAGCACTTGTTGAGCCAAACAGACACGGAGAGATTCCTCAGCACTTGTTGAGCAGCACAGACACGGAGAGATTCCTCAGCACTTGTTTAGCACCACAGACACGGAGAGATTCCTCAGCACTTGTTTAGCACCACAGACACGGAGAGATTCCTCAGCACCTGTCAAGCACCACAGACACGGAGAGATTCCTCAGCACTTGTTGAGCCAAACAGACACGGAGAGATTCCTCAGCACTTGTTAAGCACCACAGACACGGAGAGATTCCTCAGCACTTGTTGAGCCCAACAGACACGGAGAGATTCCTCAGCACTTGTTTAGCACCACAGACACGGAGAGATTCCTCAGCACTTGTTAAGCACCACAGACACGGAGATATTCCTCAGCACTTGATAAGCAGCACAGACACGGTGAGATTCCTCAGCACTTGTTTAGCACCACAGACACGGAGAGATTCCTCAGCACTTGTTTAGCACCACAGACACGGAGAGATTCCTCAGCACTTGTTTAGCACCACAGACACGGAGAGATTCCTCAGCACTTGATAAGCACCACAGACACGGAGAGATTCCTCAGCACTTGTTTAGCACCACAGACACGGAGAGATTCCTCAGCACTTGATAAGCACCACAGACACGGAGAGATTCCTCAGCACTTGATAAGCACCACAGACACGGAGAGATTCCTCAGCACTTGATAAGCACCACAGACACGGAGAGATTCCTCAGCACATGTCAAACACCACAGACACGGAGAGATTCCTCAGTTCTTGGGTCGGTCACGCCTTGGGGATATGCATGGTGTTCTAGAGACTCTTCTTGGGTCGGTGTCCCCTTTGGGAGACAGGTATTGGGTACTAGGGACCCTTCTTGGGTCGGTGTCCCCCTATGGGGATATGCACGGTGTACTAGGGACCCTTCTTGGGTCGGCATCCCCCTATGGGGATATCCATGGTGTACTAGGGACCCTTCTTGGGTCGGTGTCCCCCTATGGGGATAAGTATGTGTACTATAGACCCTTCTTGGGTCGGTGTACCCCTATGGGGATATCCATGGTGTACTAGGGACCCTTCTTGGGTCGGTGTCCCCCTATTGGGATATGCACGGTGTACTAGGGACCCTTCTTGGTTCGGCGTCCCCCTATGGGGATATCCATGGTGTACTAGGGACCCTTCTTGGGTCGGTGTCCCCCTATGGGGATAAGTTTGTGTACTATAGACCCTTCTTGGGTCGGTGTCCCCCTATGGGGATATACACGGTGTACTAGGGACCCTTCTCGGGTCGGTGTCCCCCTATGGGGATATCAATGGTGTGCTAGGGACCCTTCTTGGGTCGGTGTCCCCCTATGGGGATATGCACGGTGTACTAGGGACCCTTCTTGGGTCGGTGTCCCCCTATGGGGATATGCACGGTGTACTAGGGACCCTTCTTGGGTCGGCATCCCCCTATGGGGATATCCATGGTGTACTAGGGACCCTTCTTGGGTCGGTGTCCCCCTATGGGGATAAGTATGTGTACTATAGACCCTTCTTGGGTCGGTGTACCCCTATGGGGATATCCATGGTGTACTAGGGACCCTTCTTGGGTCGGTGTCCCCTATGGGGATATGCACGGTGTACTAGGGACCCTTCTCGGGTCGGTGTCCCCCTATGGGGATATCCATGGTGTACTAGGGACCCTTCTTGGGTCGGTGTCCCCCTATTGGGATATGCACGGTGTACTAGGGACCCTTCTTGGGTCGGTGTCCCCCTATGGGGATATCCATGGTGTACTAGGGACCCTTCTTGGGTCGGTGTCCCCCTATTGGGATATCCATGGTGTACTAGGGACCCTTCTTGGGTCGGCATCCCCCTATGGGGATATCAATGGTGTACTAGGGACCCTTCTTGGGTCGGTGTCCCCCTATGGGGATATGCACGGTGTACTAGGGACCCTTCTTGGGTCGGTGTCCCCCTATGAGGATATCCATGGTGAACTAGGGACCCTTCTTGGGTCGGTGTTCCCTTTTGGGATATGCATTGGGTACTTGAGATCCTTATTGTCTCGATGTCCCCTTGGGGAGACAAGCATTGGGTGCTGAAGACCGATACTGCCTGGAAATTATCATATCACCTTTGCGAGGGTTCACATCTTCTGTACACTGACCACTGTCCTGTACACTGACCACTGTTCAAGGCATTAGACTGCTTCAGGAACAGCTGGTTCCACTGGATTGCATCTAAATAGTGTGTCTACTTGAATGAAAGATTGCATTAGAACTAAGATTCAACAGTTGCCTGGCTGAGCTGGTGTTAATTCGTACTCGATGGATATTGTTCATACAAACAAGTTACTCGATTGAATCAAACATACCCCAACCAATGTCACTTCTAACGACGCAAGGACTGTTGAAATATCGCAGAAAAAGGCGTAACCGTTTTTGGACATGATACACACAACACAACTTTATTTGAACGTCTGTTTATTTGACTCGTGTACACATACAGTAAATGTGAAAAGTCTTCCCACATGACTTCAGTAGATCATATAAACATGCATCGAGAACAGGGAAGTAGAGGTAGCGAAGTACCATTATGCATGCACCTGCATAGGAGAGTTCGGGTTCGAACCCCGGACAGTGTGCCGGACAATACATGTATACATGTACGGAACCATTCGTAGAGGAGAGTATAAATACAAAATATACAACCTACTTGTGACGTCAGTATGCCGACGTTAAGCATACAAGCGTCAGTACAACTTAATACAACAATAACGATAGCGATAACAAATGGGGGTTGTATCACATACAAGTGGAATTCACAAAGCTTTAAGGTGTATACAGGCATATCTAAAGTCAAAATTCGTTACCATGTACACACAACTACATACTACTGTTTACAATTGCCAATTTTGAACAAGATAGCACACGAAGTAAAGTACTTTTTCTTAATCGACTTAAAGTTGTTGATCGATCAGTGAACACAGAACGAGACGGCGTTCTTGCTTTTACCATATGTTTAATTGAAATGAATAGTTTGCGTCACATTGCAATGTACAATGCTGTAATACTATGTACTTACTTCTTAATTATAACATCAAGTAATGGTCTATACAGTATACTGATAGATAATATATTGACGACTACAGAATGTCTGAAAGTTCAATTAAAAGAGGTAAGCATACATTAGTAAATGGCAACGCCGCCAAGGGACCGACCAGTTTATTCTCTGAAAGGATGGGCCATTTTTTCCACATTTTTTAAAGGATATACATGTCCAGCGAACGCTTTTTATTAGTTATTTTGGCAAAAAAATATTTATAAAATATTTTTTTAAATATGCGAAATTATTTTTTTCAAGTATTGTCTCGAAAACATTATTTTATTCCAAAATATATCTGGATCTTAACCCAGAGTGCCAAATGGGTGGTCCCTAATACTGTTCTATAACGAGGCAAGTTCTATGATTGTTCAATGAAAGATTTGTTAGAATGGACTGAGTTGACTAGAAATGATATAAGCTAGTTAAACCGGTACAGACATTTCAACTGGGTAGTGAATACTGGATTAAACAGCTAACTTTGGTGACCGAAAAGGATTCTACACTTAGCGTTTGATACATACTTGGAAAACAACTCAAAACGAGATAGGGGAACGGAGCTATTGCATATTGCCAGGAAACAAGAGGGCAGTGGGAATGTGTACTTTGGGTTTTTACTTCTATTTCGTGAGTCGGGTTTCACACCGCTTTGAACAGTATACCAGTTATGTCACAGCGTGTCAGTTTAATATGGGATGGAAGCCGTACGTGATGCAGCTCTAAGACGTTTGGTCAAACCCACTTTGGTCAAACCCACTTTGGCCAAACCCACGAGGAAGGGTGTGGTGCCGACAAACCTAGAAACATAATCGGGCCAACCCTTGATGCGAACCCACGATCATAGGTTTCTGGGACATGGAAGGGACGCAACTCGCAACTCGCAACTTGGGGCGCCTTAAACGAATGGGCCACCCGTGCCCCCACATATGGTTCTTCTAAATCGTAACGAGTGAGTGAGTTGGTTTAACGCCGCTCTTAACAGTATTACAGTTATATCACGGCGTGTCAGCTTAATGTGGGAGGAAAAACCGAAGTGATGCAGGTCTCAGACGTTTACCATTTCGGCGAAACCCACGAGCACGGGTATGGTGCTGACAAACCTAGAAACATAATTGGGGCGAACCGGGATTCGAACCTACAATCATAGGTTTCTGGCGTGCCCAAGGGACGCAACTCTACATAGCGATTCGCGGCGCCTTAGACTACCGGGCCATCCGTGCCCCCTAAACCGTAACGATGCCATTCGCAACACACACTTGAATAGTGTTGGTATGACAGCACTTCCAAGTAATCAGCCACTCCCCTTGCTATCCCTATCAATGTTGAATAATATGTTACAAGTAGGTATACTTCCAGGCGTACAGGTCAAATTGACATAAGCCTCCATACAACACATGCATGTTCACGTATTCTGCCTTGACTGGGTCCAAAGTCAACTACAGTAAAACGTCAAGTCAACCTCCGATATCTCGATATATCGTATAAAACGAAGCGTGTGTATCACTATAGTTTAATATCTGCACTTCGCTCGAAGGGAAATAACTCGGTATATAGCCTTCGAGTTAACAAGGTCTCAGTGGATATAATAGTCGTTGTCCCAAAGAAAGTCGAGTGAGTGAGTGAGTTGGGTTTAACGCCGCTTTTAACAGTATTACAGTTTCTTCACGGCATGTCAGCTTAATGTGAGAAGTGATGCAGGTCTTAGACGTTTACCACTTCGGTGAAACCCACGAGCACGGGTATGGTGCTGTCAAACCTAGAAACATAATCTGGGAGAACAGGGATTCGAACCCACAATCATAGGTTTCTGGCGTGCCCAATGGACGCAACACTGCATTCTAGAATTCCATCTTGTATTCTAAACATCCTATGCTGTTGTATATGATATATTGATTGTCGCGTCTTGAGTCTCTGTTTCTGGTGCGCTTCCAAATTAAAGTCTGAGTAGGCATGGAATGCACCTTACACGCACCGGGGCAGTGACCTTTAAGGGGGCTTGGCGAAATGTCATTCATTCAGTAATTTCCTGAATAAGAGAAGCAGTAGGAAGACAGTTCTCCGTCTGTTTACCAGGGCGTTCACAACAACTACGATTTAGAGTATCGTGAAAATTTCTTTAATTGCTTCTTCGTGCAGACGTGGGTTAACTTCTTTATTACAAGATGCCCAGTGTGAACTTTTTCAGAGCGTTAATAGCATTTCACCAATTTGAGATACTACAACCGAAATCTCTTAAACTGAATTTAAACATGAAACAAATGGAATATTGCGTCTCAGATATTTGTCTTCGCGCAGACTGGGTCTGTTTGTGTCACAAGTCTCATATCGGACTTCTGGGTATGTAGGTTTTCTTCAATTACGAGATCACGACATCCAGTTGTGGGGACTCTAAATCGTTCTGAACTTGAGACGTTACTCTTGAAGTCTAGCGTTTTAGTGGACACCTGTGTTAGTACAGTATTTGCACGTGAAGCCATTTCAGTTGGAAATGTCAAGATCACCATGGAAACCCTCTATGTTGGCGAACAAGACTCATACGAAGAAAATTACAACCAACGGATTCCGATAAATCTCTGACCTACGCTGAAGCTTCTACACCTCTCACCTCAATGACAATTTGTATTTTTTCATATTGAGATAACCTTGAATTGTGCCCAATTTCAGTAAAACAGTTATTTGTTATGTCACGGTGTGGCAGTTGTGTTGCCAAAATAACAAGCGGTTTCAATCACTTGATTGTCTGGTTTGTTTGTAGGCCACGTGACGGGGGTACTGTTGTGCGTCGTCAGGCAACAAACAAACAGTTACTTTTTCTATGCAAACTGTGGGAGTGGAGGGTGCTACTCGTATGGGAGGACCTTCTTACGCCTGGTGTCAGTGATCCGTTCACCTAATGTTCACCACTATTTCGGCTTTTACGTCAATTCGAATTGTTTCGGTGGATAATCGAAACTGTTTCTTCTCTGGCATCGACGTGTTATATTAGAACAGCGGTCTTTTCCAGGTAAATCTACTGCATTACAAGAGCAGAGAATAGTGGCAAAAATAACACAATATCTTTTGGTAATGTACTCAAAATCGATGTGCACTTAATGTATGTGTAAGATTAAGGCGTGGAAACCTTGCCTTGGACTCGCGAGATCAAAGTGTATTTGGTACAAAATTCCGTATTTCCTCGATTAAATGCCCGGGTGTATATATCTTTCAGACACGTTTTGCCCCCGCCGTTAAATCGCAAAGATAACAAATGGAGAAGTCCGTGCATAAAAACACGTGCGTTTAAGCGAGGAATTACGGTACTGACAAAAATCATGCATCGTTTCATTCCTTATTCATGATTGTCATCAAATCACATATGATCAAATGTTGAATGCATTAAAACTTTATGTTGAGATTACAATTACAAATGATATTTAATGCGAGACATGGTCACAAATGGTACAAAAATGATTTATGAATTACTTACGTGTGGTGAAATATGAAGTACCATTTAAATTGAAATTGAAATCGGGATAATTATTTATGTCCAATCGGGATAATAAACAAATTGGGAGTGCTGGATGCTTTACTGGGGCAGATAGCAACTTATGCCTCACGTGGGAACGCGAGTCCTTCAAATATGTATGAGTGAGTGATTTGGGTTTAACACCGCTCAGAACAGCATTTCAGTCAATCACGGCGTGTCAGGTTCATGTGAGGAAACCCGAATCGATGCAGGTCTTTCACGTTTATTAATTTTGCATACAAACAATGCATCATAACACGGATACTGGGCACAATGATTTCCGTCACCATCCCTGCCCCATATATCTATGACAACACTACGACTCATTGTATTCTTAACATATGTTCTGACCTTTAAGCCGATGACAAGAGAACCAACAAGCAGATTAGCTAACTGACTGAATCCAACGCCTAGCTCTATGTCAGACTGACATCGACGAGGTGTGTACTGCGACCAAATAGGGTCCCTTGTCCACCTCACTTAACCCCAAGTGGAGCAGGATTTACGCCGTTTTTAACAGTTTCCCGACGGAGGAAATAAACAATGGGAATGGAACCCGATCTTCGGCGTTCTGCTTAAACAAGACGACTATGAATTGCATATATGTTTTCTAGTAAGTTAGGTTGAAGTAACATCAAGTTTAAACATAACCACGTCTTCTGGTTGTCCTGACATTATATACACTGGCACATGTGATATAAAGTGTATGTGATGTAATGTCTGCATATATGACATGGCTATCCACGAAGACACATCATTAATCCGAATACAGCAATACAATACTGAAATAATTTCATTTTATGGTAGATATTGTCAGGAAAATTCACGTTTGCGTTTTGTACGAAATGAACCTACAACATACAGGCCATTACTCAGTGAGGGGGGCATGGTACTTGTGCTTGTAAGGCTTTTCACTACGCCAGGCCATGATATCTTTTCCGTGTTTTTATCAAGTGGGTTAGATAAGTATCACGAGAACGATTACACTGGAAACCAACGACAGGTACAACACTGAAGGGTTCGCTGACACGTAAACAGCCCTGTGTGCAAAGTTGAGAATGTACACAAGTTGGTCCACATTCTGACGAAATATCCACAACCTCTTGGAATCGAAGAATGCATAATCCAGATACTGTCGTCTTACAGTCTTCTTACCTAGCATGTTCAAACTCAGAGTGAAAATATCCGCAGACACATCCTTTTCACCATACACACACAGTCTTCGTGAACACGTAAGTATAAAACCCTGGATTTCGTTGACTTGGAACGCTAAATACGTCCTCATCGAGAACCTTGAAATGGAAGAGTTGAACGAAAGCAAGAATTCTCAAAGGATCGTCACAGGTATAGAACAGTTGTTATATTTTCAAACGGTATCCATTCTTGGGGTTGGTAGTCTTAATGCCAGAAGCCCCTATGTGTCAGATTCACGAAATGTTGTCTGGTTATAATGTTCAGTTGTTTCTCTTGGTTACCAGCTAACCCGAGGAGAAGCAGATCAGGAATCCTCAAAAGAGTTTCCCCAAAGAAGGATCCTCAGTTTAGGTTTAGACGATGTGACTATCCTGAGTCTGTACCTTAAGTTGTCTGACGTAGCTGCGGGGTTATTGTGCTCCCTGCCCAGCCTGTTGTAGCACAGCTTCAGGAGAGAGATGGATGTATTTTTCTCCAGAACGTCTAGTAGTTTGGAGAAGCCATCGTTAGTGATGCCACACATGTTGAGCCCTACAAGCTGAAGAGTGGAACTCCTTTCCAAACACGAGGCCAGCTTCATCACCCCTGTATCCGAAATGAAGTTGACACTCAGGTCGATACTCCTCAGCTTCTTACTGATGGCAAGAAGTTCAGCCAGAGACCCACACCCATCTGACGTGATTCCACAGTTCTCCAGACTAAGATCTGTAACCATACTCTCGGGGATATAACGACTGAGGATCTCGACTCCAGCGTCTCCAACATAGTTGCGGCTGAGATCGAGTTCAGTAAGACACCTGTTTCTACTGAGCCCGTCCATCAGGGTGCAACAACCAGGCCAGGAGATGTTATTGCTTCTCAGTCTCAGCTTCTGTAACGTTGAGTTAGTCTTTAACATGTCTCTGAAATACTCACAGCTCTTGTCCCCAATATCCAGGAAGCTCATATCGATCTCTACCAGAGTCTTGTTGTTCGTAAGAGCGCCAGCAATGACCTGACACCCACTGAGCTCTATACCAGTCGAGGACAGATTCACCTGACGGAGACATGTGTTAACCTTCAGGGTATCAGCCAAAGCCGATGCCCCAACTGCATCTATGTTATTTAGCCGAACATCCAGAGATGTGATGCCCGTATTGTGACTCAGGGCCTTTGACAACACCGTAATGTCTTCTCCACAAAGTTGGGTCTTCCCTATACGAAGCTCTAAGATGCAATTGTACTTTTCTACAACACGAGCAAGGGCTTTAGCTCTGTTTCCACTTAAGCTGTACCCAGTGACACACACATTCATCATGATATCACACTGGTCGGTAATTCCGTTACTCACTTCACTCGAAGTGTCCCAAGATGTGGTAGAGATCCTGGATAACCTCTTGCTTAATCCATGGTCATTTCGGGCTCTCTCCAGTTCAACTACAGGCTTAAGAACAAAAGTTTCAGGGTTATAGTATCCGATCTCGAAACATATCGTCTTCTCATCCGCGAGAATTGGATTATCATCATCGGAGAGACAGGGAATATCGTGGACTAGCTGGTCCACCTCCTTCATCACGTCAAGAAGCTGTACAATATCCACATAGTTCTCCGACTTTCTCAAGACATCACAGAAACACACGAAGTGGGAATAAGAACCCTCACCCACTGCATTGGCTAGACTCTCACATATCAGTCTCCGGTCAGGGTGGCCCTTGTAGGCCAAGACGTCACTGTCACTGAGCACATTGGACTCGTGGAGCTGCTTCAGCAGTGGGAAGGGATCCAATTTCTGACACAACAAGTCCAGGATACTTTGCATGATCAGTTTCTGTCGAGACACATCTTGATTTTTCTCACTCGATTTTCTTCTTGATCTGACTGGCTTCTTTGGCGTCAAATCAGAAGTGACTATCTTCATTTTGTTATGACTAGAATTTTGCAGTGTTGGGGAGTGGTTGCCTAGTGACGTGAGAACATCCTTTCTCTCACTATCATCCTTAATGTTATTGTTCTCCGTGTCATCAGCAGGCACGATCACAGGCTTAATCTTACCATTCTCCTGTTTAACACAGATATTCTTCTTATTCTTGCCATCAAATTCGGATGACGTGCTCTTAGGCTGAGCCATGACAACTGAGTTCCGAGCCGAACCGCCGTCTAATGAGCTACGCGGGTTGTTAATACTTGCTGAACGAAACAGAAACAGTCTAGGGGGTTTAGGGGGCGGCTTCAGACTGTTGCTCCTACACAGGCCTGTTTTCTCCACCACATCTGGCAGGGTACTGTTCAGTGGAGTCAAGCAGTCATCAAAACCGTCGCCATCGCCATTCGCTGACGTACTCCACTCCACTTTAATGATATCCTTCCGGTCACGTGGCTTCCGGTCAACATGGCGGGTAGACAACTTCCGCCAGAACTTCCAAGGCGGCGTGTGAGGGCGCTGCGGTTCTGAATCGGAATCTGAAACAGAAAATTTTCAATGACTATCCCAGAAATCGTGTATTCTATCATCACATGGGGGACGAATTAATGAGTCACAATTGTATCAGATGAGAGAGGTTGATAGTGTGAGAGCTGGTCCACTTTATTAGAACATGATGACCCCAAATCATGCCATAATTGTACCTGTTCTGCGCCTGTGGTCACTATCAAAGTAAAGCCATTTCTACATATCCATTACCACCATGCGGTGTCCATAGTAGACAGCTTTTAGACATGCAATTGGTGTTAGAAGAGACAAACTGGTGATCAACAATGTGAGCATCGATCCAAGTGGTAACTATCCAGGTGTATCTATATAACATATATTCTGATAACCCGATCTCCAGTTTAGACGTCTCTTACAAGCAGGATTAACTCAAAGAAGTACTAAACACCCCAATGTGTGTCTATATAAAGCCCCCCCCCCCCCCCCCCCCCCCCCCCCCGATAAGTCAAGACAGTGCTCTATCCTTACTGACAAAACTTTATCTATCACAAACACACACCACCAACAGAAAGATAATATAAATACGTAAGACGACACACACAACCAGAGTGTAGTCGAAGGACATGTACCTCCCAATGATAGGAGGTCATTACAACGTCTAGACATGAGAAGGGATCCCGCCTTTCAAGGGATGACATCTACGACAACAAAGACCCACTTCAGCAGTGTCGACTCACAATTCAGCCCAGCACAGAGGCGTCTAATAACAACAAGCTGTGAGGTGGCCCTGTGTTTTGACCTTCAGATAGTCGTCCTGCCCAGGTCCCGTCACCCTCACACCCACCTCCCTGTCTGCAATGGAGCTGAACAACCCGAGTACCATCCAACAACACAACCCAGAAACCTACGTTTAACGTGTAATTACCCACGAACGAATACACTGCCGTGTTAAGGCTTTATAAACAGGCTTAACAAGTGACTCAAATGAGGCTGTGAGCAATCGCCCAAAACGCCTGTTTGTGAGTAAAAAAGTTAGAAGTGTGAATACAGCGTGTAACATTAGAATGTGTATCCACATTAAGGGCTTTTAAGCTGGAAAATAGGCCCTAATTAATGCTAATTCAAATTTGGACACACGTTGATGTTGAATGGCATGTAGGGTGTGTGATGAATTCATAATATCGCAATCAGCAGAGTTCGACTGGGGCAGGATGACCTACTGGATGACCCGCAGGATGAACCAAGATGACAGGATCCATCAACAGATTTTTGTTGGAATGAATTCCGCCTCTTCACTTGAGGGGCAGAAGGATCTCTTTAAAAACAAAAACTCAGGCGTCACTATATTGATTGTTACTCCTCTACGACTATCCTTCGCGGAGATTTGCTTCATAAAGCAATTATTTTGTAATTCCTCTTTGAAGAGTGCTGATCCCCGCATTGCATAACTCGACAGCGTTAGAGCTGTATGACAATACGCTGCAAATTGGAAGTGGATTGTATAATTTAAGGAGATAGTCCCAAGCAGATGGGGACAATGTCATGGGTATTTTTTTTTTATCTCACATGGTTTCAATAACGTCACTTGCATGCCATTAGTGACGGTCATTTTAGGGGTGGGTCATTAGGGTTTGGCTATTGTATTATGGGGAAGGGCATTAGGGACGGCCCTTTTATTTTTTGGGTGTGGCATTAGGGACAGCCTTTTTATTTAGGGGAGGGGCATTAGGGACGGACATTTTATTTAAGGGAGGGGAATTAGGGACGGCCATTTTATTTAGGGGAGGAGAATTAGGGAGGGCCATTTTATCTAGGGGAGGGGAATGAGGGACGGCCATTTTATTTAGGATAGGGAAATTAGGGACGGCCATTTTATTTAGGGTAGGGGAATTAGGGACGGACATTTTATTTAGGATAGGGGAACTAGGGACGGCCATTTTATTTAGGGTAGGGGAATGAGGGACGGCCATTTTATTTAGGATAGGGGAATTAGGGACGGCCATTTTATTTAGGGTAGGGGAATGAGGGACGGACATTTTATTTAGGGTAGGGGAATTAGGGACGGCCATTTTATTTAGGGTAGGGGAATGAGGGACGGACATTTTATTTAGGGTAGGGGAATTAGGGACGGCCATTTTATTTAGGGTAGGGGAATGAGGGACGGACATTTTATTTAGGGTAGGGGAATTAGGGACGGCCATTTTATTTAGGGTAGGGGAATTAGGGACGGACATTTTATTTAGGGTAGGGGAATTAGGGACGGACATTTTATTTAGGGTAGGGGAATTAGGGACGGACATTTTATTTAGGGAGGGGCATCAAGGACGGCCATTTTATTCAGGGTAGGGGAATTAGGGACGGACATTTTATTTAGGGTAGGGGAATGAGGGACGGACATTTTATTTAGGGTAGGGGAATGAGGGACGGACATTTTATTTAGGGTAGGGGAATTAGGGACGGCCATTTTATTTAGGGTAGGGGAATGAGGGACGGCCATTTTATTTAGGGTAGGGGAATGAGGGACGGACATTTTATTTAGGGTAGGGGAATGAGGGACGGACATTTTATTTAGGGAGGGGCATCAAGGACGGCCATTTTATTCAGGGGAGGGTAATCAGGGACGGCCATTTCACTGAGGTGTGGGGGAAGTTTTGGATCCAACATTGGAAATGGGTTGAAATACAAGATTGAAATAAATTTGCCGTGAATAAAAATACAATAGATGCAGCAAAATATACCATGAACATCGACCACATAGCCCTCGAAGATACATTGATTGGACCCTCAGAGTCTACCTTCCCGTGTTCCATTGACATTTAAGACAGCCCACACACCATCATTTAACACATTCCACTGGCCATGTAGTTACTGTGTACGTCCTCGGTATGTAAATAGACGCACACCATGTTGGGGGTCTACACTTATAGTCTCGCTTCTCGCATGTTTACAGATAGCGTACGAGTATAGCTGTCACACATGGACATCATGCAACTAGTAATGTGTATGTCATGGTGACATCATCTGTAAACATGCATCCAGTAATTAGTGAAGTGGGTGAGTGGGTGAGTGAGTGAATGGGTGAGTGAGTGAATGGTTGAGTATATAGGTAAGTGGATGGTCGAGCGGTTGAGTGAGTGGTTGAGTGAGTGAATGTAAGTGAGCGGATGAGTGAGTGAGTGTTTGAGTGAGTGAGCGGGTGAGTGGTTGGGTGAGTGAATGAGTGGTTGAGTGAGTGAAAGAGTGAGTGAGTGAGTGAATGAGTGGTTGAGTGAGTGAGTGAGTGAGTGAGTGAGTGAGTGAGAGAGCCTAAACATCCCGCGTTTACCAACCAAGGCAGATACGATGTGGTTTATACTTCACCAGCAGGAATATATATGAAAATAGACATGAGCTTCTTCATAAAAAGAAAACAACAACGCCTACAATATTTCGGACATTTTTTTGGGACAGCAGTCTAAAGTGTCCAGTGTGAGCATCAAACTAGGCTCTACATATGTTGTTGTGGGCCGTGCTGATACAAGCGCCACTCTCTGGGTGATGCAAGCGACACAATATGCTTTTTCTGTAGTTTATCTGAATTTGGACTATCGCAATTAGATTTGTACAGTATTTCAGTTATATGACAGCATGTCAACATGACATGTATGATGATGGATGATAACTAGAGTATGGTAAAGTAGGTATGGTACATAGGGACACACACACACACACACACATACTAGTATATATATATATATTCACACACACACATACGTACACACACTAACACATACACACACACACGAAAAAGAAAAACACCACGCACGTTGGTTCGCATTGACACACAGCACAAGCATTGACACACAGCACAAGCATTGACACATCGCACAAGCATTGACACACAGTACAAGCATTGACACATCGCACTTCGTGCAGTGGGGAACTTATTCAGAAGGAAACCAGCGTCCATAGTCAGTTATCTTATTTCCTTGTCGCCATAGTTATGATATACTATAAATATACGAAATCAGCTTTGATCAAAATGAACATTTGATGAATATCAAACGAGTTTTTATGAGCGTCGCGGGCCTTCCCCACATGAACACGGAAGGTCCTCCCAACCCGTGTGTGTGTGATGTATTGAAGTGTCACCTTCATAGTAACGGTGGGGTAGTCTGGTGGTTCTATCATTAGCTCGTCAAGGGGGTTCTATCCCCACATGGACACAGCGTGTTCAGCTGATGGTGTCCCCCGCCCTATAGGGTTGGAGTATTGCTCTAGGGGCGTAGACTCCCCCTCCCCACCTTCACTCACCATTATCCTGTGGGGTAGAGAGGTGTGCTAGGTGTGCTAGGTGTGCTGTATCATACATCAAGGTCTATGGTATACGCTAGAAGACCATGTGCACGGAGTGGCTTAGTGGCATAGCCGAATCCAGGTTGTACAGCGACATTATGTACAGCCAGCAATGAGATCGCATAACAAAGCTTAATCCATTGACACGGATTTGAAACCCATAAACCAGTCATGAAATTATAAAAAAATACACTTTTGAAAATGATACCTTTGTTTCATAAATGTCAACCCACGCGATCTCTAATTTTCATGAAGGCGCGCTGTTTACCATATTTACATCAACAACTTGCATTTACGTTGGAAATTAAACACTTTTTTACAATTATCAACCTCAACCAATGCGCATCCATGCGAGACAAAAATGCATGTCCTTCAACGTCAGGTTTCGTGAAATATACACAGCGTCTACATACATTCAGCTATCAGTGGTATTAGTTATCTACTAAATACATTCCGACATCAGTGATAGTAGTTTTCATATAAAAAAAGAACCCTCTCCATCATGTAACCTACTTACCCCGTCACGAATAGTTCGTCCGTCACGGGAGTTGTACACTATCCTTTTGTCAATCTCAGACTGGGTTACCCGTCGGAGCTCGTTCTACATGCAAGTCACACTGGTCGGTATACGTTAAAGGGATATGCAGTTGACAGAGCGCGACTGGGGACGTAGGGCCACGTGACAGCCTTGCGTTCCGGTTTTAGAAAATTGACATTCTCGGTATGTGGTTTGTGTCGTATCGGAGAACGCCAGGCGGAAATATTGCTCGTGCTACGTAACATTGGTAAACAATGGCGGAAGTTAGCATGCTGGACAGTGGTGGTCACATTTAGTCATGCAGCTGTTGGACGTGGGAGTACACGAGCCAGTGTTTACCGTTAGATGACCTTTACAACAGTGCACAATTAACGCCCAGAATGAACTGGAACATATCCATTATTTCCAGAGGTCATATATACAGTTGCTGTGAAGGTGTAACATTTATCATCATCATCATCATCATCATCATCATCATCATCATCATCATCAATCAATCAATCATCATCATCATCATCATCAATCATCATCAACATCATCATCACCAACATCAACATCACCAACATCAACATCATCATCATCAGGGGGCACGGGTGGCCCAGTCGTCTAAGGCGCCGCGATTCGCTGTGCAGAGTTGCGTCCCTTGGGCACGCCAGAAACCTATGATTGTGGGTTCGAATTCCGGACCACCCCAATTATGTTTCTAGGTTTGTCAGCACCATACCCGTGCTCGTGGGTTTCACCGAAGTGGTAAACGTCTGAGACCTGCATCACTTCGGGCTTTCCTCCCACATTAAGCTGACACGCCGCGATATAACTGGAATACTGTTAAAACTCACTCACTCATCATCATCATCATTATCATTAACAGCATAATCATCATCCCCTCTACAGCTTCACTTTTGCGTGAGTGAGTTGGGTTTTAAGCCGTCGCTCGCAACATTCCAACCATATGGAGCGTGTGGGGTAGTCCAGAAGTTAAATCGTTCGCTCGTCACTTCGAAGACCCGGGTTCTATTCCCAACATGGGTACACTCTGGGAAGCCCATTTCTGGTGTCCGCCGTTGCTGAAGCGCATAAAACCATAATCACTCCAAACATACCACTGCGGGGCTTTCACACATTGTGGGCATCGACCCTTGGTGACTGGGGTGACGAGCCAGCACTTTAACCACTAGTCTGCACATGACGATATACGGACACGCAGGACAAGTTAGCTTACGCTTCTTAGTTCCCACATATAATCACGTGATAGGAAAAGACAACATGGAACTAAATTTACTGACTCAAATAGGAAGAGGAATCTTAACAAAGAAGCGAGTGAATGAGTAAGTCTGGTCTAACGCCGCTTTTAACATTATTCCCGATATATCACAGGGTGTCAGTTTCATGTCATAGGAAAGCCCGAAATGATGCAGGTCTCAGATGTTTATCACTTAGGTATAGTGATGACAAACCTAGAAACGTAATCTGGGTGAACCGGGATTCGAACCCACAATCATAGGTTTCTTGCGTGCCCCAGGGCAAATTGGCGAATTGGGCGCATCAAATTTCGGCGCCTTAGACGACTGGGCCACCCGTGCCCCCGGTAAACAAAGAAGATCAATAATGATATAATAATTGTATTTCATCCCAAATATTGTTAATATCGACTGCGCTTCTATCTTGAGAATTCAAGGGTTCCTTCGATTCCTTCAATCTGACATCTCAAATTTGAAAATAAAATTTAATTTGAGTTAAAGATTAAAATGCTATCAGCTGATATAAACTCTCAACACACTGGATGTCAATAAGGAAAAAGTCATTCAGATATCAGTTACAGTGTCACACTTTACGCCTAGCCCCGAGATGAAATGTACAAAGTTTCCCTCTCCAGGTGTCACGGGCGTACAGACAAACAGAGAATCTCCTCTGCATTTGTTTAGTGTAATTACCAGAGTTAGATACAGCTAACTGCGCTAGATACCAATCTGACTGGTCGTGTCGAGCTCAGGGGGTTAAACAACCGGACAGACAATAAAGACTCAATTATTTCGTGCGATCGTTGGTATTGGATTAGGTTAATGGGTTGGGAGGGGACAAGAGGATCCTCGGACAACAGAATTAGATCATCCGTTACTTGGGGCGGTGAAATCATCTCTGATGTCGAATGCTTTTACATTTGACATAACATGACACATAGAATCGCATCAATTTATTTGAAACTTGACCTGGCTATGATCATTTATGAATCATGCTTCAATGTCAAGGTCATGCCTGAAACACATCCCGGTTATGTAATGTGAAAGTGATCTGTTTAATTAAATACAATGACTCGTGTTTGGCTCTATGGAGGCGGACATTGTCTGAATATAATTTTATGTCATTTTCAGCAATAATCCAGCCATATCACAGCGACAGGAACCAAAAATGAGCTTCAAGCATCGTACTATGCAATGGGAGGAGAGAACGCTCTGTAGTCAGCTAGTTATCCCATCGCCATTAACATTTTTTGATCAATATACCATGGACTGATAAGTTCATTACGTTTTAGAGTTGTTATCACACTAAAACATGGCCCATGCTTATTTTACTTTTTGTTTACTTGCATGTTCACTGTTTGGTGTATTAATGTTTCGTCATATCCAGTGTTTTTTCTGTTGCTTCTGCCTGGCGAGCGAATGGTCGGTGGTTCGATTCCCAGTCGCGTCATGCGAAAATATATTAATAGATGGTGTTTGTTGTTACCCTGTCAGGCGGTCAGCATTAAGGAGATAAAACAAGACGGCTCGGGGTCAGTATACTATGAATGGAGTATCTACGTTAAACTGCGGCATGTTATCTCCGTGAGCTAGCACTATAAAATCGGATTAGTCCGGACTAGTACAGGCAGCCACACACACGTGCATACACATTAAATAAAATAATCTTGGACTCGACGTTAAACCTCATTTAGCCTCACCTCTCCCCATATCTATCGTCTTAGTTTCTACTTGACGATATGGGCGGTCGGGTAGCCTAGTGGTTAAAGCGTTCGCTCGTCAGACCGAAGACCCGGGTTCCATTCCCGACATGGGTACAATGTGCGAGGCCAATTTCCGGTATCCCCCGCCGTGATATTGCTAAAAGCGGCGTAAAATCATACTCACTCACACACTACTTGACGTTACATGTCTCACCAGTTGCTCACACTATCCACCACTGGTTTACTGATCAAGCTCAAATAGCTGTTATATTATTTAACACAATACAATCACATACTCATTTCATATTTATCAATTTGAAAGGAAGAAAACTTTAGCAAACACTCATCTATACTTGATACTTGACGTACGGTGGTAGTGTATCCTACAAGCTATCAAGAATGTGAAACCAAAATCATATTACCCAGAAACCTTACACCACGTGTCTATAAATGGAGCACACTCATTCCACAGGCCTTGAGAATCGCGTTCCAGAAATCAATATTGTGACAGGCAATAACTTGATGAGCTCCGTACAGGGTCAGGGATGAGACCGGCGTGTTAGGGAGCTGTCACCAACGTTCTGACATGTGAGATCAGGCTCGCGATCCCATGAAAGTTTCAATAGCTGACACTGGGTCTGAGATCCGAGGAAACGTCTTTGGACCCCGTGGTTATACATCACTAGGCCCCGTTCCACAAAGAAGTCGTAGCGCTACCACAGTCGTAAGTCGATGTTAAATTATGAACACCTCATGTTACGATCACTTACGATCGCTTTGTGGAACGGAGTCTATGTGTTATTCTGTAATACTGCCTTGGCAGACTCCCTATCGCCCAAAGCTTCAAAACAGATTAGTGAAATTTGACTTCAAACAACAGATCTCCTGATACTACGATACTAGTGTTACCTAGACGGATACATAGGTAGTAGACAGCGGTAGACACAACTGTAGACATAGCAGTAGAAACAGCAGCAGACACAGCAGTAGACACAGCAGCAGAAATAGTATATATATATATATATAGCAGAAGACATAGTAGACAGCAGTAGACATAACAGTAGATAGCAGGCGGCAGTAGACATAGCAGCAGCTATATCGGTAGACAGCGGTATACAAAGCGGTAGACATTACAGAAGACAGCAGTAGACACAGCTGTAGACAGAGCAATAGGCAACATTAGACATAGCAGTAGACGTAACAGTAGATATAGCAGTAGACATAGCAGTAAACACACCAGTAGACATTGCAGTAGACAGCAGGTAGCAGTAGACATAGCAGTGGATATATCGGCAGTAGACAGCAGCAGACATAGCAGTAGACAAAGCAGCAGACACTGCAGTAGACATAAGTAGACACATAAGTAGACATAGCTTTAACAAAGCAGTAGATATGGCAGTAGACAGCAATAGACATAGCGCTGGACAGAACAGTAGACACAGCAGTAGACAGTCGTAGTGTTTCACATAGATTTATCGTATGTAACAAGACAACAATGAGTGAGTCAGAGAGTTTAGCTTAACGCTGTTTTTGGTAGTATTCGACTTATTTCACGGTGCGTCAGCTTAATGCGTGAGGATAGCCTGAACTGATGCAGATCTCAGACGTTTACCTCTAGGTATCATTCGATAACAGGAGTTCGGCCAGTGAATACAGTTGATTGTCACGTGAAGCAGTTCGAGCACGTCCGTAGCCGATCTCAACCTCGTTCAACCTCGTTCACTATACGTCCAAGCCAGTTTTAACTAATTCTTAACCCGACCAATTCGTTCGCACTACGACCTCATCTCGTCCCTAGTGCGTGTGTATTCGCGTCCTGGCCCGTCCTGGCCCGACTCCTGTGGTTAACGATCGCGTTGTAGCCAGTCTTCATTCATGTTCAGGGCTCCGAGCTGTACACACCATGAACGAGCAACAAACGGACCGGACCGGTGATGTGCATACGTACTGAAATTTATGTCCGACTGCATCACGTCGTAACACGTCCCTTGTAGGTTCGAAGTACGACAATTCCGTTCGTAATACGTCTCTCTCATGTTACGTACGTTGTCAATCCAACTAACTGCAGAACGGGATGGACAGGATAAAATTTTGAGCAGACTCATAGTTCTAGAGCACCCTCCCCGTTCGAGCCCGTCCATGAAGTTCGTAATGGACTGTCAATAGTTGCTACTATGTCCATTACGTTCATACACAGTTGGAGCCCGTTCGACAACATTTTCACGAACGTATTGAGAACTAGTTTGTTGTGATGGGGGCATTAGGTATGTGTCGTCCGACCTCCATCAAGTACATCATGATGTCGATTAGACAGTATCTGGTTTGACCGCATCTGTTATAAAATTAACTATTAAAATTGTGTTAATGACGCACCTTCTAGTGTGAATAGTCTAAATGAACATATTTAATGATTGTATCTGTTTAATTTTCTCTTAGCGTATTAGAAAGGTGCCCAACGAAATTATTCATTTTGCAGGAACTGAAGAACCTTGGGATATATATGAGACATACTTGATAATAATTTCCAATGATATTATAAATTTAGATTTTAGGGTACTAAATGGAAATCACTACACTAATGTGCGTACTAAGACATCACAACTGGCACTAGCCTACCACTACTGGCACCATCGGCGTGCACCATGCAATTCTCCACAAAGATATTCCTAAATACGTCACTAGTTTAATTAGTTTCTGCCAACAATGGCTCATCTCCCTAAGGTGACCTAGTTACATCCCAGAGGGCTCTCGCAGACCCCCATAGACTATCCCACCAATATCGGCACCGACGTAAAGGTTGACTCTATATTTGGCACCAATGGCGCAGTCAGCTTGAAGCTCTCTCGGGCTGTTGTCTGGCACATTCCACAGGCTTATTGAGTTTGGACTGGCATTGATTGAATTTCGACCAGTAACGGGACTTTGGTGATACATCGCTGCGCTTTATCAATCAGTCTTGGTGTTGATAAAAGAGGCTGTGAGATAGGCCTGGATACTTAGACCGTCTCCACAATGACAATTCATCGTACCTATTATGATTGCATATGTATAGAAATATTCAATGTCAGCTCGAATAGTCGTTTTCATGGAAGCTTCAAGTGTCTGATGCTAACTCATAAAATTGCGAGGGCTGAGAGGTGTTATGGTGATGCATTATTCAAGCAATACTTCTAAAACATAAATAAGTACGTCATTTCACGAAAGAATGTGTGGCATTAAAATAACGTTGATAACAGAAAGAAACATTTGGAAAGTTTACATGAATATGATATCTATGTGGTCGATATTTCAGGTCAACTCATGAATAACCACGGGTTATTACAGAATGGGTCTTTTCTTCTCAAGCAAAATCTTGATGTTTATTAAACACAATTGGAAACGCACGTACATTATACTATGTCGTTCGTGAAATTATGAAAATGAGCTTAATTCCACATTTTGTAATTTTGCCGAAAAAACTATGTCGGGGGCAACATGATAAATAATACCAACATGGAGAACTAAACCAGAACCGTTGTCACAAGCAAACACAGCAATATTTTACCACACTCGTTCACACAATTATCATCTAAAATTGTTAAATGTGCCTTATTTTTAATTATTCTGATCAAGAAAGAACATGTAGATATTATGCATTTGGATTTGAGGCAGAAGAGGGGCGGCGGTTTAGCCTAGTGGTTAAAGCGTTCGCTCGCCACGTCAAGGCCCGGGTTCGATTCCCACATGGTCTTCCCACGTCATATTGCTGGAATGGTGCTGAAGGCGACGTAAAACTATACCCACTCATTCACTGAAGCAAAAGACTATTTATGAACAATTGTAAACCAAAATATGACCATCCGGAAATAAGATTCACTTTGATTCAACTTCAAATGGCGTTTTTGAACACTGACACTTTTTTCATTCAGTGATGAGTTTCAGTTAAAGACAGAATCATTCATGTGCACACTAAACGTCTCGCGCTGACAACTCTCACTCAAAGCATGCACGTGCAGGCCGAATTTAAAGGAGATCAATTATTCAGCATATTCACACTCCATTCACTGGCCCTTTTCAGGGGACATATTTTTCAAAACATTTCAAAATATTCCTGGCACCATCCAAGCATGAAGGCGCCGAGATGACATAATATGGCGGATAACATTGTCTCTAAATGTACTGTCAACAAGGCTTGCGCAGAACTGTTGCGTGCCTTTGTCTGTCGCAACTATGGGGGACTAAATAATTAATATGAACGCTTTAAAGGATCGATGTCCCAGCAGCGACGTGGAATTGAGGGGGTTTGTAATCTGAGTCAATTTAGAAGGCGACTGCATTAAGAGGTCTGTGGTTATTGCAGAAAACGATGCCACCCACAATATCGCATGTGAACATCATTTGTAATTCATTCTCAGTGGAACCATCACGTAATGGCAAAATATTC
Source organism: Haliotis cracherodii (assembly GCF_022045235.1). Classification (NCBI taxonomy): domain Eukaryota; kingdom Metazoa; phylum Mollusca; class Gastropoda; order Lepetellida; family Haliotidae; genus Haliotis; species Haliotis cracherodii. Next base: position 27,464,291 of record NW_027266319.1, on the reverse strand, counting down.
AACACGTAACGATGAACAAAATATCCTGGATGTTGATGTTGGAGGTTGTAAATCTGATATCTTGCAAATTGTTTACATGTTTTTCACTGCATCTTTGATTCAGAGCGTGGGAAGTAAGATGTGTTTAAAATGACTTGACCTAATTCAGTGTTAACGTACTCGCATGCGACGTAGGCTCTGGGATGCTATTCAGTTGTCCCAATTATTCTGCGTCAACTTGCCTCCCGCGATCAGGAAGCATAGCAATATAAACTAACAAGGAGACTAAATTTCCCATTGTCACAACCAGAGCAGGTTTTTGTTGATTTAAATCCTAATCCAAGCTATAATTAAACCAACATACATGCCCCGTTTGCCATTAAGCACGTGAACCTTGTTTGGGTGTACACAAGCTGTTAAATATTACATGCCCGCTGCTAAGTTCGATATTTTCAATTACATCTCACTACACGTGCAATAATGCAATTGGAATTTCAAGCACAATCGATGGAAATGATTCAAACAAGGATAAAAAATATTACCCGTTTGCAGTAGGCTGTTCAATCTGCAGGAACATTCTTAATTTTCTAACATCGGTTCCATATGGCCGCTGTTAATCCGTAAGTGTTTTCAGTCAAGGGGCACAAAATAAGTTAAACAAAACAGATTTTCGTAATGAAGTAAATCCCCACCAATAATACAAGATCGGTAAGGGAAATAATATCAAAATTGATATTACAATAAGTCGATATAGCTTTATTTAATGTCAGTTAATTAATTAATACAATTTTCTTTGATGGCGTGGTTCTTTTTCTTTGATGCTGAATCGAAACGTTTTGGTTATGAAGTCTTTTTTCAGTTAATATGATTATATGGCAATTATCTTCCAAACTTAATTAAATCCCATGATAATGAAATTAACAGTTCAGGTGAAGGGGATTGGATTTGAGGTTCAATAAGCGTTTGAGCTGCCTTTTCTTTGAATCGCTTCTCAAATGATCAACAAACTGTAGCATGATAGCCTTGAAATTCAAGCTCCTGGAAGCAATTGCACCATAAGGTGTATCATTTCAGAAATCATCCGCAATAAATGTCTTAATGATACTGGAGTGTTAATCTCATCATCATTTGACCTTGGATCCAACTGATTGTTGCTATGCAGATTCTGGGATATACAAAATGAAATATTCATCCGCGGGGACTATATTTCGTCTTCGATGCCATGGTCAGAGGCGCAGGATGATGATGTGAGAGTGATGCGTCCCGAGGGAAAAACTAGCGTTGAAGACAATCGACTACACGTAACTGGCATTCGCACAAATGACTGACACCCACTGTGCGGTTCAACCACGTGGCTTTGCAGTATACATGATCGATAAATGACTATTCACACAAGGAATGAACGAGTTTGATTCATATTGATCTTACATTTATTAGCTTACCATGCAGAATCAAACAGTCTAAAATTACGCGTAAACCAAATAATTCAATGGGAACATTTAAGCAGTATGTAAATTAAATTTCAGAATACTTAATCACGTGGGAATTGTGCGAGGAAAGAAACAGGAAAACCAATCAATAAAAGCCACAGGTTCGCGACGTGCATATAGAACACTAAGTTCATTTTACGTAATGGCATATTCATGCAAATATACTGAAATCAACAATGTTCCCGTTAGGGAAATTGCTGACGCTGATGGTCGCTGTTTGAAATCAAGAAGGCACCCAATGCAATGTACAAGAATCCACATGCAATACACACGTTTCTGCATACCCTTGTTATGTTAACACCCTCTTTCTTTTGCATTCGAGAAGACATGGGCTTCAATAATATCGTACATTACATTAATGTATGACAAGACGCCGACTCCAGGGTTCTGAAGCAACACCCACGTCACTGGTGACCCTTGGTCAAGTGGCATAAGCCTCTCCAACTATAGATACCACGTCCGCCATATTGAACATATTACTGACCATTGGTCAGTTTGTCTTCAATTCAGAACCAACGTGTCAGTCCACACATGAAACATGAGAAACGTGTAATACTTACAACCACCTTTAGAGACGAAACAGATCAATAGGAAATAATAGCGACAGGCATCCGAAGCCGGTCACTACGTATGACCCATTACCAGATGTACAGATTCCGATACAATTGAAGTAAAAAGAAAGAAATACCTAAATCATCCGTGCCGTGTCCTTCTAAAACATGTGTAGGATCTCTATCCCAGAACGGCTTGGCACACAGGAACCGCTCCACGTTATATAATATAGAACAAGCACTCATGTCTCCGCCTGCCTGATGGTGGGCTAGCCGGCAGTGGCTCACAGAAGCCGCCTTCCTTCGTCCATTGATCGTGGTAGTAGTAGCGCGGAGGACGATGGCGCTGCCAGCGCACTGTTGATTATGTAGATCAGCCTCTACCTTCCGCTGCCTGCTGGCATTGTCCTAGCGCTGTGACTCATGGTGATGGACCATCCACAGGTTGCTTGTAGTCGGGACAGGGAACGGTGTATGTGGAGGGGGCAGGGGTATATGTGGAGGGGGCTGGGGGTATATGTGGATGGGGCAGGGGGTATATGTGGAGGGGGCTGGGGGTATATGTGGAGGGGGCTGGGGTATATGTGGAGGGGGCTGGGGTATATGTGGAGGGGGCTGGGGGTATATGTGGAGGGGGCTGGGGGTATATGTGGAGGGGGCTGGGGGTATATGTGGAGGGGGCTGGGGTATATGTGGAGGGGGCTGGGGTATATGTGGAGGGGGCTGGGGGTATATGTGGAGGGGGCTGGGGGTATATGTGAAGGGGACAGGGGTATATGTGGAAGGGGCTGGGGTATATGTGGAGGGGGCAGGGGTATATTTGGAGGGGGCTGGGGTATATATGGAGGAGACAGGGGTATATGTGGAGGGGCTGAGGTAAATGTGGAGGGGGCTGGGGTATATGTGGAGGGGGCAGGGGTATATGTGGAGGGGGCAGGGGTATATGTGGAGGGGGCTGGGGTATATGTGGAGGGGGCTGGGGGTATATGTGGAGGGGGCTGGGGTATATGTGGAGGGGCTGGGGTATATGTGGAGGAGGCTGGGGTATATGTGGAGGGGGCTGGGGTATATGTGGAGGGGCTTGGGTATATGTGGAGGGGGCAGGGGTATATGTGGAGGGGGCAGGGGTATATGTGGAGGGGGCATGGGTATATGTGGATGGGGCTGGGGTATATGTGGAGGGGCAGGGGTATATGTGGAGGGGGCAGGGGTATATGTGGATGGGGCTGGGGTAAATGTGGAGGGGGCTGTGGCATATGTGGAGGGGGCAGGGGGTATATTTGGAGGGGGCAGGGATGGACAATCACGGGTTGCCTGAAATCGGGAAAGGGAACGATGTGTGTGTAGGGGGCAGGGGGTATGTGTGGATGGGGCCGGGGAGGACAATCCTTGGGCTGCTTGCAGTCGGGCAGGGAACGGCGCGGAGGGGACCGGGGTACACGCGGATGAGTCCACAGAAGGGGTACCGGCTGGGAGTACATATAGAGGGCGGGTAAAGGAAGGTACAGGTCGATGGGTAAAGGAAGGGGTAATCCGGGGGTACATGGGGACCGGTGAAGAAAGTTGGGTACGATGGGGTACAGGGGACCGGTCATGGAAGGGGGTACACGAGGATGGTAAAAGGAAGCGGTTGCAGGATGAGGATACACGTAGAGTGAATATAAGAGCTAAGTGTCTGTGTTCAAAGTTTGAAGTGACAGAAAATGGCTTACAGAAGAATTACACAGGCTCTTTGCAATATGGCACATTGTGCGAAGATCTTGGTTATTGTTATAGTAGATACGCTGCATAAAAAACTGTCGGTATTGAGAATAAAGCAGTCGTCCTGTCGGGCGGTTATCATGTATCTATGAATTCTTACAATGTCTCTAGTGTTAACTGTTGTAGCGGTGTGATGGAGTGGGATTGTTACATTGTGCCATGCATAAACAATGAGAAAGAACAAATATCGATGTCATTGGGGAAATATAACATCGTGGGATATGTCAGTTGTTGTGGTGAATAATGGAACTATGCAATGTCCATTGGTGCTATCTTTTCTGTTGCGTTGGCGGCTCTGGAATTGGTATGGAGCAAAAACCTGCTATGTCGGTGCTCATAGAAGTGAAGCGGAGATAGTGAAATTCCAGTTGGAAGATACGAAGACAAGGCATGTGAACGAAACACACAAGTCTCCCGCCCGTGCATCGTGTATCGGTGAATACCACACAGGAGTGGGGGAGCACATCCTCAGCCTCTAGACACGTACGTGGCTGTGGAAGTAGGGCCTTGGGTGGGCGTTGGGTAGGCGGTGGGGTGGGGATGTGTGTGGTGTGGAGCGTGTGAGTCAGGGTGGGACTGTGAGTGGGATGGGGATGAGAATGGGGTGGGATGGGGATAAGGTGGGGTGGGAATGCGGTGGTAGTGTGGGTGTGAGTTTGGGTTGGGCTGGGAGTGGGGTGGGGATGAGGTGTCGTGGAAATGCCGTGGTGGTGTGAGTGAGGGTGGGATTGGGAGTGGGGATGAGGTGGGGTGGGAATGCGGTGGTAGTCTGGGTGTTAGTAAGGATGGGATTCGGGGTGTGGCTGCGATAGGGTTGGGGCTGGGGTGGAAGCGGGGTTCGTTAGCGGTGGGGTGGGAATAAGGTGGCGGTTGGGTCTGAGTCGGGGCTTGATGGGTATCGTCACTTTCAGTTAACCTAACCCTTTTCAACACCAACCAACCTTGAACATCAATCGAATTTCATACACAATATGACAAGAATCGTCAGATGCGACGCTTCAAGCATCATTGTAGGGAACAACAAACATAATACGGTTCAAGCAAATCAAAAACAATTTCGCTGAAGAATAATTGACAACGATATCCAACAGCCTTTACGATTACAGCAAACACGATCTGCTTTCCATGCAGATGGCCAGCAGAGAACACGATGGCATCACATTAGCCGGACCCTGGGGAACGCTCCTGGATGCAGGGTTCAAGCCAGAGTCATCGCTCCACTGACCAGTCAGAAAGTACCGATAACAGGCGTCAGACGTCGTGACTCCAATATAGACAGTATTGACCACTACCTCTTACATACGGGGTCACAGATTTCTTGGTCACTAGGGACCACTAAGTATCAGGACAGCGTCGCATACATCGATATCACTGTTGTGTGTCCACAGGGAATTGTCCAGTTTATGCCTATAGCATATGAAATGAGTCCATGGGCGCTGAAGGCATCCTGGAAGTGTAGCAATGCATTTTGCCAAGACAACCTATGCCTTATATAACTATTCTCCATCATCCATGGAACTTTGCATTATTTCCAAAGGTCATATATACAGATACTTGGAAGGTGCAACATTTATCATCAACACACAGCAGCATGATATTCGTTCTCAACATTTCAACAAAGTGGTAAAAATCTAATACATGCACCATGCAGATATGATAAACCCTATTTTCACTAACAGCCCTTCTGTTTTTGTGACAATGGGTAGATTGTTCCTGGACCTGCTTGGTGAGCTCCACAAGTTCAACCACTGATGATGAAAAACACTACCTACTTCACTGTACCAAACACACCCAAGACAGAAGTATACTCTTAGCCACACAAAATGTCAATTGGTTTTTGTGTTAACAGGAATGTATGTATGTATGTATGTATGTATGTATGTATGTATGTATGTCTGCATACATGTATATATGAATCATAATGTTTTGTCATTTAAAAAATGGCATCTGTTCCGTAATGGAATGTTTCTGCAATTCATTTTATCTTATCATATCTTATCTATAGAATCAAGACAGACACAGCATCTCAACACGCCTGACTTATGGACAAAACCAGTTATATGGAACTGCTGTCTGCAATGAACGCAGACCCTATCGTGTTTACGTGCACCCAAATCCCCAATTCGGCAACCAACACACGACTTCCACGCCTCCCCCACCACCGAAATTACACCACTTAGTCCCTGTATATCCCCTGGCCACACAACATGGGATTCGAACCCAGACTGACTGATCTCCTGAGTGAATGACGTCCCGCAAGCGGCGAGGTGCTGCAACAATTACTTGAAGAAGGAATTTTGTGGAACAGGCCGTTTGAAGCTAATGATGAAATATTGATCAAGAGGCGCTCAAAGGCTTGAGCGTGTATATTCGTTTAGCGTCTTGTTGGAAGTCAAAAAGTATGAGATGGCGAGAGAGAGGCCGGCGAGAGAGACAATTTGTTCCATTTCACTAATTAAGAAATTAAGAGTTTTAGCAACTAAGGCAGCCAAATGCGATCAAATTCATTCCAATAACAATTTCAATATTCAAATACGTCTTAATGCTAAGCTGTAAAATAATTATATTTTGCCAAAGGTCCCTCTGATCATGAACAAGCACCAAAGATAGACCTCATCCCTGACGCCTTTCCTTAAAAAACAAGTTATGACAAATCACATTATAATACACACATTTTATGTTTTAACATAAAATGCACAAATGTATGTTTATCTTTTTATTGATCAGCTGATTTAAATTCGGAAACAACGCGTAGAGACGGTGGTGATAAATTCCACCTCGCTACCCACAGAGGCAATATACTCCACAAATGAGCCGAGCACTGCTGGTGCCGTCGTTCTGTAGCGCCTGTACTCCTGATGGAGTCGTCCATGTTTGCTGCACACGTTGCTACAAGTAGACAAGTAATCAATATGCGCATGTGTAGCTCACTGTGCACGATATGCATGTGCATGTGCTCAAACAACTGTCGACAAATGCCGTATGTCAATAAGAGGTTGAACGGTATGTCATTATAATGATCAGTTTGCCCAGTTGGTATTGACGAGTTCTGTATGGTAGAACACTTTGAAGTAATGGATCGCGGTTCTGCTCTCATTTGTGATAGAACTTTGTGGAGGGCGGTTGTTCCGTGATTGGCTTTTCAAATGGAACGCTGTGTGTGTTTTCACAAACAAAATGCTGTGTATATGCGTGGATGAAAAGTAGCACGATTGATAAGGTGTCCACTTATGACGAACAGGTTCTGGGTTCGATTCCCATCACTAACAAAAATAATTATGCCCATTCTTCAAGCAGCTTCAATTATTACTACATATCTATCTGACAATAAACGTGAGTGAGTGAGTTATTATTTATTTTATATAAGATCAGTAGGGGGGATAACTTGGGAACGCCAGAAACCTATGAGGGTTCGAATCCCGATTCGCCCCGATTATGTTTCTAGGTTTGTCAGCACCATACCCGTGATCATGGGTTTCACCGAAGTGGAAAACGTCTGAGACCTGCATCACTTCGGGCTTTCCTCCCACATTAAGCTGACACGCCGTGATATAACTGGAATACTGTTAAAAGCGGCGTTAAAACAAACTCACTCACTCACTCATTTCTGCTACAGATACCGCTACATGTTCTTTGCCTGATAGCATTCATTCACCTGATGAAGGAGTAAGTATATTCTCCGAAACGTTGTGTTCCTCATAATAAAGAAATTGACATCCATAAATTCCGTTCCTTAAGTGTATCACTTCTAAATGCCTTTCAAAGACTTGATGGGACGGTCGGGCAGCCGAGTGGTTAAAGCGTTCGCTCGTCACGCCGAAGACCCGGGTTCGATTCCCGACATGGGTACAACGTGTGAAGTCCCCGCCGTGATATTGCTGGAATATTGCTAAAAGCGACGTAAAATCAATACTCAAAACAACTTAAAGAACACCCACAACTGGAAGGCTGAAATACCCATCTGTCATGTCATCAACTATAGTCATGTGAAAAAAGCAGGAGTTCTTTAGCTTATTTTGATTAGAATATACACTTTGAGTGTGTCCATGGAAACCAATCCGTAGCTATTGTTAAGGTAAACATTACCTCCCTACGTCCGCTTCTTGGATAAACACATATGGAAATGTATATTAACAGAGACACGATAAAGAGAGTGAGATGGGTTGACGGACATGCATCTGAAGAGTGAGGCAAAGGTGGGTGGACGTGAAATGGGGTTTAACGCCGCGTCCTAAGACTTTTGCACTTATATAGCGACGTGCATGTGCGCGCGTGCGTGCGTGCGTGCGTGCGTGCATGTAGCTTCTTGTATTAGTCCGGACTGATGCCAATTTATAGTGCTAGCACACTGCGATACGATGCCGCAGTTTAACATGAATACCCCACTCTGATACAGCATACTGACTCAGAGCCGACCAGTCCTTAGATCACCCCCTTAAGGCCGTGCACCAGACAGGGTAACAAGTATCATCTTTTAACGTTTTTGGTACGATGCGGCCGGGGATCGAACCCCGGACCTTCCGCTCTCCGGGAAAACGCTCGACCACTAGAACACGGAGGAGGTCCAGTGAGGAAAAGAGCACCACGGGGAAAAAATATCGAATAGAATAAAAATATCGAATAGAATAAAGAACACAGACATCGCGTAGCTCTTGACATTCTCGATATATAAACGTTACATGGTTGACTCATATCACGGCGAATCAGTTGTGGGAGCAAAGCCCGGAGTGGTACAGGCCTTAGACGTTTACCACGTTGGCGAAACCAACGGGCATGACCAGAAATCATAATTATTGTGGCCCGATTTGAACCCAGCATCATTCTTTGGATTCTGGCACGCCTACGGATGCACGGGCCATCCGTTACAATGGAATAAAAAATAATGACCTTTGTTGTAGGTCCAAAAGTGATATGAAATGTAGTTTAACAAAGACGCGAGTAAGGTCTGTCTTCAGATTCATTGGCATGGAAGCCTGGAGTAACCCCCACCACCCCCAAACCCAACCCCACCCACCCATTTACAGATGCATGCATACTGTTTGATGTTTGACCTTATTGATCTTTTCTGGCGGCACTTTATATTCCTGGAAGTCTGCTAGCTCTTTTCTTTCGTGTCCTTGTTTCTGGTAATCCGATTTTGGCTGCTTTACAAATGTTATGTGTATGTCGTTATCAATCCTTCTTGGAGGAAAACCGAACTATCTGGAGACAGAATGAAATATAATTTGTTGATTCGCACAACGGTGAATGTCAACAATTCAGGGTGAAATAACACTTTTAACTTGTTTTTAGTCTCCGCTGCTCGCACTTGTTTCGACATTTTCTTGGTTACTTGTATGATAGCATCTTTAAAAAGTTGACACAAGGTCCACCTTCTCTGCCTGTGACGGAGTGTTTCACGATATCATCACATGGCTGTCTCGAAGGCTACGTTTCTTGTCGAGTGTTAAGAACAAACGTTACTTAAGCCAATAAATAGTTTAAAAATTACAGTTCAGTCCGTTCCTTATCAGCCTCAAACATGCTGTTACGATTTTAAAAATATCTTTTATCTGTATTTAACATGTGTTTAAAGGTTTAGTCAGCTGTGCTTTGGTTGGGCATCAGATTCACATCATCATTATAACCTATTTTTTCCAATATGACCAAATAGTGATGCCAACTGACTGTGAGACATCTGGAGGAGGAATTAGTTATCGGACTGTTAAGTGTCATTTACGGCTGGATTTGGCTCAACGTGGGCGTATCATTAACATTGGAAAATAGCAGAATCAGCATTTCTGTAAGTACCACGCCGGGGAGTTGGTGACAGATCGTAAAATGGAAATATATGTCATAATGCGAAATCTCTTCGGAAACAGAATCCATCAAATGTCGGGGATCTTAGTAATAAGGCTGCATATCTACATATTCTCCTTACGATGCAACTCAAGGAGTACCGTTTTATTGATGCAATAAACACACTTAAGCTGCTGAAAGCATCTGAGGGTAAAGCATTGCGGAGTTTGTTGATAAGAGGTGATCACCACACGGTGAATGATACTGAAACATATTTTGGTGGGACATTTTAGAGAGGCTTATAAACGATGCACTGTGCGAGGCAACTTCAAGAACGAGTGCGCGTCATTACGGATGATTGAATGAGCTGATTAATCATAACGCAGGACAAATAGTTGAAAAACGCCGATTCCAAACTTTGGGTTGAAATTTCACCGAGCACTGGGTAAAATAATTCTGCAAAATGGAATATTTATTATTTGAGACGCATTTACTGCCACGTCTCACGCTATCATTTAATGGAAATTGCTATTTCTTCCGAAACGCTGTTTCCTTCCAATTTTGAATTATTCTTTTTTTCAGGTTATCAGTCGATACAGATATTACACGAACTGGTGATGGGTCTAACAGGAGGAGACGGACTTGCCGCCGACCCGGCAGCAGCAGTATCCGGCAGCAGCAGTATCCGACAGAAGAGGGCAGGGATATTGATTATTGATGTCTACTTCTCCTTGTAGCTTAGAATACGTTCTGCTGAGCAATTAGTCTTACAAATGTACATGCCTCACCATAGACAAAGGTATCATGTCAAAGCCTTCTGTCAGAGGAAACCGAGAGGCCAATTTTACGAACAGATCAAACAAAGTGATACTGACCTCAATAGAACTTATGCTCAAAAGCGATATACACGCTGAGATGTCTGATCAACAAAAAGTAAAATCTACTCCAATAGGTCGTGTTCATTAACTGATGCACCAAAGTGGACTCAACACCAAGAGGTCAGTGTGACCAACCGATCCACCAAAATGGTATCTACACCAAGAGGTCAGTCTGAACAACCGATCCACCAAAATTGTATCTACATCAAGAGGTCCATAGTGACCAACCGATCCACCAAAATTGTATCTACATCAAGAGGTCCATAGTGACCAATCGATCCACCAAAATTGTATCTACATCAAGAGGTCCATAGTGACCAACCGATCCACCAAAATGGTATCTACATCAAGAGGTCCATAGTGACCAACCGATCCACCAAAATTGTATCTACATCAAGAGGTCCATAGTGACCAACCGATCCACCAAAATTGTATCTACATCAAGAGGTCCATAGTGACCAACCGATCCACCAAAATTGTATCTACATCAAGAGGTCCATAGTGACCAACCGATTCACCAAAATGGTATCTACATCAAGAGGTCCATAGTGACCAACCGATCCACCAAAATTGTATCTACATCAAGAGGTCAGTGTGAGCAACCGATCCACCAAAATTGTATCTACATCAAGAGGTCAGTGTGAGCAACCGATCCACCAAAATTGTATCTACATCAAGAGGTCAGTGTGAGCAACCGATCCACCAAAATTGTATCTACATCAAGAGGTCAGTGTGAGCAACCGATCCACCAAAATTGTATCTACATCAAGAGGTCAGTGTGAGCAACCGATCCACCAAAATTGTATCTGCATCAAGAGGTCAGTGTGAGCAACCGATCCACGAAAGTGGTATCTTCATCAAGAGTGACCGATCTCAGGCCAAGTAAGCTGACACGTCAAGCAATCGAGGACAAATTCTGCCAAAGAATACCAATTATATTTGATGTTCGTTAAACTTTTGATAAGACCGCCCCTGTGGTATAGTGCGGAGAGTGCATCTGCCTGGATATCGGAAGGTCGGGGTTCGATGCCCGGTCACGTCATTCCTCAAGATGGTACTTAGAGTTACCCTGCCTGGCGCTCGTCATTAAGGGTACTGGTCATCTCGGAGTCTGTATACTGTGTGAGTGAGTGAGTGAGTGAGTGAGTGAGTGAGTGAGTGAGTGAGTGAGTGAGTTGGGTTTAACAGTATTCCATTTATATCACGGCGTGTCAGCTTGATAAGGAAGAAAGCCTGAAGTGATGCAGGTCTCAGAAGTTTACCACCGGTAAAACCCACAAGCACGGGTATGGTGATGACAAACCTAGAAACATAATCGGGGCGAACCGGGATTCGAAACCACAATCATAGGTTTCTGGCGTGCCCAAAGGACGTAACTCTGCACAGCGAATTGCGGCGGCTTAGACGACTGGGCCCCCCGTGCCCCAAGTATACAGTGTCGGAGTGGGGTATTCATGTTGAACTTATTATTATTGTTGTTGTTGTTGTAACGGGTACCCGGTAGTTATCAATTCGATAGTCGCAGACGTAGAAAACGTGCCCGTTGAGGAATTGGCATGGTGCAAACAACACTGCCATGTTTCTAACTGGAAAACACCGTTTCTCACAGATGAGTCACGGTAATTTCTGATCAAACATTAAAGAAGCAAGTCATTAATTGCCATTGAAATATTAATAAAGCATCAATGTGGTTACCTATAGACGTCATCCAAATGAACATACATGGTCAAGAATGTGAGAGAGCACTTGGACATGCTCGTGAATACAATAAGAGAGCGCATTAACTCTCCATTGTGAAAATACATCTCAAGAATATTAATCAACGTAGTTTAGCACGGTTTGGAAGAAATGGTATTATGTAATGTCATAAAATATGAATAAGGATTGAATTGAACTGGTAGAAATCTTCAGAAATGAGTCAGCCTCGTAACAAAGCCGAGTGACAAGCAGCTCCGTTAAATGATCCGAGGAATGGAAATTTCGGTGTCTAAATTATGCGTAACCAAATCACTCGGAGCTACTGAAGTCTAGAGACTCAACTGACAATGCAAAACCAATTGTTGGGTTGGGAAAAAAAGAACCATTACACTTTTTATCAAATTATTGGTCTCGGGTCCTGCAAGCAATCTGGCAATGACAACGGCGCGATGACTGACATTTAGCTTCCGCATGGGCGTGGCACAACGACCCCGATGGTGAGTATCACACCTCATCACACCCCGTACAGTCATTAGTTTAAATCAAAGCGTATTTTTTAAACGAGAACAAAAAGGAATATAATTGCTATGGTTTTATGTTAACAATCAGCGGCCATAACATAAAGACAAGGGGGTCTCGTTATACGGTATTCTTCTTCGGCGAGGAAACAGGACGGTCCTCTGTCAAGCATGTGTTAGACCATAACGATGCAATAAGCGTCACTTTGCTAATGGAACGGTTCTCAGAGAAACGGGCATACGAATGATTGAGAACCATAAACAATAGTCTTGAAAAATATTTTTTAATCCTACAGTGCGAAAATTTGATGCCATACAACGCAAAATAATTGGCGTTGTCAACCCGCGTGTCACTGCCTTCGTTTTTGGCTTTGTTTATTGTTAAAACAAGAAATGTCTTAAAATTATCAAGCACGAGTATGAAAATAAATTACTTGAATATGACTGCCATAAATGGGGTTTTATGAACGCACGCTTTGTCCTAAATATGCTTTTATTGCATGAAGGTCGTGTAATTATTAAATTAGTTTCAGATAAGCGAAAACCCATGACAATGTTTTGAAATATAATAGTCTTTTATCAGGCAACATTAAAGTGTCACGAATATGTCGTATTAAAAACACGTCAACGTTTTCATTATAGGAGAATACGTGTCTCAATTCTGTGGCTAACTAACATTCTTTACATGGTCACGTGACATCGATCAATTGTGTAAAAGGGATCAGATCTTTATCAGATAATTTTCCAGTTTCGATTTCCTGTATTTCCTTTGGCTTTAGGAATCAATTCATGTCAGTATTATGCGATTTAGAGCAGTAAATTTTAATTATCCAACTGGGACGAAAGAGCGAGGGAAGAACGTCTTTAATAACTATCGTAAAGCAGCCATTACGGCGGGATTGTGCACGTGGGATTTGACAGGGCGAGGTGGTTTCGAGTTGATGTACGATCTGGTGTGGTAAACACAGTTAGGGCTCGTGTGAAAGACAGAGCGGCCAAAGCGGGGGATATATAGAATTCAAAATTGAATATATTTGATTTAAACGTGTTGGTATCAATTCCTTTTCGTAAATCATGTGTCGGCTTTTCTGGTCCGTATAATTCAATTTTGTTAAAAATGTATGTGACATGATTTTAATTTTCTTTGGATAAATTAAGGCAATCTCTTACACAAAGACGTACTTGTGTTTTCTGTATGAACGAACCTTGCGAGCCACCAGTCTGTACCTATAGGGACGCTTCAATCACTTTGTAAGTTGAGCACATTTATTGACTCCATCAACGGCCATACGCTGTGTTGCTGTGTCGCTGCGATACTTTAACTGAACATTATGTTAATGTTCGTCTGTCCATTGATTGGTGGACCAGAGAGATACGTCACTGCCTACCAAACTGCCACGACAATTCAAGCATAGACACGTTTGTCCATCGTACATTCAGGCATCTAAAAAAGCTTAACTAATTTCGCAAATTTTTTAAACTAAATGTTAACAATCCTCTTGCTTGTATCATGCTTATACTAAATACCTTAAATACAGAATATCAACATGTATGTTCTGAACACATTCAATTGACTTGATATGCTGTCTTATATATACTATTCAAAAGAAGTTAAAAGCACCCCTACAACGGAAAGGCTGCATGGTGCAAAACAAACCAGTCAACTACATACTTTGTTACACAGTGATTTTTGCTTGGTAATATGATCTCCGTTATCTGTCTTAAAGATACACCATCCCAAGGCCCCTCTGGATAAGGACCAGCACTGAGTCTGTTAATGGATGTCATTTTGTAACTAGAAACTCCACAATCTCTGCTCAGATCCGAGCACATTCTGACCGCTGGAGGATATAGTATACAATCATATGCAAATTATCGTGAGTTCTCTAACTTATTTTGAGTAGTATACCTGTCTTTGATCATATGCATATGTAGGGTGGGTGTGGGTTATGGGAGTGGGGGTGAAGAGGGGTGGGGGTGAAGAGGGGTGGGGGTGAAGAGGGGTGAGCGGTCTCAACATCCCAACAAAACGTTTACTTTGTATAATACGTATTGTTTAAGAGCATTTCTATCTCTCAATTCCATACCGATTTCAATAAAAGTACCAAATTCGTCAAATTAAAAAATATAAAATGATATTAACATATGCTCTTAAAAAAGAGTGGTGTTTTAAATCGGTATGATGGAAAATATCCGTCAATTCCCAACACATGACAGGAACGAGGGTTGTCAAGGCTTAATGGAGCAAGAGACGCTAGTGCTATCTGCCAATGCCTAACGTCAATCATTACTGTGATGTTGGCCAGGGTTGAAGATCCACCATCTGCTACATGTTAGCTATCTTGTCCCCCGTGAGTTCATCTGTGTGCGCAACATTTAAATTACATCACACGCTCATTTCATTCCACACACCGTACGCTCGCATGTGTTGCCCGTGCGACAATACCTCAAATTGTCGGCCTGGACATGGGTTTTGAAATGCAGTTATCGTACGTGTGTTTTTTCGGCGTGAAAAAGTGCATATTTTTTATGAATCTGTTTCTATTAGAGAACATGTGTCTTTGTTTTCAAAAATGGTTGTAATTTTGTAATCTCGTATCAGTGTGTTTTATGGGGTTTTGTAACGTATCGTTTAACAATAATTTAAACTCATGGCTACGATAATTACAAAACGGGGTTAGCAATTTTAAATCTAATTGAATAAAAATAATGAATATTTAAGCCGTTTATTCCAACAGATAATACAACAGAATGAAATAAACAATGCCGCTTATAAACAGATTGTGAAAAACAATATGATTTTTTCAGGATTTTCAATGACAAATTGGTATTGTGTGATACGTCACATTTCAGGCCCAAACACCGAGTGTGGTAAGTTTTGGTCATGTGACCACAAACAAAGCACGAAACAATAAATCTGTTTCCGATTGTCTGGATTGTTTAACTGTATTAGAATTGTGTTTATATATGATTATCTCGAAAGAGGTAAATGTTTGAGACCTGTATCACTTCGGACTTTTCTCTCACATCAAGCTAACACGTTGTGATATAACTGGAATACTGTTCAAAGCGGCGTTAAACCCAACCCACTCACTCACTCACTCACTCACCCACCCACCAACCCACTCACTCACTTACCCACCCACCCACTCACTCACTTACTCACCCATTCACTCACTCACTCAGCTGCCGGGCGTCTCATACAATGTAACCTCGTTAAGTCGAAGTCCTTTCATTCGATAAATAGCGTATGTCCTGGGATCATCGTATCGATGTTTGGTGTAATACCGACCTTCCGTTTGTCTTGAATTAGGGAAAACTCGATACATCTTCGACTTAACGAGATTTCACTAAATGAAAGTTACAATTTAGCATAAACAATACCACAATACAACCAATCAGTACAAATCAGCTTGTAAAATATTTTAAGCAAACGGCTTCACTAAATGTTTAGCCAAGGACAACAGTGTCTAAAATAGCTTGTGATGGTGACACACACACTTTGATCATAGTCATACACAAAAAAGCTTCAAGCACACGTGTGGCTATCTTAGGCGCGTGCCGGGCGCGTGCTGTGGAGGGTTAGTTTGTAATAAGCCAGGCTTGGGCAGTCAGGCTGGGTCTAACTGATGCCTCATTGCACAAACAGGGCCGCGTGCTATAACAAGGCTTCATGTTGTATCAATGATGACCAGGCATGTTGTTAACCCATGACTCATGTGACAAGGTGAGGCTAGTTGCATGGGCCCTGCAACGTGAGGCCCCGGGGTGGTGGGGAGGGGTGGGCGGAGTTGTTGGGGGTGGGGAAAATATCACAAGATAGGGTGGGGGTGGTAGGACGCTAGGAGTGAGTGAGTGTGGTTTTACGTCGCCTTTAACACACTATTTAAGCAAAATCGCGGCGGGGGACACCAGAAATGGGCTTCACCCATTTTACCAATGTGGGTGGATGCTAGGATGAGGCGGGGTGAGTGAGTGAGTTGGGTTTAACGCCGCTTTTAACAGTATTCCACTTATATCGCGGCGTGTCAGCTTAATGTGGGAGGAAAGTCCGAAGTGATGCAGGTCTCGGACGTTGTATGACCCACGATCACGGGTATGGTGCTGACAAACATAGAAACATAATCGGGGCGAACCGGGATTCGAACCCACAATCATAGGTTTCTGGCGTGCCCAAGGGACGCAACTCTGCACAGCGAATCGCGGCGCCTTAGACGACTGGGCCAACCGTGCCCCCGAGGCGGGGAGGAGGATTGGGTAGGAAGTAGGAGGGGACGGGTAGAGGGAAGCGGAGTAGAAGGCGATGAGAGCCTATGATTGACGGGGTGGAGATGCACCACTGAGATGAACGAAGTCAGGTAGAGATGGAGTACATAAACGATGGGCGGTATCTGTAGCAGAAATTAGTGAGTGAGTGAGTTGGTTTAGCGCCACTTTTAACAGTATTACAGTTATATCACGGCGTGTCAGCTTAATGTGGAGGAAAGCCCGAAGTGATGCAGGTCTCATACGTTACTTCGGTGAAACCCACGAGCACGGGTATGGTGCTGACAAACCTAGAAACATAATCGGGGCGAACCGGGATTCGAACCAAAAATCATAGGGTTCTGGCGTGACCAGTAGCAGAAGTGAAAATGGATAATTGCGAAGTGCAAGAAATGAGGTGCCCCCTACCCGGCCTTTCAAAACCGGCAGCGGGAAGGTGAGTTTAACATAAGGAATGATGCACAATAGGTTTCATGGTGAGAGTGACACGTCATAGTACGTGGCGTACATCAGTGCAGAATCAGACTAACTTGGGCGTGGAGGGCTGGTGGGGGTCAGGACAATCCAGTGGGTGCAGTCAGCAGGGGTAACGAAGTCAAACATCACCGACTATCACTGTATCCCTGTATCAGATATCTCAGTGGCCTGGGAAGGCAGCGCGTTCTGGAGGTTGTCTGTCTTTGTCTTCTAAACCCCGATGGACACATCACACCACGACTAACGTGTCTACACAATAGCGTGCATATCAAGTGGCACAGGAACTGAACATGAGACTTGTATTGTCGTTAAAATCAAATGTTAATTACATCTAAGAAGGCCAAAGCTCAAAATACTTGAAACGTTGTCCTTCTGACAGAGTAAATCGTGTTTACCAGAAGAAAGCGCATCTTTATAGATATATAAATATTTTATAAGCCAAAGTATGAAGTACATGTTTAAGTGTTATCTTCAGGGAGAAGTGATCACTTCTCCCTCAAGATATGACTGAAACATCACTTCTCCCTCAAGATATAACTGAAACATCCCTTCTCCCTAAAATAAAACTGAAACATCACTTCTCCCTCAAGATATAACTGAAACATCACTTCTCCCCGAAATAAAACTGAAACATCACTTCACCCTGAAGATGAAACTGAAACATCACTTCTTGCTGAAGATATAACTGAAACATCAATTCACCCTGAATATATAACTGAAACATCACTTCTTCCTGAAGATATAACTGAAGCATGTCGGAGAGCAATTCAGGTCGAATGATCATTTCCTTATAAGTATATGCGCTACTGTACACTAGTCAATTTCACCTCTTTATTATATCATATCATATCATATCATATCATATCATATCATATCATATTAAAGATGGCCATACCTTAACTGTGTTGTCATATCATATCATATCATATCATATCATATCATATCATATCATATTAAAGATGGCCATACCTTAACTGTGTTGGTGAAATAGTGCAAAACCTCCGCCTAACGTTCATCCAAAGACACAACCTTCTCCACATAGAGCACGTAAGTTAAGAATCTACATGTGTGACACACAACATCGGTATTCCATACCTACAAACAAATACCGCAAACAAACAACACATCACGTATTGGTCAAACACACAGCACATTATGACAGCCCCCGAGTGCTGATATATGTAGTATTTATGTCGCCATGGTTCGTTTCCGGAAACTTCTGTATAGCCCTGATCGACATGACACAGCTGGTCTGCCATAACACTACCTGTAGACAAAGGTTCGTGTTGGTTTCATTTCTTCACAACTATAAACCACATTTATATGACCCTTCTGGGGAAGCTGTGTGCGTGCGTCGTTATGTTCTACGTGATACAGAAACTGTTAGATTCAGCATGGCTACTGAACGACAGAGATAGGCTGGCTGATTGGATTCATGGAATAATTACGTAAACATAATATTCTATTGTTGACAACCCAGGATAATGATCTTTAGGGGACAAAATATCATGATAAAAAACCGGTTTGGGAGTGAGCGAATATTGCTTTTCGCACAGTCTGCAGTACTCACAAGGCTGATTCAAGTCATTCACAAGCACGAGAATAAGAATGAAGTCATCCCTGCATTAGAGACTCTGACAGTATATATTATTATTCTCATTGCTTATATCCTTCTCATCGTTTCTATTGTAGTTAGACCGCCTCCGTGGTCTAGTAGTAGAGCGGAAGGTCCGGGGTTCCATCCCCGGCCGCGTCATACCAAAAGACGTTAAAAGATGGTACTTGTTGTTACCCTGTCTGGAACTTGGCATTAAGGGGCTAAAACAAGGACTGGTCGGTTCGGAGTCAGTATGTCTGAGTGGAGCATTCTTATTAAACTGCGGCTTGGTATCTCAGTGGGCTATAAATCGGTATCAGTCCGGACTAGTACAAGCACACACACATACACACACGCACGCACGCACGCACGCACGCACGCACACACACACACACACACACACAAACACACGTGTATGCACGTCGCTATATAAGTGCAACAATCTTGGACGTAACGTTAAACCCTATTTCACCTCACCTCTATTTTTGTTAGTGACCATTTCATAGCTGCCACGTTGTTAGACTAAAATCTAGTCTCTGAAATGAACATATCGTACATAAAAAACAGTTGTTCAGTTATCTTAATAAAGATATAATAAAAAGGAGCCCATTGATCTAGACTACCACGTTGTAGGCACCCTATTGTTTTACTAATCATGGACCAGTGAAGATCAGGGGTAGAATTGGTCTTCAGTAACCCATTCTTGCTGTAAGAGCTTGGCGTCAGGTTGGCTGATGCATGTCATCGTATCCCAATTGCCTAGATCGACGCTCATGATGTCAATCAATGGATTGTTCGGTCATATAGCTGGATATTGCTCAGTACGGCGTTAAACAAAAAAACAACAACAAACATATTAATCATAGCAACTGTATCATATCTCTCTCTCTCTCTCTCTCTCTCTCTCTCTCTCTCTCTCTCTCTCTCTCTCTCTCTCTCTCTCTCTCTCTCTCCTCTCTCTCTCTCTCTCTCTCTCTCTCTCTCTCTCTCTCTCTCTCTCTCTCTCTCTCTCTCTCTCATCAGCTCATTTTAAGTTACTAAGCATCCTTCTCTATCATCTATACAATCACACCAGTAAGGCAACATGCAAAATTAACCAACACGTTCTGACCAGATGCCTGGATGCACAAATGTTTACGATTTTCGCTAAATCAAACAAAACAAACATTCTTTTAAACTAAGTGCAATAAATGTATGGCTCATGTAGTATTTATTTATTTAGGAATCTGGTGTTGACGCAGCGCTACCGACGGTAGGGCGCGCTACCGACGTGACCTAAACAGCTTGTATTGAGTCTCGACAACCATAATAACCGCTGGAGCCGCTGTCGGGCTGCACGGCCGTCGAGCGACGTAAACGGGAGCCAAGTCTGCAATAACTAGCGTTGTTGCAACGTCAAGCCATAACCAGAAAAAAAGACGATAGAAGAAGTGCTTGAAAACATCAATGACCCTCGAACGTGACACAGACCGTCTTTTAACTGACAGGTTGCTGATGTCGCATTAAGTCGCCTGCAGTGAAGGCTATTGATGTTTATGTTTGTCAGTGTTGAGCAGTGTCTGTCGGAGTCCCTTACTACTGCTGTACGCCTAGCCATACATTTATGTAAGTGTTTACATAATACTTTGTCAATGCGTGAATGGCAAGTGCAAAACAAAGCGGTCATTGCTTACTGGTCAATACGCGTAATGGTGATAACAGTAGGGAATAAGGTCTTTGAAATTCACGCTATTCCGCTAGCCCGAAACTACTAAGTGTGCTGGGAACAAGTAAAAATGATGGTGGTCCTCATGGAGCATTTGAGAACTATGATTTTGATCAAGTTCTAAATGCTTCAATTTTGCTTCAAATTGGAACTGATAAAATTGACAGAAAATGTAAACAGTAAATATTTTATCTTATTCAAGCAGAGCCTGTGGACTACTTAAACATGGTTTTCACCAATAATTTGGAAAACAACAACTAATTTATAAGTAAGGAAATGGGTTTGAATAGCCTTCGACTTGTTAGTATCAGCAGGCCAGAAGTTGTTATTAATGTGTAGTATATATACTGAACAGGAAAAGTTAGGGATCATGAATATTTAGGACATCATTTTTATGCAAGTGTGTGGTTAGTCTTAACTACCAAAAAACATATCCCCAAAATATTCACGATCTCCAACTTTTTCGGTTCAGTATATACGGTTTAACTTAGCGCCATAATTCTTGCTTCATACGGTCGTTTTCGGACGAGTGGGTTAGTGAGTTGTGTTTTAAGGCGCTCTCCAGCTACGTTGGGAACTCTAAAAATGGGCCTCACGTGAATAATACCCACATGAGAATCAAAGCGGGTTGTTATCCTTCCGCCCCCATGACGAGAAACACATCCATGTACATCACCATCCGCACTACTTTAAAGAGTTCTTTGTTATTTTCATCGAACACTGCTTACTTTCAACAGTAAACTCACGTCTAAAACCGTTAATTATGTATGTTTTTATTTATGATACAATTACACGTTGTGTTTGTTGTTTATTGCGCTTGTCAAAGTAAACCACCATATCCATGGCACGAACTCCCCAGCTCGGTAAAGTATACGTGTTTTGAAATCCAATCGTGTATGATTCACCACTACAATATCAGCACGATCAAATGTCTCGCTGTAATGATAGTCCAGCCACCAAACATAATTCACCAACACGCAAAAGGATAAACAGCGGCCTCGTCGTGGCCGCCATCTTTAAGTGACGTCCATCTTGATACGCTTTGTTATCGTGGTCATGAGTATCATCATGTGTCTGCGAGATTCCGTGACTAGTGTGAGAGTATAGGGTAGTGATGTGAATCACAGAGAAGGCGGTCGTCCTGGCGGCTGGTCTGGTCATGTGTCATTGACCACTGGACAAGACAGGGATAAGAATCAAGGCGGTGGTTCAGGGGAGATAACTGACAACCTGTGACACCATCCGGGCAATTACGTTTTGCCCGTTCATGAGATTGTGCGATAATCGGAGATACGATAAATCCCCAGTTACTGTTCTATGTGACTTGATCCTGATTCTCAAATCAAGGGCGTAATTATTTTTAATATATAAAGTAGCTTCCAAAAGTATCGCACGGAAGTTGTTTTCTGTACATAACAGCAAAAAGGCCGCAGTGTTAATTGTTATGTTCTGAAACAAAACTGTCCGCAGGGCGGACGGGTATATAATAGTCTATATCTAAAACAAGACTGGACAATGTAAAACAGACTAAGTAAATGTGAGATGGGAGATCTAGACTTGCTTCCTTTATACCTATAACATGACAGCAATGGCAGGACGGGAGGGAACATTTTAGTCTATATCTAAAACAAGACTGGACAATGGAAAACAGACAAAGTAAATGTGAGATGGGAGATCTAGACTTGCTTCCTTTATACCTATAACATGACAGCAATGGCAGGACGAGAGGGAACATTTTAGTCTATATCTAAAACAAGACTGGACAAGGTAAAACAGACTAAGTAAATGTGAGATGGGAGATCTAGACTTGCTTCCTTTATACCTATAACATTACAGCAATGGCAGGACGGGCGGGAACATATTAGTCTATATCTAAAACAAGACGGGACAATGTAAAACAAACGGAAGTAAATGTTTGCACTAAATATATCTTATCTTAATATGGTTCAGGGACTGTGAGACAAACTAGCGTGGAATCCCTCACGGTGCTTTTATGGATAAATTGTAAATCTATCACACGAGCCACTCCCGGTTTCAGGTTAAGATTTTCTTCTGGAGTGCATCGTAATTAAAGAATACAATAGAACGACACAATCTACATTTCCTACACAGAAACTCAGACTTCCGATTATTGGACAGCATTTTCTCACAGCTGACTGCACCCTTGGGGCCCTACATGAAGGTCGGGGGCCAGGAATTCACCTATCAACACAAGCATGTGTTACTGTTACAAGAACACGATTAACTCCCTTTCAACTTCACGTTCGGTTTCCTGACAGATGTCGCCCTTCAAGCCCAAAACAACAACAAAATGTCGGGGTAAGATAACAGTGGGGTGGAAAAAGAAAGAAAGTTTCAGCGTTTTCCTGCTAATGCTAAATTCCGACGCATAACACGAGGTACGTAATCACGCAAGACAAGCCATGCTCTCAACAGTTGCTTCTCCTGCCATTTATCAAACAACAGTAGACGGGGCGCGCTTGATTGTAGCGTTGAATGAGATTAATGGAAGCATTTTCGGGATTCCGACTAGATAACGGATCCATATTCAGATACAGAATGTAGCATTGCTGAATATCAAGTCAAATCATATACAAATCCTGAAAGCATGTATATCTATAAGAGCGTGTGACGACAAGCATACAGTGACACCTATCATCGAAACACTTCCTCGGAATGTTAGCCACAGAAGCAATTATCTTCATATTTACATTTACAGATAAATTGAGATAATCACCGTGCATGCATATTACATTCTATATGTACCAGATCCAGAGACCACGGCATCCGTCGACTGTTTTTCTAACCTGATCACATCTGTCTACGTGCAGTTAAGCATAATTGTTTCCGGCTGTTTGTGGCGTAATGGGGAGTTTGGAACAAACGAGCCAGAACGGGTTCCGGATTTTACGGACATGCATTACCTTAATATACTTTATCCGGAGGTTTTTACCGGACCCACTTGTGGTCTTATTTTTTTTAATTATCTTTCATCGTATTTGTACATTTTAATAAGATTTCAGTCTATGGTTATTAACATTATTCACATCTATATGTGAAATATATCGATTTTATTTCATAAAAGGTTACGTGTGTGGATTATTACTTATATGTTTAACGCTATCTGACGACACAGTGACACCTCGCTTCGTACTTCGGGAATGTACAAATATCGAGTTATCTGTAGTTCCATACTGTCGACATAACATCGTACTGTCGATATAACACCATACTTTCGATGTAACATCATACTGTCGATATAATATCGTACTGTCTATATACAACATCGTACAGCCGATATAATATCGTGCTGTGGATATAATATCATACTGTCGATATGACTTCATAATGTCGATATAATATCGTACTGTAGATATAATATCGCCCTGTCGATATGACATCGTACTGTCGATATATCATCATACTGTCGCTATGACATCATACTTTCGATATAATATAGTACTGTCGATATAATATAGTACTGTCAATAAAAAAAACATCGTACTGTCGATATAACACCATACTGTCGTACTGTCAATGTACTATCGTATACTGTCGATATGACATTTGACCGTCGATATGACATCGTACTGTCGATATAACACACACACACACACACACACACACACACACACACACACACACACACACACACACACACACACACACACACAAACACACCGCACACAATTTATAAAAATGATTCCAACTCAAGTTAGAATTATTTGGCAAGTCTAGATTGCCTGAGCGCTTTTGGGCCTCGTTTGCAATTTATTTTGAAGATATACAATTTAAATTAAGATAATAAAATAAGTTAATAAGATACTCTGGCACTAAATGTTAGTTCAAAACACACACACACACACACACACACACACACACACACACACACACACACACACACACACACTACAAGATAATGGACACTATAGCGATGGTTCAAAGACGATATTGTCTTCCTCACTTGTTATGCACATGCGAATTCACTAATAAATTCACCCCATCACTTGACTAGCATGCCGCCCCAGAAATCGATTCTACATCCTCTTCAGTGCTGAAACTTGTGGCTTGAACCCTTTCCACGTATTTATCTATTTCTTTGCACCGCGCCACAAATTCTGTAAACATTTTTTTCAAGAGTGCTATGATCCTTGACGTGAGGTTTGTTTACATTCTCCGCAAGGAGTTCGGCTGTGAGTTGTGCCCGCGTGTCAAATACCATGCATCAAACACGCCAGTTATGGCGGACGATGTATTTGTTGACGCAACACTTAGACAGGTGAGGACCAGCTCGAGGAATGATTAATGCGTGTTGAATAACACAGCGTATCAGAATAGACAGGGAAATCGAAACCTATTTAAACAGAATCGGACAATGGCTGATATTCACATTGAAATGCCTGGTTCGATTTCATCTCTCGATCGTGGCTCGTCCTGTAGTGTACACACTAAAGAAATGAATCTCCTTAACTAGACATACGCTTACTTACCTTCATGCTTGGATCTACGTAGAAACGACAAACTACGTGACAATCGGGATTTCGAATGCCGTTTCTCCATTTTAAAAGCAGTGTCCGTTTAACCCAGGTTTCTTGTATACAGGTGGGAACTGGTGACAGGTCCAGAGAATAAGTGCACTGGCCTCTCAGTGTCGCTATATCCTTGATATGGATGGGTTTTGTTTACACGCATAAAACACACACGTGGTGTGACCGAACACGTTCCGGTTAGTAAATCGTCCTTAAATGTGTTCACCTCGTGTCCGTGTTATCCAGGTTCCTTATTAACAGGTATTACAGTTACGATCCGACAGGTGTGCGATGTGGTCCTGCGTCTTCTTGTTCAATGTGAAACGACATGTACAGATATACACATGACACAAACATGAAATAGACACACCCTACATGTCGTTATGTACACTATGTCAATGTGCCCGTGGCAGTGACTGACAGGTCAAGTGGTGAAAAGAACACCGTTTCAACACAAGGCTTGAAGTTAAGTCGGCCACTACGTCCGGCGGTTTTGCAAGGGCAATTGAACAGTCTCAGGTGACAGTTCGTACCTGATGACACGGACGTCTTCAACTCCAACACACCGCGACAGCACCGTCTTCACCCTCAACACACCGCGACAGCGTCAACACCTGCACGGTGATCACATAAAAAAATGCACATTGATACTATGCAACAGTCCCGTATCCAACCACAATAGAAGCTATATTAAAATATCAATAGTCGGCTACTTCCTGCTTCCATAATAGACAGGAATAATGCGTATCATATGCACTGCATGCAACTTTACAATAGCCAAGCCAAACACTACTGATGTTTCTTGTTCCAGAGTAAGCAGTCATGTACAAAGTCTTAAACTTTCAGCGATGACCACCAGCGGTGTAAGATTTCCCACTAAACATCCAATTATACCAATGCTCTCTCTTAAACAGTCTGTAATTGGTAGTAGTACTGTTTCTCGTATCGCATGACGACGTAAGTAGCCCTCTCAATTCAGAGTCGTGAGAACGAGAGTATGACTGTATGGCCGCTAGAGGGCGTGCCGGTAGGTGGCCCAGTAGGTAACACGTGCGAGGCATATGGTCGACTTCCGACAACGGGGGTTGAACATCCTAAGTCCCGCGACGGGAAATGTCGTGAGTAAATACATGGGAAACATTAAAATATGGTTTGAATGAAGCAAAGGAAAAACTACGTTACGGCCCTGTGAGTGGTTGTTGTCGTTTCTGCCTTCATCGTGCCTGAGACATTACTGGAGGGGCAGCAAATACGCCGGGTCACGACACAAGCTAGGAATAGACGTGCGGAAATATCAGGTAGCGTGTAAATAATCACCCCTGTGACCCGAGTATATGTGACTGTTTTGTTAAGAATATTAATTCAGAAACATAAACATTTCTTAAACGTAACATGGAAAACGTAATTTCATGGGAAAGCTGTGCCCATAAAGCAAAGGGAGACTACTCCGTTGTTTGAAAAGTGAGAATCATAGATTTTTAAACAATGAAACCTTAGATTTGTTTTTAGTAGTTTGAAGCATGACTGTTTATTGTGTAGCCCAAATATGAAAGAAAGGTGGGTGATTGTAGGGTGCTTCTCTAACTTCATCCTATGTGCGCAGTCTATCCTCTGTTGGAACGAAACGCGTATGTCCATATATATATATATATATATATATATATATATATATATATATATATATATATGGTTAAGAAGAAACAAGATAACCAGTGCACAAAATAGATATGACTATTAATTTGTTTGTTTGTTTGTTATTTAACGTCGCACTCAGCAATATTTCAATTTCAGCTATATGACGGCGGTCTGTCAATAATCGAGTCTGGACCAGACATTCCAGTGATTTACATCATGAGCATCGATCCACGCAATTGGGATCGATGACATGCATCAACCAAGTCAGCGAGCCTTACCACCCGATCCCGTTAGTCGTCTCTCATGACACGCATAGTCGCCTTTTTACGGCAAGCATGGGTTGCTGAAGACCTATTCTACCTCGGATCTTCACTGGTTAATTATAACTATACATGGTGTCAAGGGCTATTTCATCAAAACGAAATACGTTACTCGGTGTCAAATACGAATTCCAAACATATGCGACAGGAATATTTCTTGTCTTATTGATTGTTTGTTTGTTGTTTAACGCCGCACTCGGCAACTTTTCGGATACATGACGTCGACCTGTGAATAATCGAATCTGGATAACACAATCCAGTGATTGATATCATGAGCAACGATTCACGTTGTCGGGGTACGATGACAAGCAATCAACCAAGTCACCAAACCTGAGCCCCGATCCATTAGGTCGCCTCTTACTAACACAGGTTGCTAGGGACCTATGCTAATCCGGAATCCCCGCGGATTGCTGCAGACATAGACAATTGTCTACCTACATTTCTCCATCCGTGGACAGTCTTTATAAACGCATGTCTACGAGTGAGTGAGTATGGTTTAACCCCCGCTTTAAGCAATATTCCAGCAATATCACGGCGATGGACTCCAGAAATGGGCTTTACACATTGGACCCAGGTGGGGAATCGAACCCGGGCCTTCGGCGTGAAGAGCGAACGCTTTAATCACTATGCCACCCAAACGCCCCGTATGTATAGGAAAAAACCCGAACTACGAAAAAAGCCACAACGCTCAACCCATCCACAATACGTGTTCATATCGATGTAAGAGGTACACTCTGACACAGAAACTCAATCACATTTTTAATCAGTGTTTCTTTTGAAAGCCATTTGGCCCATATCCTTACGATGATATTGGTTCAATTTTATAACTCAATTTAACTATATTAAACACATCAAAATATTGAATCATTCTAGAAGGTCTAAAATAGATAAAGACTTGCAACAGGAACAATAGGGTAGATGCAGCCACACAATATCGCACAGCAAACATAAAAACAATAGGGCAAGTTGACCGAGTAAATTACCCCATTGTGACAGCTGTCCCTGAGAACCGTTATGTGATCTGGCTACAACCTTCACATGCTGTATATATCACTCGATGCACGTGGTGCACTGTCTCTGTGGGGTGTAATATAATGTATATTGCATGTCGCTTGCTGAAATCAACATAACACGTGACGCTGGTACATGGAACGACACCTCGCCACAAAGTTTTGTCACCTTGACCTGGTATTTCATGATGAGCTGAGCGAGGTTTTAGCCCCTTTGTTTGACGTTATGGGTTAGTGAGTTAACGCCGCTTTGAATACAATCCAGTTACATCATAGCGTGTCAACTGGGAGGACGGTCTAAAGTGATACAGATCAATTACGATTATTATTTTTGTGAACCCATCACGCATGGGCATGGTGCTGACAAATCTAGAAACATAACCAGGGCGAATCTGGGATTCGAACCCACGATCATAGATTTCCAACACATATAAGGGACGTAACTATGCTCAGCGAATTGTGACACCTTAGACGAATCGGCCACCCGCGCCCACAACGGGGTAATGATGTAATATCTGCACAAAATATTATTGACAGACACGGGTTTGATATAATGCAGATGTTAACAATATGTCCGTAATATCACGGCGTGTCAGCTTGATGTGGGAGAAAGTGGCACATGTAATAGACGTTTACCGTTCAGGTGAAAGCTATGAGCACTGGTATGGTTCAGTTGGTGCTACTGGCAGAGAATATGGGATTCGAACACAAGATTAGCGGATCATTGAAGGTAAATGGGTGAGTGAGTTGGGTTTAACGCCGCTTTTAACTGTATTCCAGTTATATCACGGCGTGTCAGCTTAATGTTGGAGGAAATCCCGAAGTGATGCAGGTCTCCACTCGTTTACCACTTCGGTGATACCAACGAACACGGGTATGTTGCTGACAAACCAAGAAACATAATCGGGGCGAACCGGGATTCGAACCCACAATCAGGTTTCTGGCGTGATGCTCATGATGTAGCCGAAATAGTACAATCGACACTTATAGCAGAGATTTCTTTTGAATATGGAAAGGATTTTGTCGCTTTTGTTTTCAGGACTCACCAGTAATGGGTTCGAACCCCACTTTCATCCCGATTATGATCAGCACCATGCCAGTGCTACAAGATGTATCAGTTATAGTAGTTAATGTCTCCGTTCGGTGATACATTACTTTGAAGATTACACTATTTTTTTATATTTCATAAAGGCATAACTATTGGATATATTTTAGGATTAAAAAATTCACGTCTTATTCTGGTCGAACGCAAATCAAAGAACAAACTATATCACAGGAGTGTGAGTGAAGATATGTCTGTATGCCCTGTCAGACAACCGCCTTTGTTATGCTAGTCGGGAAGGTATACTGTATATGGTATTGATGCAGAACCGGGCGAATGCAGATACCAGCTGATTTGTACAATGACCTACACATTATTTCTAAAAGAGAGAACATCTTTTTTTCAAAACACCAACAAAGAAACCACGTGTGCGCCTGAAGTGAAAATGTAGAACAGTGACTGAGTGAGTGAGTGTGGTTTTACGCCGCTTATAGTAATACATCATGGGGTTGGGTCCAGCTATGGAAGTGACAACACAGTCACCATAGCTGCTACAGACACACCAGTTCAGGCAGCAACTGTGACAGGTTGTGTGTGACAGTGATTGCAAGTGTAACCGTGAATGGACCACGGCCACGACGGTGAGTAAATAGGACATGGCACGCTATCCAGCAATGTCTCCCCGCAATGTGTGTCATGCAGCATGACGTGTCCATATCAGTGATTTCATCTCCGGGGAGAACGTCCGTCAGGACCGTTATTACATTTACCCACGAGAACACAACTGAAAAGTGGGCCCTAGTCTGTCTTACAGACCCTGATACATTTATATCAACTACAGCCCATGCAAGTCTATAATGTTTGGCAAGTCTAGATTACTGCAGTGAAGAGAATCACTGGGCTCCCTTTTTATTATATTCTTATTTTCTGTATGATATGTTCATTTCAGAGACTATATGTTAGTCTAAGTGGGCCCTAACTACGAACGATGTATGGTACACCCTTAACACTTAGCATGTATTTTAATACAACACTTTCCATGCCTGCAGACTGCGTTTGAAACAAATACACAACCAGCATATTTTTTGTAGACATCGAAGTGACTAGGTATTCTCTGAATTGTTTGATAGGCATCACTTAGAAGTTGACAGATGACAAAGTAGACACAATTTATGGATAACAAGTTCTTTAATTACTGTAAAGGCGACGTTTCGGTGTAGATCCTAATACCGTTTTTAAGCAAGAAGTTGTGATCCAAAAATTATTTCTGCTCAGGTATTCTCTGTTGAGATCTGACAAAATTGGCTACCGTGCTGTCATCAAGTATCTCCAACTGAAAGGGCTATACATCTCCAACGGTCATCCGTGCGGACTTGATGTCAAATTTGGGGGATCCTGCTGCTTCCTTTGCAACTGTTACGAGGTGGGCAGCGAAGTTAAAGAGGGTAGGAGAGAGTCTCGAAGATGATTCAAGATCGGGATCCCCTTCAACTGACACCAGTAAGGATAATGTTGCACGACATTATTGTGGATGACGAAAGACTCGCCAAACATCACATTGCCAATACAGTCGGCAACTCCTATGAGAGAGTTGAGAATATTCTGAGGAATCAACTGGGCACGAGAAAGGTTCTGTAGATATCGCTGCAATGAAATTGCATCACAATGCTTTGTAGACCATTGTGACGTCATTTGTTACCATGACGTCACAATCAAATGACATCAAATGGCTCTGCTACTGAAGCTGTTACCAGTACTTTTTACACTTAGACACTGCTTTTTACTTTCTGCAAACTGAAAAGTGATGTTGGATGATAAATAAAGTCTCTCCCTCGTGTCTTTTGATATCAAATACTAGTATATCAACACTCGTTGAAACAAATCCTCGGCTAGCCTCGGAGTTTTTCCTTTTTATCAACTCGTGTTGATATATTTGATATCAAAAGACACTCGGGTGAGATTCTCTATATCTCAGGGTCATGGGACTTTTTAAAACATCAAAATATAATACGGTCCCCATGACATACACTGTATTATTTAACAACAGACGAATTGTATGTATGTATTCAACGATTTACTGAACTAAACCCCTACTGACGTTAACATTCCAAATATGAATCAAACACCACGCCCCACACACCACACACCACACCCCACCCCCTTCAGAATCTTAGTTTCGATTCTTGATATGGTGTTGACAGTCCAATAAACATAATACATGCGACTTTGGGATTCGAACCCACGACCAGCGAGGATCGACCAGAGGATCCTCGCAGTGCTAAGGACCGCAACTCTTGATGTATACTAGAAATATGGGGACTGTTAAAATACCGGTGACTAAAGTAAATTATACATGTTCCGAGGCTGCTCTGTCACACGATGTAATGAACACCAGCTGATGTACCGGTGATAGAAACCCATGTCCAGGGCTGGTAAGAATTCGATAGAGCCATAAACATGGACACAATACGTGAAACAGAAGCGATATGTGTTTATATCACAGAGGGTTCGCAGGAAGTGCAAATGTCAGAGTTGGGACGCTAAGACTGCCTGTGCCACGTGACTGTCTGGCGGGAATGTAAACACTGTAGGCCTGACAGCTGACGTGAAGAGTAGGAGGATGTGTCAGGGAAATGGTAACAGGAATTAAATTTAAATGTGAAAACATACTATATACAATATATTGTGAGAGTGGGAGGGGAGAACGTCTTCGTGAGAACACTGCAGCAAAGAGATGGGAAGACACGACATTTCAATACGTATCATGTACCATTAGCCTTGCTCCAAGGCTGTACTGAATGATAAGTCCATGGATGTTTAGTAATAATATCCTTATAATAGGCAAGTCTCGATAAGCAGACAGTACGCCAGTCTTTTATAACGACAAATTGTTCTTATTTTTTATACAACTTATATTATTTACATTTATAATTGTTGCTTAGAGATTCGTATATTCGAATATGAGAGTCAATCAATCAATCTTTATTCATGGTACTTATGAGGCCAAAGGCTATGCTTGATTCCAACAGTTTCTGTTTTTGTTCGAAATATTCTGTCTTTTTTTTCCTACAAACATCGTTGTACTGATTTCTTACTCTATTATAGTCGGTTAGTGATCCTCTATCCTTATTCTTTCTAAAATTATTTAAACGTCTACAGCGCTCCTTTTTAAGTAGCTGGCATTCGCTATCAAACCATTGTTGATCATATTTACATTCCTTATTCATTTTCTTCATATCTGAATATGAGAGTCGTAATCACATCCTTCCAAAATAGATGAAGTCATCTGTAGCTCGAGACAAGCAGAGTGCTGACTAGTCTGTCTTACAGTCCCTAATACAAATATATATCAAATACAGCCCATGCAAGTCTATAATGTTTGGCAAGTCTAGATTACTGCAGCATCTGAAAATGAAGAGAGTCACTGGGCTCCCCTTTATTATATTTTTATTAAGATAACTGAACAACTGTTTTTTTTCTGTACGATATGTTCATTTCAGAGACTAGATGTTAGTCTAAGTGCCGACATTAGACCATGTTCCTGGGGATTCTACTTTAACAATAAAGTTACATGGGAGTAACCGTTATGTGGAGAATCTCAACCAATATTGTTGACATATGTGATCTCAAAACACACCAGGGTGAGTTGGACTAAACATCGTAAATCTTTCAACTTTGTCAGTATGTGAACAGTAATAATTAATGATGTCATGTGGTTGTGACGTCATGGTAAGAGAGGTCACAGTGGTGCCAGCATTGTGATGCAATTTCATAACAGCGATATCTCCAGGAGGATATCTCCCGTGGAAGCCAGTTCTGGATGATAGATCGAGTTAATGGGAATAAGTTCTGCCATGCTGCACCGTATCTGATTCAGATCAAACATAAAGTACATTAAATCATGACAGCTCGACAATCGATCCATTACACAATGCAAATGTTGCCCATAAGAACATTAATACACATTCTTAAATCCTTTGTTCGCTCTTGATCATTCTACTACAACTCAATAACTTCAATACAATACTCGGAATAAATCCAAGGGCAGTGTGTCGGATCGCTCGGCAAATATTGACACACAAGGTTTTTCTTTTCCTGGCAAGAATTCCCAACAGAACTTTCCAATGTATTGTAGCCAAATTCCCAAGTCTCTCACACCAAACTGAATCCCGGTGTTCAATGATCACTGTACAAATAACGACGGGAGATTAGCATTGAAGCGATTCTAACAGCGGCCGGTGTTGCGTAAATACTCTCTGTATACCTTTATAACCTGCCGGCAGCCACTGCCAATTAGGGCACTGTGACATACAGGCGATGCATACACTAGTGGCCTGGACAGACTGACCCGTCTGTATACCGTATACCTGGGTCTGGGTTGGACGCCTGGACAGAGTGACCCGTCTGTATACTGTATACCTGGGTCTGGGTTGGACGCCTGGACAGAGTGACCCGTCTGTATACTGTATACCTGGGTCTGGGTTGGACGCCTGGACAGAGTGACCCGTCTGTACAC
Source organism: Haliotis cracherodii (assembly GCF_022045235.1). NCBI lineage: Eukaryota > Metazoa > Mollusca > Gastropoda > Lepetellida > Haliotidae > Haliotis > Haliotis cracherodii. The sequence continues at coordinate 27,430,541 of NW_027266319.1, read as the reverse complement.
AGTAGCAATTACAGTACTAACAGCCATATATATAATATATAGTAGCAATTATAGTGCTTGTGGCATTAGATACAGTAACGGTTAGAGTTACAGCACCAGTTACGATGCTCACCAACACATGACAGACACGATGGTTCAATTGGACACAGGCCATTACAGCATCCAGATCCAGAGTGGACATGATACCAGGGCTCTAACGCCCCTTTTTATTGTATGTTGTAAGGAATACAGTTTCAAATACACTTGTGATTACTTGTTGTGTGTACAACGTGCTAGTACCCGGTGTCCATCACAGCTGTAAATCTGCCAGTCCCTCTTACACAGCATTGCCTATGAATTATTCACAGCGCAACCCACAACTAAAGTAGGCGCCAGTGTTTAATATCCACCAGTACAGAGAATGACCACCGACACATGAGATCCGCTGATACCATACAACATGTACAAGGTTATAATCAGACATCAATATGAGACTTTATGATCGTATTGATTATCATTGCCAACATAAAACCACTGTTAGTCCTTTTTCATTAGACGGATATCAGTTAATGACAGTATTTACACTAATGAAGGGGGACATAGTATTATCCCTTGCTGTACGCCACTCAGGGCCGTTCTATTTCTGTATGGCCATAATGCTGTTGCCTTTTGTACAACGTTGCACTGGATTTGTACACTAAACTTTGTATATCTTGCTGATGTCTTGTCAAAATAAGAAAATATTGTTTAGTCACAGAAAATGCCCAACAGTGTTATATTTATTCAACGTTTAGTTTGTGTTTTTCTTTTTTCCTATAACATGAATATCAATATCTTGTTTCACATTTTGTTGACAAGTACTAACGTGGAAGCCTGTTGGTTAAGGCGTCGGTTCTACACGCCAAAGGCATATTCCGGGTTCGATTCCGGGTACAAAGTGATAAACCTAAAGTTGATGCCCTTCACACCATATGGAATGAACATTTTAAAAGCAGCTAAAAAACGTTTATCCACCCACTACGATAAGTTATTACGGCTACAAGATTGTCAAATCAACACCATTAACCGCAGTTGACACCAACCAAGTTTGTCAAATCAACAATATTAACCGCAGTTGACACCAACCAAGTTTGTCAAGACAACAAAATTAAAAGCAGTTGACATCAACCAAGTGTGTCAAATCAACACCTTTAACCTCAGTTGACACCAAATAAAGGTTGGCCAAACAACAAAATTAAAAGCAGTTGACATCAACCAAGTGTGTCAAACCAACAACATTAACCGCAGTTGACACCAACCAATAATATATATGATTTATTGCACATTATAAAATCAGTCCCTTCGAATAATAAAACATGTATACATCTAATCAGCTTTTGTAAAAATAATGTAAACATCAAATGTTTATCCAACATGTTTTTAAGACCGTTGGCTTGGCCAGCTACATGAACCTTCAGGAATCACAGTTTATTTTGTCACGGTAAGTCTCGCAAACGCACCATTGACTATCATGACAACGTGGCGAGGTATTAACAATTTGCGTGTTGTCTGACGGAATCATATTTTTCTCTTTTGTCCCGACGCGGAGAGAGGGCTCTAATCTTGTACTCAGTCAGTTGAGAAATGAAGGATCGCAATTTCCGTTCACCGTGAACAAGTGTCATTACTAGGAATCTTGCACTTCGTGAATCCATTAAGCTGCAGGAGAACCTTCATTGTCAGAACGCATTCACTGTGATTCGTGGTCAGAGGTCAACTAATATCCGGGTTCTTAGAATGACACGTTCAGCACCACAGTTCCTGAAATGGTATTATTCCAGGTAATTTGCACCAGATCCGTTTCCATGACAACAGATGCGGCTTGTTAGTGCATATTGTTCCTGTGTGTCATTGAGTAATGTGCCCGTTAATGATAATGTTAATGATTATAATAAAACTGAAGAAATAAAAACTTGCAAAAATATCGTAGGTAGGTTGACAGTGAGCTCCTGTGTATTTTAAAATTGGGGATGGAGGAAGTAGCCTCATGTGTAATAATAATAAAAATGATAAATACATATTGGGCTTTATTTCAACACAACACATAGGTATGCTCAAAGAGCGACATTATTTATACCCTGTTCGATGGATAAGTGTGCACTCGATTTCATTCTCAGCTCCCTGCGGAGTATACAATACAAACTGCCTGTGAAGCATTAGAAGGTTAACAGTCACATTACATCTCATCCTACCGGGTACCCATTTACTGCTCAGGGAACAGACATATTATAACACAGCGATATCAATATCGAGATAACTTTTAAATACATTGACGTATTTGATGGAGAATGTCAACGCGAAATAAAACTGAAAGTTGGACTCTCTGCCACATAAAACGTTCAAAGAGAACACCCTCACATTTACGTTTTAATGACGTCTAAGCAAATTTGTTTCCTACTTGAAGCTTGGAAGCGTATTTATAGACATGATGTAGCTGTGATTCTGTATACAAAGTGTTTCCAGAAGGACATTTTATCCTGTAATGGTTTATTTTCCCACTCAACAACGCGATAAAAACCTCGAGGCCTTCACACAAATCAACGCTTTGGAGATGTCTCGAGTGTTCGCCGAGAGCTCCCTACAGCGTGTTTGTACGCCTGTGTAATGACGGGTTGAGACTGTATGGACCACACGGGGCTTGAAGGTAGAGAAAACACAGAACGTGAACACTTGTGTATTGTACCACACCAGATCGACATGACTTACCTGGCAGACTTGATTAGGTGTGAATACTGCAGCTTCACTGCCCTCATGTGTGTTACTAACCACGATTACCCTGAATTGCAGGGGCAGAGTAGCCTAGTGGTTAAAGCGTTCGCTCGTCACGCCGAAGACGGGGTTCGACTCCCCATATGGGCACGATGTGTGAAGCCCATTTCTGGTGTCCCCGGCCGTGATATTGCTGTCAGTCACCTGATTTGCAGGTTGTGTGACGGTCTCCGAATCCTACGCTTGTAGTGCTGACTACAATGGGGATCAGTTGGTCACAATAGCTGTTCGGTGTGTATGATACTTACACTTATGATTGTCAGATGTGGATTGGCTGAACATGCAATAGTATCCTGGCAGCTTGGATAACGAACAACTGGTTGATCTGGACAACGTGACTATACAGGAAGCTATGAAGAAGGGTAATATAACCAGTTGTGTCTTAAAGTCCCTTTCACTCACTCACTCCATCATTGAGTGAGTGAGGGAGTATAGTTTTACGCCGCTGATAGCAATATTTCAGCACAATATTTCCACGAGAAATGAGCCAAACATATATACCCATGTACGGAACAGGCTAAACCAAATAAACCACCATAGTCTACAAACAAATCTATATTTAAATTGTCATTGTGTTGAGGGGATGAACGATGAGGGGGGTGTTATCATGCGAACATGACGCTGGGTGGTTTAACATAATGAGAAACTGATGTATCTTCTTCCTAGAGATGATGTTTTTAGCCGGTCTGATAAAAACATATACAACTCAAATCCTCAAGAAGGGCATCAAGTGCGATCAATTTACACTGATGAGAAATAGTATGCCATTATGGACAAATCATTTTGAAAAAAAGGTCCTCGTTGTGTAATTCTAAGCCTAAACACACACTAGACACTACCCTGCCACCATTAACAATGATTAAAACTAATACAGACATTATAGATTGACATATGGGATTCCAATATTGCCTGAAATAGATTCCACTTCTCCAAGGCAAACATCATGCATCTCAGTAGTATAGCTGTTATCGACAAGTTAGTATCACAATGTAATGAATGTCACGCAACAACATACGTGTATGTATGATTCACACCAATCAAAACGTGTAATGCGAATGGTATAACTCCACTTCAACACGCTACAACGTATAAAGGTGCATTACCAGGTAAGCCTACCCCGATCAATACACCCAGGAACGAACAACCTGCCCACTTGACCAAGTATACCGCCGTACGTGACATATACCATCACCAGTCATATCAATATATACTAACGAAAATAACGACCATGAACGAGATTGAAATGTGCATATCAGGACGATAGATCACTGGCGACGGCATATCAGGCATAAACATCTGCTTTCATGGCCAATTCCAGATTGCCGTGCAGCGTTGTAGATTCAATCTCCCCCCGGCAGAGCTAGGTGAACGAGTGTATCTCGGCACTGTAGTGACACGGGATGGAAGGCCGGGTGTCGGGTAGCGAAGGTAGTGTAAAGGGTGTCGGCTACCCTGTAATCAGACATAATCATGCAATGCTGTAACGACTGCAACTGTTATTTGTAGCGACCTGTTAATTCCAGAAAGGCTCAAATTATGAGGGATCAGAGTTGGCGTGTGAGGCCCTGCGATATGCTGTGCAGAGTTGCGTCCCAGAAAAGGCAAGTTGGGCAAGCCTGATACCTGTGGTCGTTGGTTCGAATCCCGGTATGACCCGAATACGCGTCTAGGTTGTCAGCACTATACCCGTGCTCGTCTGTTTCACAAAAGTGGAAAACGTCTGAGACATGCATCACTTCGGGATTTCGCCCCACATTAAGCTGACAAGTCGTGACATAACTCGCATAGCGTTCAAAGAGGCGTTAAGCCCTACCCCCTCACTCATAATGATCGGTCCGATGAAAGCATCCCTGTGTCCTATAGAACTGTACTAGAGGAACCAAAATAGAGATTGTTTGGTCACAATGGCCGCTATTTAGATTGTGACTAAGTTGCCGGTGTGGTCTGACGCTCACACTATCAACCACAGGTTTGTATCCTAAAGACCCACACTCGTTGCATCGTATAATTAATTACAGGACGGTGCTGCCTGGGCCCGAACCGCCGTACCACATGACGTAAGAAGGAGTGTCAGCTATTGCTGCAAGATACGGCTGACATCTGTTGCCTCGCGTGATGACTGCAGGCGCGTTCACTGTGCACTTAATAAACTCATTGTGTCATAATCCACTGGTTATAAATTAGATTTTAATCATTAAACGACAATTTTCAAAATGCGTCACAGCCTTCTGGCTACACAGTGGTGTGTACATAAGGAAACCTGGAATCAGTTTCTGATAACGTGTCACTACTCCCGACACGAGGAAGTTGCGTATCAGAGACGTGGTGACTTTTGTATTTACCCTGGAATAAGAGTAATATACAAAAATACCCATCAAGAAACACGCGTAGAAAGAGAATTAAACATAATAAAACAGATGCGACTTCAGGGCAGCTCTAGATGTTGTTAGAAATGTTACCAAGGTAGAGAATTCCACAGTGTGGTGCTGAGTGTCAAAATGTTCCGAAGCCAAAGGACTCTTGTTTGTTTTTTGGAATTGTGAGCAGTTATCGATTTTGGTCAATGCTCCTAGGGTTCTTATGTGAATTCTCAGGGGTGGTGAGGTAGCCTAGTGGTTAAAGTGTTCGCTCATCACGCCAAAGAACCGGCTTAGATTCCCATTATGGGTAAAATGTGTGAAACCCATTGCTGGTCTCCCCCTTCGTGATATTGCTGAAATACTCATGTAGAATAGAATCCGACAGTACTTGGATGGTGCCAATAACGGGAGAGCACTCTCGGCTGTGACCAGGCTTCCATAAGGCATTCTTTGGGCCAGAACACAGAGCTCTTGCCTCTTTTGTCCTAGTGAAACTGCCCAATGCCTGTAAGTTAGACTTGGCGTCACTTTGGGCCTGGCTTGGGAGGAAAGCCTGAAGTCATGCAGGTCTTAGACAGTTACCACATTTCAACCGAGAAACATAATCAGAGCCGACCATGATTCGAACCAACGAACACAGGTTTCTGGTACGGCTAGGAGATGCAACTGCACAACGATGGTGATGGCTGCGTTATGCCGCAACCATCATACTCCAACTACATCACCTATAAATAAACTCTGGGGCGGTCGGGTAGCCTAGCGTTCGCTCGTCATGCCGAAGACCCGGGTTCGATTCCCGACATGGGTACAATGTGTGAAGCCCATTTCTGGTGTCCCCCGCCGTGATATTGCTGGAATATTGCTAAAAGCGGCGTAAAACCATACTCACTCACTCACTTAAATAAACTCTGGGCCAGGAATTAGATCACAGAAAACGAATCCCTATAATGTTAAGTCAATATGTAGCATAAAATGGGCTGAACACGTGACACAAATATGCCAAACGACATGTAATTATCTAAATAGGTGAATAGCATATTTCACCTTTCAACCTAAACAGATATCGGAAGTGGCCATTGGCATATACTCAATTTGAACCACTGACGCGTGCCCGCTATTAGGCTATGATTAGAATCAACTCGTGATGGCAAACGGGGGATCTAATTCATCACAACTGTGTCTCTTTCACTCTTTGATGGCGCCCAATAATCTGTCAAAGTCGTGAACAATTCATTTCATTCTTCCCCAAGCTGCAAACCTTGACCTGCATCAACACCCCTCAAAGTGGAACCATTGGCCAATTATCTCCCTGAGCTCAAATGATCGTCTGTCGACGGTTGACCGTTATTCCACATGTTGAAACAATAGCACGCTAATAACACTACTTCCTCAATTACGCGGGCACTTCCGGAACAAAATAGCTCGGAATGCCACAACCTGGTGAGACAGGTAAACAAGTTAGGACAATGGATGGAGCTATTTAAGTGGGGGAATCGGTTCAAAGGAATGTGTTAGCCATGTCAAGAGCTCTGGGGATGCAGTTGAGTGAAACAGACAAGAGTTGTCTTCCCTTCGTTTTGTTCTCGAGTAGTGCCCACGGGCGACGATAAGTTGTCAATTGTTCTTGGTGCTGGAATGTGATAACTTGTCGCGTATCAAGCAGCTGTCAGAGCCCAGACAGCCCAGTAGTATCATCAGCACAACTGTGTCCCTACCAGATATAACTGTACGGAATGTACAGCATGTTATGATTAGACATGGTGTAGACATTTCTAGACCGTGATCCCAAACTCGGCCACAGACCTACAAACAACCACAGAGCTACAACAGCCGTTAGTTTACGGTTAGGAAAACCTAATAACTATCTACACAGAATACTACAACATTGACATACCAATAATAATAATAATAATACAAATAATGAACTTGAATAGGTTTTTTTGTGTTTTATTGTTGGTCAAATAAACTCTTAACGATATCCCGGAGGAGAAATATTGCAGTTACGTCAGTCATAACACTAGCATCACCGTGTGAAACGAAGGCCTGTAGAGCCTCGTCAACTACTACAACCATCACACTACGACTACGGCTACGACTAAATGATGATGATAAGTAAGTGAATATAGTTTACGACGGTTCAATATTATTCCAGTTATATCACGGCGTGTCAGCTTGATGTGGCAAGAAAGTGATGCAGGTCTTGGACGTTTACCACTTTGGTGAAACACATGAGCACGGGTGCTGACAAACCTAGAAACATAATCAGGGCGAATCGGGATTCGAACCCACGCCCACAGATTATTGACACGCCTATGGAAGCACATTGTGTACCTTGCACAGCGGATCTGACGGCTCGGCACATCACCCCCCCCCCCCCCCCCCCCCCGTTCCCCAGATGATAATGACATTATTAACACTTCTAATGATAATAATGACAGTTATAAAATACTGATCAGAAAGAATTCTAGCTTAACATGATGACGATAACAACATCAATAATACTATCGTATTGCAACAATGTGTATCAGCCATTATTACTAATAATCATACATTTTCTGCCCTCGTGTCTTTGTCACTGTAAACAGTAGACTGGTGGAAACACGTGACAGACATGCTCACCAAGTGTGATAAGTACTCATATCATCCAAACAATTGATCGTTATTTGTATGTCATGAATATCACACGATCATGACAATTATTTGTTATGGCCTCATAAATATCTTTCAACGAAAGCTATTCACCCTTCGACATAAATTATCCCATATGGAAATCCTGTTAAAGACTAACCTAACAATAAATCGTTACATCTCATTTAATGTATATGTTCTTTGCATTCTAACTAAATTAAACCAAATAACCATGAAATAACACATTGATTTCACCATCCACGTCAGTTTTCGAGCTGACCGATCCCATTATCTCCACCACACAATATAATCATATGAATCCATAAATCATATCACCCAATCTTCCAATGACTGATTTTCATTGGGTTCAAACACCGACCCTATTGTGAGAGCAGGCTGACAAGCTATTTAACCTTTCCCTTGGGTTACAATGAGGTGGTATTAAGAGCACCACAGCTGTCAACGATGGGAAAATATTTGTTCGTCTCTTTCTGTTTGTATTCCCTCGTTATCTTAATCAATGGCCGATGTCCTCCAACGGTCAAGAGCAGGCCATCAATACTGAGACTGTCACCCACTGATGATGCCGCAGAGGTGGGTAGGGAGGGTCGGGGGGGGGGGGGGGGGGGGGGGGGCAGTGACAGGATTTCATCTCAGCTTGATTTGCTTGTTTGGATCTCCGGAAAAAAGCACTTGTCGCTTGACTTGTCGCTGGTGATTGATGAGGGAGAACCTTTCCGTGCATAGTGGCATCTGAATTATCCTGTGGTAGAGCCATTATACCACATCTGATGTGGTGTAGGGCAGGATTTCAGATTTATTATTTATTTTATGGATGTCCAGATTGAAATTAGACATGACATAAAATAGATTCACATCTAAGACTTTCCTTTATTGTCGCTTCTCTGAGAACATCAGCAGGACATCAGAGATGGCGGCTAGAGTAAGCGCATTACCATCATGTTGTACAGAATGAAAACGCCATTAATGAGTCTGGTTTTATTCCAATATTCCAGCAATATCACGGACACCAGAAATGGGCTCCACACGGTATCGATGTGGGGAAACGAACCCGGACATTTTGGCGTGACAAGCGAACGCTTTAACCACTAGGCTACGCCCCGATAATGCAAGTTCCCAATACCTTCATACATTGGTTCTCGCGAATACGCACTCAGCAGCAATATGTGTACAAATGAATTTCATGAAACACTAACAATCATTCTAAGTAGTCTATAGCCATTGTGTACCAAACTCGGCACTTGATTCGATCTCGCTATTGCAAACACCCGGCGTTTTGTGGTCTTATAACCTTCTTACCAGGATTTATAGAACCAAACAATCAGGATTAACGAGGTTCATGTTCCTGAGGCAAGAGTGTTTGCAAGTATATATCCTTGGATATACTGAGTGAGTGAGTGAGTGAGTTGTGTTTTTAATGCTGATTTTTAGCAATATTCCAACAACATCACGGCGTGGGCTTCACACATTGTACCCGGGTCTTCGGCGCGAAGAGTGGACACGCATGCCCTGGGAAGATGTGTCATATAGGCTAGTAGACACACTTGTCCCGGGAAGATGTGTGATATAGGCTAGTAGACACACTTATCCCGGGAAGATGTGTGATATGGGCTAGTAGAAACACTTATCCCGGGAGGATGTTTGATATAGGCGAGTAGACACGCTTGTCCCGGGAAGATGTGTGATATGGGCTAGTAGACACACTTATCCCGGGTAGATGTGTGATATGCGCTAGTAGACACACTTGTCCCGGGAAGATGTGTGATATAGGCGAGTAGACACACTTATCCCGGGAAGATGTGTGATATGGGCTAGTAGAAACACTTATCCCGGGAGGATGTTTGATATAGGCGAGTAGACACGCTTGTCCCGGGAAGATGTGTGATATGGGCTAGTAGACACACTTATCCCGGGTAGATGTGTGATATGCGCTAGTAGACACACTTGTCCCGGGAAGATGTGTGATATAGGCGAGTAGACACACTTGTCCCGGGAAAGATGTGTGATATGGGCTAGTAGACACACTTGTCGCGGGAGGATGTGTGATATGGGCTAGGTGGCACATTTGTCCCGGGAAAATGTGTGATATGGGCTAGTAGACACACTTATCCCGAGAAGATGTGTGATATGGGCTAGTAGACACACTTATCCCGGGAAGATGTGTGATATGGGCGAGTAGACACACTTGTCCCGGGAAGATGTGTGATATGGGCTAGTAGACACACTTGTCCCGGGAAGATGTGTGATATGCGCTAGTAGACACACTTGTCCCGGGAAGATGTGTGATATGGGCTAGTAGACACACTTATCCCAGGAAGATGTGTGATATGCGCTAGTAGACACACTTGTCCTTGGAAGATGTGTGATATAGGCGAGTAGACACACTTATCCCGGGAAGATGTGTGATATGGGCTAGTAGACACACTTGTCCCGGGAAGATGTGTGATATGGGCTAGTAGACACACTTGTCCCGGGAAGATGTGTGATATGGGCTAGTAGACACACTTGTCCCGGGAGGATGTGTGATATAGGCGAGTAGACACACTTATCCCGGGAAGATGTGTGATATGGGCTAGTAGACACACTTATCCCGGGAAGATGTGTGATATAGGCGAGTAGACACACTTATCCCGGGAAGATGTGTGATATAGGCTAGTAGACACACTTATCCCGGGAAGATGTGTGATATGCGCTAGTAGACACACTTGTCCTTGGAAGATGTGTGATATAGGCGAGTAGACACACTTATCCCGGGAAGATGTGTGATATGGGCTAGTAGACACACTTGTCCCGGGAAGATGTGTGATATGGGCTAGTAGACACACTTGTCCCGGGAGGATGTGTGATATAGGCGAGTAGACACACTTATCCCGGGAAGATGTGTGATATGGGCTAGTAGACACACTTATCCCGGGAAGATGTGTGATATGCGTTAGTAGACACACTTATCCCGGGAAGATGTGTGATATGCGCTAGTAGACACACTTGTCACGGGAAGATGTGTGATATGCGCTAGTAGACACACTTGTCCCGGGAAGATGTGTGATATGGGCTAGTAGACACACTTGTCACGGGAAGATGTGTGATATGCGCTAGTAGACACACTTGTCCCGGGAAGATGTGTGATATGGGCTAGTAGACACACTTATCCCGGGAAGATGTGTGATATGGGCTAGTAGACACACTTATTCCGGGAAGATGTGTGATATGCGCTAGTAGACACACTTGTCTTTGGAAGATGTGTGATATGGGCTAGTCGAACCGCTTGTCCCGGAAAGAGGAGTTCAACTAAGTTCGATAATGATCTACATATAAAATACATAATTTGCCATATATCTAACCTAATTTATGTATGACTGATACACATTATCTCGAACTAATCATACGAATATTGTATCTTCCGAACTCCTATCGCGAGCTGTCACCCGCATAACACTCGCCCCCTCCCCCCTCATCCATTACCGTAAACAGCAGCACGTGGAGTTCGCGATATCATCTGACGGTATGCAGTGCAACTGTTTCCTTGAGAGATTATATGCCTAAATGTCCACTACATGTAGCTAAGTGTCCGTGTTGTCTGGACAAAAGACGCCAGACGGGTTTGGGGGGTGATGGTGGGTGGGGGTGGAATGATCAATGATTCAGGGGCCCCTGATTTGTATCACGTTTGAACACACGGGGAATGCATTATTCACCCCGCTTTGATTAATTCTGTTGGCGTCAGTAATAATCTGACGATGCTGGATGACCCCGACCATGCAATCCATCGTGCAGCCTAATGATGTCATCCATTTGGCCTCAGTAATTCATACCTTCTGAATCAGGAATTGGATTTGTGAAATTCATATGGGCGACTTGGAGTTACCATGGGTGAGTTGGAGTTAACGTGGGTAAGTTAGGGTTAACGTTGGGTTAGTTGGGATTAGCATGCGTGAGTTGGATTTACCATGGGTGAGTTGAAGTTACCATGGGTGAGTTGGGGCTAACGTTAATTGAGTTGGAGTGAACATGGGTGAGTTAGGGTTAACATGGGTGAGTTGGGTTGAAATGGGTGAGTTGGGGTTAACATGGGTGAGTTCGAGTTAACATGGGCGAGTTGGAGTTACCATGGGTGAGTTGGAGTTACCATAGATGAGTTGACGTTACCATGGGTGAGTTGGAATTAACATGGGTGAGTTGAAGTTGGACATGGAAACAATACCGTAATTGGAAGAAATCATGAATCTAATTAATTATATCTAATGAAGCGATAATGATGTTCAGGTGACATTTACGGGTATTTTACTAAACCTGTAAATACTCATGTCTGGGTCACCTATACCAGTGGTCGATAGCACGAACAACATTTCCAGGTACAAGGACATATACAACCATACAGCTAGCCCATCTGTGACAACACGATCCCCATTCGTTGGTTCTTTGGACGAATATAGCGTGAAAACCAGAAAAGACAAGATAGATATAGATATAAGATAATATATGAATCAGTTTCCGTCACACTCCTGAAGTACAATAGAGGTGAAACTGGGGAACTATCTACCTTAATAATCAGTCTGACCCGTGAAGATCCGGGGTAGAATAGACCTTCAGCAACCCATTCTTGCTGTAAAAGGCAACTATGCTTGTCATAAAAGGCGACTAACTGGATCGAGTGGTCAGGCTTGCTGACTTAAAAAAAAAATTGGTTGATGTATGTTATCGTATCCCAATTGTGTGGATCGATGCTCATGATGTCAGTCACTGGATTGTCTGGTCCAGATTCGATAATTTACAGACCGCCGTCTGATAGCTGGAATATTGCTGAGTGCGGCGTAAAACAACAAACAAACAAACAAACAAGCAAACACATAATAATCAGTCTAGACGTGGTTTCACTAAATCCCTGACGTCACACTCAACTCATTTTCTAACCAGGTTGAAAAGCACAGAGAAACAGATTGCGTTTAGTCAATATGAATATTCATTGAACAACACAAAATATTATTTCTTTATCAGAATTAAAACCTACTGCACCTAGTTAAGGACAGTTTGCATATCCACGTGTGGGTACAGTCCGGGTTTTTTTCTTTGACAAAGACCGAGATCCGTGGGGGGAGGCAAAATTGATGAAGCGGTGTGTCTCAAACTTGCCTCACTCACTCCACAGCCAGGTGTTACCCGGGATTGCATTGCACCCAACCTGCCTTCCACACATCCAGCCGTGAGTAATACTCTATCCCTTGTCCCAAACACCTTTCAATAGCATAGCGTTCCCCCCCTGAACAGGTTACAAACACGCCTGTTATTAGGGGTCATCTCAAAGAAGGTTTTGCATATTATAATGTTCTCCGCGACTCACCATATATATTTACAGTGTATCCTATGCAAGGCATGATGGTATAGTAATGTGCATTCCCCCTAAATATGGTGTCTACATACGAAGGGAATCAAACGAACATTGCTAACAATTGCTTTTGGCATGGTCCCTCGAGATGATTAACGTCCATATCACACACCAAGTACCACTCCAGCTGTTGTCGTTCAAATCCCAAGGAATGTATGGTTCAAATAACCCATGTACCGTATACTGTATTAATCCATATGTGCGTATGTAAACCACGGTCACGTTTACCACTTGTGATTGTCCACGGGCAACGTTGAAGTTATCGGCTCAAAAGTCGACATCAAGTATTTCAGTACGAAACAAAATAACACACAAACAGATTTACGAGTCGAAAAATGGCCCTTAAATTGTTATCGTACATAGTTAGAAACTATCTAAAAATACCGTTTGAAAAATACTAATGAAAAACGCTTGTTCTGCATGTGTACGGAAGATTAACTTTGACAAATAGTTTCCATGCTTAGTCTCCCACAGACAGTAAAAGGAAATGCATGTTCCGTAGTACTCATAACGCAGAGCGGTGTGTTTGAAATTCATGATGTGTTAGCCAACACGTGTGAGAAATGCGATCTGACGCTGGCCTTGGTTTCTCGAGATGATTGACACTGACTGCAATAAACAGAAATCTACAACGCTGGCGATGCACGTGTATGACATGAACAATGACCTCGACATTCATTTGCATCACGTTTAATATCTTTTTTTACAGAAATTATTTGAAAATGATATCGTGAATTCATTCAGAAGCGGATCTAGCTTTTTGAACAAAAGTGTGTGTGTGTGTGTGTGTGTGTGTGTGGTGTTTTTGTGTGTGTGTGTGTGCGCGCACATAATACACAACATGTAAGGTGATTGAGAAAGGGGTGTGTGTGCGCACTCCTGCAAACCCCGCAACCCACCCGCCACCCTCACACCTCCGCCAACCACTCCTGGATCCGCCAGTGTGATTAATTAAACTTTACGTTTTCAGTGTACTGAGAGGAAATTGATATTGGTCCTCCAATAAATCTTAATTATGTAGAATTGAAATTGTGTCTTGATCGTTCACACGTGTTAATACCAATTCTAATTTATCCACAGAAAATTCAGAACTGCGGAAATGAACCGCAGTTGTCATGACAGCATCTCTGTCATTTCAATACATCGTTGAAAGACTGTCACTGACATCGGCATACCACAGACACAGTTTCCAAGCCGGATATTGTATGCAGTCTGTGGTCGAAGATTTATTTACACACTGAAATGGACATCAAAATCTCCGTACACATAAAAAAAGATACCACGCTCTAAATAACGTGAATAGGGTGACAGTGTCAACTCACCGCATCGCTTGCGTCCTCCGCACAGCAACATCACAATATATCCACTACGAAATCCGGAATTGAATTCCTGGGAAACTTCCCTAAATCAAGAGCATATCAACAGTTCGGAAACTCCAGACATCAACAGATCTCGTCTCAGTGCCTCAGTGCTTGTGTGTGTGACAGGCTGTGAGTCAGAGCCGGCAGAGGGGGCGGGGTAAGGGAGGTCTGGCTCCTTTTTAATGGGTTAATTCTATACGGGGGAATGCGAGAAAGAACCCCGCGCTATGTAGAGCAACACAGTTGACAAGCAGCTGATTTTCGGCGGGATTTAGAGCGAGAAATCATTAAGGTCACGCTAGGCGCTCGTCGGCCACACTCAACATCACCGTGCGACACGCGGTCGAGTTGCCCAGGTGGAGTGGCAGGTATTACGACCACATGTTATTAGTTTACTCACTAGGGACACCCGAATCTCTCACCTCCCCGTCGTAAGCCATCCAGGAGTTAAAGAAGGACGTCAAGTTCTTGCGTCAAAGCCGATTCAACACGTGGACAGTTGTTTTGGTTAAGTAACAGCGACGTGTCCCTTTAAAACGTTGAATTTTATCCACTGCCCATAACGTCACAACTGGTTATCAATAATACATTCAGAAATAAATCTCAACGGCACTTTCTGGATGGTGTATTGTAAACGGAACCTTCAGACTAAACAAAGCTCATTTTTTACATGAAAAATGGAGAAGCTATGTCTACCACTGCTACTGCATGCTCTCATAAATGAATTCCGACTTCCTCGGGAAGCAATCTACATGCCCTGAATATATGACATGCTGGTACTCCGGTGCAAGTCGCACACAATGTCCCTATCTGGAAGGATCTAGCTTTGTAATAAAACTGTCAGCAAGTCAGTAATGGGTGGTCAATAGACATTCCAGGTTTTCTCCCCATAGCCGAGCTTGACGCGGGTATCGTATGGCTATACACAAACAAATCTGCTACCTGGCCAGTGTGAGAGGAACTAAGTTTACATCACAGCATTGTATTCCCTTGACAAATGTACAATCCGGTCAAAATTGGTTTGGGGGCACAAGTGGCCCAGTCGTCTAATCGCCTCGATTCGCTTTGTAGAGTTGCGTCCCTTTGGCACGCCAGAAACCTATGATTGTGGGTTCGAATCCCCGTTCGCACCGATCATGTTTCTAGGTTTGTCAGCACTATACCTGTGCTCGTGGGTTTCACCAAAGTGGTAAACGTCTGAGATCTGCATCGCTTCGGGCTTTCCTCCCACATTAAGCTGACACGCCCTGATACAACTGCAATACTGTTAAAAGCGGCGTTAAAGCCAACTCACTCACTCACCCACCCACCCAAAATTGGCTGTCTAATGGACAGTGAGAGGCACTTGCTGTAAACAGGAGAGAGCTGTGGACGAGCTAGGGCAGGGGTACCAGATAACTTGATATCACATACTTTGCATGTACTAGTTCGACAGATGCGTGGTGGAGAACGTGCGGCAGATGGGGCTCCACCGAGCACCTGTCAATTCTGTCAGTGGAGCACAGCGATAGATAATAGGGAGCTTCTGGAACATGTATAGGGATCTGAGAGACAAGATAACACGCGGCACACATCGCCCAACAGGTGCACGTACGTGTGTTTGACTGAAAGGAAGTAGCACTATTCAGAAGGTTATTGCGTATGTCGATGATATTGATAAATAAAAGATAAGTCTAACCTCAATGTTAATCTTGAAGATTGGAAACTTTTACTCTGTGGTATTCTCGTTGAGATTTTGGTTGGTTGGTTGGTTGGTAACGACTCACTCAGCAATATTCCAGCTATATGACGGCGGAAAGTAAAAAATCTATTCTGGACTAGAAATCCAATGATTGACACTATTAGGATCGATCTACGCAATCGGGATACGATGACATGCATCAACCAAGTCAGCGAGTCTGATCCCCCGATCCCGTTAGTGGCCTCTTACGGCAAGCATTGTCACTTTTTACGGCAAGGATGGGTTTGCTGAAAACCTATTCTAATCCGATTCTTCACGGGTAGAGTGAGTGAGTGAGTCAGAGGATGGAAAAGTGGGTGAATGAGTGAGTGAGTGCCGTTTTACGCCATGGCACTTTTCTACAGCCATGACCCAGTACATGACCAGGGTGAAGCACATTAGCTGTTGGTTGAAACCTAGGTGGAAATTATGTTTTTCAAATGCATAGTACAAGATTTTTTTATTCATGATAAAAAATTAGTAGAATTCTGTTTTAGTTATAAAAGAAATCTCTTATATTATTATTATTGTCAAAGCGTTCATTATAGTCGGCGGTATAAAAAAAATCTTGATGTGCTGATATTGTTTTCTGAATTTCGATTTTAAAGGTCCGATTTGGGTCACATTGAAGGAAACTTCGTGACCACTCGTGTCATTCCGGGACACGCCGCATGTATGTCACGGACTTTTGCGAGTGGCGATGAGTGAGTTTGTTTTACGGTGTTTTCGTTATATTCCAGGCAAATCACAGCGTGGACAAGAATCACACATAAACATCTCGAGACGTTTGATGAGTGAGTGAGTGAGTGAACGGAGCTCACCGCAACATTCCAGCTATAATCACGGTGAAATGTAAATGAGCGAGTCTGGACCAGACAAACCAGGGTTGGGTAACGAACACCGCTGCGGGGTGTGTGATCAGGTCAATTCACAGATCCTTGACCCTCGTTTAAGTCAGCTCTGATGGCAGGGATACGGTGCCTTCTTCTAACCTTGTGGGGCGGTTGGGTAGCCTAGTGGTTAAAGCGTTCGCTCGTCACGCCGAAGACCCGGGTTCGATTCCCGACATGGGTACAATGTGTGAAGCCCATTTCTGGTGTCCCCCGCCGTGATATTGCTGGAATATTGCTAAAAGCGGCGTAAAACCATACTCACTCAACCACTCTAACCTGGAATTGTATAAGGAGCGGGACCATATGTATAGGATATGTACTGACACGTGTTGAGCTATTGGCAAATTTATGGCGGTTTTAAGACTGAAACGAACATTTAAAAAAGAAGTTTCGCTCTTTCAAGGAAGCATTAATAATTGTTGTAAAGCATTGCAATGCATGCAACACCCGACCAGTTGTCATTAAACCATTTCCACGCCTACATAGGTCAACACACAACACCACGAAAACGTGAGTCATTTGCTGACAACAATACACGTGGAACTGCATGAAATCAAAATCTCGTCTGGGTAGGCTATTTCAAACACTTTTAACGACGTTCTGGCGACATGAAAGAGTTTGGCTCGCGGGGACTGTGTGATGAAATGGAGGCCTCTCATTAGTGTTATATAACACACATTGTGATTCACGTTTGTTCCTGCGTCTCAAACGACGCGTCATTAAACCGCAGTGTATGTACGGAGATGTCTCAGTGTGTGGTGATGTTAAAACAAAGACGTCACGTATAGAGTTTAGTAGTAGTAGTAGTAGTAGTAGGAGGAGGAGGAGGAGTAGGAGGAGGAGGAGGAGGAGGAGGAGTAGGAGGAGGAGGAGTAGTGAGTGAGTGAGTGAGTGAGTATGGTTTTAAACCGCAATATTTCAGCAACATCACGGCAGGGAACACCCGAAATGAGCTTCACACATTGTACCCATGTGTGGAATCGAACTCGGGTCTTCGCGTGACCAGCGAACGCCTTTACTACGAGGCTACCCCACTGCCCCAGTAGTAGTAGTAGTAGTAGTAGTAGTAGCTCCAACAGCCATAGCAGTTAGAGTTGTAGGATATGCAGTGCGTACATTGGTATTGTGCGTACACATATATTGTATACAGTTTAGTAGTTGCAGTAGTGGTAGTAGTAGCAGAAGTAGTTGTTTTAGTAGTCAAGGTGGTGGTGGTAGAATTTAGGGCGAGTTTGGTCCACTTGAAGGTCTATTTGCGCCCAAATCATAACACGAAGAAATCTTTGGTTTTGACAGAGACCGTATATTCGTATGTGGTTTCTGGTTTTGCACACGATTTCCGCCCAAACAGACAGAAACCAGTAATCGAGATGTTATATGTGGTCGTCAGCAAGGAAATATGTCCTGAAGGCAACTAAGAGCTGTATCTATCCAAATGTTCCATTGAAAATTACACAGTTGATGCTTTGGTAGAGTTGTCTACCTTGCTTATGTTTGAAATTCAAATTAACGTGACCTACCTGGCGTCTTCTCTGGCCCCACCACTTGGAAGTAGGGTTTGTTACCGTGCTCCCCGACCTGACCCCCTTCTCCAGCACACGAAAAAGCCCCTCCCATCCTAGAAGGGGGCACTCGACTCCAGGGACATCAAGTTGACTCTCGAAACACGTGCATTGCTGAGGTACGTATCACTGGAAGAAATATAACAACGATATTATGATATGATGATGATAATAACGATAACGATAACAACGACGACGAGGAGGGTGATGATGATGATGATGGTGGTGGTGATGGTGGTGATGATGATGATGACGACGACGACGACGACGACGACGATGATGATGATGATGATGATGATGATGATGATGATGATGACGATGACAAGGTGGAAACTATGTTGATTATAACATAAACAGTAATACACTGCCTGGATACGATATTACCATAACATGTGTGTACGTAAGCGCCTAACACGTAAAATGCGAGATTCTGAGTGCACAATGACTCCACGAAAAAAATCCTAAAGTATGAATATAAACAAGCATGTATCCTAGTAACGAAGAACCTGTAGCGATAAATTAACTGTGCAAGCACACGACAAATTACAGGACACTACATACTTATGTCACTAAGTACATCCGCAGCGAACATCTGAATCCCCTACCCTCCATAACGGTTCTCTGTAGGCAGAACGCTGTTCGCATCCTCCTCCCCCGCTGATGTGTAACCCGCATTGACCGAGGTCCCTCCATCCCCCAGACCATTACCGAAAAACAATCCCATCATGCCTTGGTTTGGTTTCCTGCACAATAGGAAACCGAAATGTTGCCCCAAACAAATAACCTCTTTTTAAGGGAGCACGGATTTTCATTTCATTAAGACCTCCATTAAATATACGGCTATTGGCGAGAAATCGATGACCGTGCACTTTCATGGCGGTTCAAACGTGCAGTAATGTCCCCCAATGTCAGAGTAATTGACTGCCAATGTTGTCATATTTGAAACACTCCACACATTCATGTTGTCTCGACACCATGATACACTCAGACGGAAAGAGACTGTGTTTACGATACTGGTGAGTTATAAGAGGCGCTGGTTACTTTTTGAAAGAATTCCTGCTTTAATCCATTATTTCATATATTGGTGTCGTTGTTGATCTGTCGTTGATGGGGAGGGGTCAAAGAAGGAATTTAAGGCATTTCACCAAGAGAAGTCCCATGTGGGAGTGAGGGGATTAATGCCGCTTTGAACAGTTTGTTACAGTTATAGTGAAATCCCGTTATACCAGACGATGCCGTTTTCAGTGTCCGGATAATCAAAGGTCCGGATTAAAGAGTAATTGCTTACAGTAATGTCAGTTGTGTATCTATAAAGATCGCCCGGAAAGAGGGGTGTCCGGGTTAACGGTGTCCGGACTGGCTAGGTTTCGCTGTATAACACAACGTGTCAGCTGAATGTGAGATTGTAAACATATACCACTGGTAACATCAACGACCAAAGGTATGGTACAGAACAAGGTCAACATTCAGGGCGAATCTGGGATATGTGTGTGTGATAAACGGATCATGGCTTGGCAAAGTGAGGCTACTCTGTACAAGGCATGCTCCCATGCCTCCATTATCCATAAAATACCTTATATCTTTTTATGCAACGAAATGCTAGTATGATCCATGTTTCTATAAAGATAAAAAAAACACAACCCTTCAATATCTTATTCGGTATCTCCATGTCTTTAGTTGAGTAAAACCGAATATGATTACAAACTCCACTCGATAAATATCACCATGAATAATGTTGGTTCTGGTCATATTCTTGACTAACATCTTGTCAGATATAGAGTTATTTTAAATTTAAAATATTTATCTACATATTCATATTGTTTTTTTATCGTATTCTTTAGGGTCTGGGAGTCAGACTACCTGATCCCGTTAGTCGCCTCTTACGACAAGCATGGGTTGCTGAAGACCAATTCTAACCTGGATCTTTACGGGGGCGTTTACTGTTAAAACTGTCAAACTTATCCAGATTCAAAAGCCTGGGCAATCGTGGTCACGGAGTGCATGCCATTGTGTACATATAGGCGCTAACAAAAGTAATCGCCCGGAAAGAAGGGTTTGTCCAGATTAACGGTATCCGTGGTAGGGGTATGACAGGGAAACACAGGGAGGCAGCGCAGGTGAAATACATCGCCCTGGATGTCCCTGCCACGCCAACACACGGCCAAAAGCCGGACTTTCAAGTCTATCAGATGACAGCCATCAATCACAGCAACCACACATACTTGTTTTGTATTGATTACGGTCTCATCAATCACGTACCTGTCAACACATGATCAATGCGCATGCTCACAGTGACGCAGGGTAACAGCTGATGTTTATGAATGGGAACTGTGCAAGACGGATTTTTCGCGAAACCGCCGGCCATCCATTGGCGCTGGGAGGAAACGTTCACAATGTGTCAAGCCCCGTATCTCCTAGTCCAACTTCATGACTAGAATTTCTATTTAATATTTATTTTTACTTAAGTCTGGGCAAGTCTAGATTAAACTAAACCAAGTTTAGTGTCCTTGAATCAATAGCAGAAGAGGAAAGGTTCTTTTGAAAAAAAATACAGTTATTTTAAAGAAATATGTTTACAGACTAAGTGTTAGTTAAGGTATTTCCCACAATGAACTGACCTAAACATTATTACGAAACAAACAATTTATTGGAGGAGTTCTGTTACAGTAAAAACATTTAGTTTCATCAAAATCTTATTTCTAAGCACTACCTGAAAACCAAACGCTAAATGATTACCTATACGAAAAGCTATCAATCACAGCTAGTAATGTTGACCAAAAAGACATTCCTTAAACTTTTGACCATTGCAATCAAAAGGTGTATGTATCAACATTGTAGAGATAATGACGATGGCAGAGTTGTTAATTACAGGTGTCAGATGTTCATTTGTCAACAATAATGTCAATAACAATAATTATTTATCATAAGTCAACAATCATCAGAATTGTACCAATGTGTTGTCGCTCGGCGCTGTCGTGTTAACAACCGGTCACATCCTGCAGGTTGTAGGACAAATATGATAATTACTTGTGAAAAAATTCGGAATTATAATTGTTATGATTATTATTACACGTGGATACGCGAACATAAAAAAGACATTCTACGTTTGTGACCAACCAGGAGTAACGAGACCTTGTGGTTGCTGGGATACAAATGTGTTGTAACGTCATAAAGGGGGACGTTTGACGTCAACTTACTTCCGTAAAAATCGCCATGTGTGCGAACTGTATTTTTCTCTCGTTAGTTCGTAATGTAACACAAACACAATTTCAAAGAATTCAGCATACATGTCAATTAATAAGACATTATATCTAAAACCTGCAATTATTCAAAGTCATAAGTCTAAAAATGGCACATTGCAGAAAATAATTTAGTTTTTTTGTTTGTTGTTTAACGCTGCACTCAGCAATATTCCAGCTATATGACGGCTGTCTCTAAAGAATCGAGTCTGGACCAGACAATCCAGTGAATGACTTAAGAATCGATCTACGAAATTGGGATACGATGACATGCATCAACCAAGTCAGCCAACCAGATCACCCTTCCACCACAGCGACACAATGAAACAAGGTAACAAGTCGGATTTATTTTGACCAAATCCAACTGTTAATTTGGACCAAAGGTTCCCAGCCGCAGAGGTCTACAAGCACAGCTTCAGATAATTGGAAACTGATCCCGCTTGGCTAGTGTCCTCGCTAAATTGTTTTGCAAAGTTTCTCCAAAGTTGCCAAGATTTCGCTACGTCACAGTTAGACACTGGTTTTCAGTATATAAGACTTCATTTGATAATAAAAGCTATTTTCCCAGTAGTTTCTCCCGATTCCCGATGGTTAATTCTGACACGATCGCCAAATGACAAGGTCGACGCCATGTTTGTATGTTAACACTGAAAGAAGTCCCTACTTGACCTTTGATATTTGCATCTCTATCTGCATATGATCTCAACGGATATCGTTTTTATCCGTTGGCTTTATCCTTATAGTTTACAGGTCACCGTCACATAGCTGGACTATTGCCGAATATGGCACAAACAAACAACTATTCACCTAGATTCAATGATACAATTAGCTATTGTCCCGTTCGATCAAAGTCGTAAATCCAAGATGGCGTTGACGAACGGACCCAGGTCACAGCCCGCGGTCTCCTGACGCTGTACAGGTCCTCCATGTTGACCATTGTTACCACCAGAT
The DNA here is from genome assembly GCF_022045235.1 of Haliotis cracherodii. NCBI lineage: Eukaryota > Metazoa > Mollusca > Gastropoda > Lepetellida > Haliotidae > Haliotis > Haliotis cracherodii. The sequence continues at coordinate 27,407,636 of NW_027266319.1, read as the reverse complement.
CCCCGTTTGAGTGACCTCGTGAATTACATGAGAATCCTTCTGTCCCAGAACTCCCACACGGGAATACCAGCTTATGCATGATTAAGAGGCCATACTGGACATGGCGGGAGATTCGCGTTATATTTAGGCACTCCGTGTTTCCAGGCGAGGGATGGGGAACGGGTGGCCCCAGTCGTCTACGGTGCCGCGATTCGTTGTGCAGAGTTGCGTCCCTTGGACAAGCCAGACACCTATGATTGTGGGTTCGAATCTCGGTTCGCCTCGATTATGTTTCTAGGTTTGTCAGCACCATACCCGTGCTCGTGGGTTTCACCCGATATCAATCACTGGATTGTCTGGTCCAGACTCAATTATTTACAAACCGCCGTCAAAAAGCTGGACTACTTCTGAGTGCGGCGTGAAACAACAAAGCAACCAACAAACCAACCGAAGTGGTAAACGTCTGCGACCTGCATCACTTCGGGCTTTCCTCCCACATTAAGCTGACACGCCGCCATATAACAGTGGATACTTTTAACAGTGGATACTGTTAAAAGCGGCGTTAAACCCAACTCACTCACTCACTCCAGGCGAGAGACGAACCGCACGTCAGTAATCCAGCTCAGTGTTCATGTCATGTGAATAGGACTATAATGTTTTGAGCCAGTATGATTCACATTTTCCTTGTAACGCCATACACCCAATCTAGACTTGCCAAATCATTCTAGACTTGAGTTTGACTCCTTTTTTATTTTTTTCTCCAGGGACTGGGAAACAGACTAACCCCTTCCTTACAGTGTTGTGCACGCTTTCCTGATAACAACGAAAATTGTGAGGATTAGTGATACTTTATAACACAGTTAATGTAACATATACTATTTCCTTAATAAATCGTTTCCCCATGAAACGGTCAGTTTAATTCCGCATGAACTTTTAATTACGTTTGAGCGATCATTCAAACTTCATTATTGGAAATGTCCACTGCACATGGCGATCTTCTGACATGTGTTATTGAAATGCAAGTGTTCATATACTGTGCATGCGTTTGTACCGCATATACCGTATATACATTGAACACAAAAACAAGGGTATCCACACAGATTAAGTCAGTTTGTTTGTTTGTTGTTTAACGCCGCAATCAGCAATATTCCAGCTATATGACGGCGGTATGTAAATATTCGAGTCTAGACCAGACAATCAAGTGTTTGACATCATGAGCATCGATCGATGCAATTGGGATACAATGACATGCATCAACCAAGTCAGCAAACCTACCACCCGATCCCGTTAGTCGCCCCTAACGACAAGCATAGTCGCCTTTTTACGGAAAGCATGGGTTACTGAAGACCCGGGTCTCCACGGGACGATTAAGTTAGTGAGTAGAAGGTGTTTATGACCAGAAACCTGTGTAACCATATGGGGACGCGAACCCGAATTTTCGGAGTGACAGACCAACACTTGAACTACAAGGCCACCTCTTTCGATCCAGCCTATCAAGGCTGGAATGGTCGTCCTACACGCCGCAAATCGCTCTGCAGAGTTGCGTCCCTTAGGCATGCCAGTAACTGATAATCGGGAGTTAATACTGTATCATGCGTTGAGTAGATTACTACTTCCAGTTGTGCCAATGTGCACAAACCCGCGTCAGCTGTAATCTTTTATGACACATCTAGTATTGATCATTGATCCCGGGCAGAATTTAATACCTCACATATGAGGTGATGATATTGGTGGCCAGCCACTGTAAATACACCAGCATGTGCGGAGGATGGAGTAGGGGCGGGAGGAGAGAGGTGGGGAAATGTGTGTGTGTGTGTGGGGGGGGGGGGGGGGGGGGGGGGGATAAACAGAACATGACCTCTCAAGAACTGACCGGGCATCGATGGTCATGTTTGCCGACATTAGTTGATCGCTGTATTGTGTACCGACTGGACACGTGGACGCTGTAAAGACTGGACTAACACACAAGGCAAACTGAAGGCAAAAGGATACTTTGTCTTGATTAGAGACAAGCTGTCAGAGGACAGCGCACTCGCTCATCTCGGCAACCACATGTACACAGTGTGTTGAACCAGCGGACACCTGCCACTTACCACTGTCTGAGGATGGGGAACTGCTATCGGTTTTTTCTGATATTGGACAATTTAATGGGTAGTTAACTTAGGTATTTAACCACACACTAAATACACTGGCCCGCAGGTGCGTTCCTCAGAGTGGGCTCGGCCAAAGAATACATTTATGTATGTGTGTAGATGTTGGTTAAATTTGAAAGTTTGTGAAAATTTGTTGAGCCACCCCCAACCTCCCACACACAGAGATATACACACCTCTCCTACGGGTCTGCAGATTTAATATATACTAGGAACAATATATAAGAGACCCCCCCCCCCCTAAAAAATATAAATAATAAAATAAATCAATCAATCAAAAAATTCAGAAATGATGTGTAAAGAAATTACTTTGTGGAATTCAATCTTTTCAGTAAATGCAATATATGGTCCATGTCCCATAAGTATGATATTGGATATCAAAGGCCGCATTGTCTCTCCTGGGATCTTTCAACATTCTTCTTGTAGGGTTAAACTAGGAGCTGTTTCAGATTCTGGGAAAGCTGAGGTCAGATGCGAACACTTCGGCCCAGAACATCCCAGAAGTGTTCCATCGAAGACATGTCTGGGGACCTGGCTAGCCAGCACAATGTTGTGACACCTTGCTGCCTCAGACAGTCGACTGCAACATGAGCTCTTTGAGAACGTTCGTTGTCGTCCTGGAACTCAAAGTTCTCACCAACGCGATGGGCACATGTGATGAACACGGGACGTAATACTTGGTCCACATAACGTTGACCGGTCATGTTCCCTTGCTCCTCATCAGATCCGTCCTGCTGTCATATGTGATGGCAGTCCACACCATGGCGCTGCCGCCACTGTACCTATCGTGTTCTTTGACAGCTGTAGGATAGATCCTCTCTCCACACCGTCTCCAAACACGTTGTCTACCATCTTTAAAGCCTAAACAGAACCTCGGTTCATATAAAAACATAGTGTATCTTCAACTGTTGTGTCCACTGTTGTCTGGGGCGCATATGTACCACAGTCAGACGCATATCTCTAGGACGTCTTGATTTCAGACCTGTGGTTTTCAACCTGTTGACGTCGAAAGTCGGAATTCTGGGCCACCCTGAAGTTTTCCTTCAGTTCTGGCGCAGAAAGGAAACTGTTCCTCAACGCAATGGCGTATGTGTCTATCCGGCCTGGGGCAGTCGTCTAGGCCTTCCTCTTCCTACCCTCCTCTCAACTAACCCGTCTGCCGATATCGTCCCATCGGTCGGGATATCATACTTTAAGACTTACCAAAGTGTCTGGCAACTGCATGTTGTGATTGGCCAGCTTAAAGTATGCCTATTGCGTAGAAGGTTTTCGTGTTCTGTCATGTACACTTTGGAGGCATCCTTCTTTGCATCCGATCAATGAACCACGTGGTTGTGAGGTTTACTGACACGAGCCAGCATGTTTCACCGTGGACGGCATGCTGTACAAGTGCGATGTGCAAGATTTGAGCGAGTGTCTTGTCCAGCTGGTAATTTCATTGTAGTAGCTGAAGTGACAGAGGTTCCCTTTAATTATTCCTCGTATTTATATATCAACCTATATTGTCCTTGTAAATGACCTTTATGGGAATGACAGGTCTCCAGTAACATTTTAAAACAATACACCCTTACATCACGATCAATACGTTTATATTGTGGATGTTGATATCTATTACTGATAGATGATAATGTATATACCCAGCTGTTCCATGACACCTGTTGCGGTCCCGTGCATCAGGTAGCGAGATCGTGTTTCATGTTGGAGTAGTGCATGTTATGCACCTGCACTTTGTGGCGAGGTCACCTGCAGACATCACCCACTCTTGTTACTGATAAAACCCCAAAACCCGACATTTAAATTAATCCAAAGTGTGGCAGATTTCAGCATTTACCTCTAGACACGGTTCAATGGATTTGACATTATCCGGGTACAAGTAAGTGAGTAGAGTTTAACGTCACCCTGGCAATATTTTATCACAATTTACGACGAAGCATACGGGGGAGGGGGAGGCGACTATGCTTGTCGTAAGAGGCGACTACCGGGATCGGGTGTCCATGCTCGCTGACTTGGTTGATGCATGTCATTGTATCCGGCGTTAAATCACAGACTCACTAAACGAGTGATGTGGAGAATCGAACCAAGGTCTTCGGCGTGATCAGCAAATGCTGTAAGCATCAAACCGAGGGTATTGGTATCACTATAATTATTTCTAGCAAGACATACGTTGACAATTATCTTCACATACACTGATTTGTACCCAAGTATATCATCACATGTATCCATGAAGGAACGGGACCCCAGTATCCAACGCTTATAGTAAGGCTTGGTAACCTGACTGATAGCATGAAGGCGTGGTTCGTTGCTCATAATATCAACCACTGGTTTGTCTGGGTCAGACTCCATTATGAACCCACCTACGTCATATAGCAGGAACATAGCTGTGTTAAACAACACTCCCTCACTTAAATTATTCCCAGATTCACAACCTTGCTATTAATTTTCAATGTGGCATTTTTGCATAATGTTATAAAGATACAATTCAGCATAAAATCATGTTTTAGTGGTCCATATTCGTCGTTATATTTCACTACTCCTGCACAAAGCAAAAGCACAATTACATGTGGTTCTATTTTCGTAAAATATATAACAAATCAACAGAATCACGAAAGATGCAAAATAGTATTTCTCGAACCTCCTCTAGTTAAACCATATTCAGTCCTTAGGGAACTCGACCCGTGAAGATCCGGGGTAGAATAGGTCTTCAGCAACCCATGCTTGCCGTAAAAGGCGACTATGCTTGTCGTAAAAGGCGACTAACGGGATCGGGTGGTCAGGCTCGCTGACTTGGTTGATACATGTCATCGATCCCAATTGCGTAGATCGATGTTCATGATATTTATCACTAGATTGTCTGGTCCAGGCTCGATTATTTACAGACCGCCGTCATATAGCTGGAATATTGGTAATGGCGGCGTTAAACAACAAACCAACCAACCAACCATAGGGAACTCAGTCTGATATCGCTCGGGTGCATCAAATAATTCCACGTTCACCTGTCATAATTTGCACACAATATTAATATACATGCTAAGATAGTGAGTAATATTTGCACCCGGGGTCGCCAAGTTCTTCCTCTTAGATTTACACATATCCTTGTAGAGGGGTTCTGATATTTACATAACGGACGCGCTTTTATCTGTCTAAATGCCCGGCCCACTTAACGCTATTACTGTTAACTGTGTTGGCTTCAATAGACAACTTCATAGATCGCGTTTCTAATATATAGTGACAGGCGCCCTTCACTCGGCATTGCTATGTACATTGTCAATATCACACACGCACTTGTTCCCAACCACCTGGTCGTATGGTCTGGGCGGCCCTTGTTAGACGTATTAACTCCATTTTCATTAAAATATTAAAAAAATGGTTTGACGGGCTTGAATGCTACATAATACACTGTAAACAACACATTTAAATGGTGTTCATAAATATAGTTGTAAAATCATATTAAGTTGTCAAGTAATATAAAAGAGACATAAAGATCCTATGACACAAGGAATAAGCCTTTACCAAGGGTCACAATGACCCAGGTCACCACGACACGTGTTGAGGATGTCATGAAACCGGGACTCGCCTAAAAACACAGAATAATATCCGAATTACGAAACAACGCTTGCCGTTGATATCTGATATCTTCAGATATTTATCATAGTTTATTTTTGCCAGTTTTTGTTAACTATACACACTTTTTGTAATGCTTAAAATACCATAAATTAATAAACATATACATATATTGAAAAACAAATCACTGCTACAGAAAATTAATCTTGACTTAAGTGACGAAATCAACTCTCTCTTAAGGATACTGAATCCTAGTCATGTCACTGCTAAAAGTGTTTCTAGATCTAGACTTTTTAAACTATTACAGATTGCAAAGGCTTCCTGTGGTCTCCTGCAGTACTTTGGTTCATCATAACGAGGTAACCGCTGTTACCACATTTCCTCTTACAACCGAAGGAGTTCACAGTTTTGAAAGAAATCTGTCACTATTTCTAAAATGATTAATGATATGGTCCCTGGAAGATTTGCCTCCAGTAACACTTCAATTGTGGCAACATAATTCTTATAAGTGCAGTTATTAATCCCCCATTATCTACTGTGTGCAACTATGTAAGTCCTACGATGTTGAGTAATGTCAAACATGTTATGTTTGTAGTAGAGATTTTGTACTAGGCCCTTGTGGCTGTTTTGTACCATATATTATCTGGATTCCTATATTGTTCAGTCAATGTGAACATGAGGGGTAGCAAAGGCTTCCTGTGGTCTCCTGCAGTACTTTGGTTCATTATTACGAGGTTACCTCTGTTACCATATTTCCTCTTATAACCGAAGGTGTTCACAGTTTTGAAAGAAATCTGTCACTATTTCTTGTAGACTTAAATTTAATCTTTGAAATGAAAATATTTCACATTCCTTTCGTTACTACATTAATTTTTTAATACATAATAGGAATTAGCCCGGAGAATATAACCATTTTGATATGAAAAGATCTAGTCTAAGACTTAATTAAATGAAATGGTGTTTAACGTCGCGTCCAAGATTTTTGCACTTATACAGCGACGTGCATGTACGTGTGTGTGTTTGTGTGACTGTTTGTACTAGTCCGGACTGATGCCGATTTATAGTGCTAGCTCACTGAGATACAATGCCGCAGTTTAACATGAATACCCTATTCAGACACAGTATACTGACTCCGAGCCGACCAGTCCTTGTTTTAGCCCCTTAATGCCGAGCGTCAGAAAGGGTAACAACAAGTACCATCTTTTAACGTCTTTTGGAATGACGCGGTCGGGGATCGAACCCCGGACCTTCCGCTCTCCGGGCGGAGGCTCTACCACTAGACCACGGAGGCGGTCAAACTTTTATAGACTTGCATGGGATTGTCCGTATATTTTTGTTTGTGATGTGTTGTATAGTGATACTTCCTTCCCAGAGTTTCAACAAGTACCAAACCAGTATCAAACTAACCAGTATCAAGGAGTCTTTCAGGTATGTAACCAGTATCAAGGAGTCTTTCAGGTGTCTAACCAGTATCAAGGAGTCTTTCAGGTATCTAACCAGTATCAAGAAGTCTTTCAGGTATCTAACCAGTATCAAGGAGTCTTTCAGGTATGTAACCAGTATCAAGGAGTCTTTCAGGTGTCTAACCAGTATCAAGGAGTCTTTCAGGTATCTAACCAGTATCAAGGAGTCTTTCAGGTATCTAACCAGTATCAAGGAGTCTTTCAGGTATGTAACCAATATCAAGGAGTCTTTCAGGTGTCTAACCAGTATCAAGGAGTCTTTTGGGTATGAAACCAGTATCAAGAAGTCTTTCAGGTGTCTAACCAGTATCAAGGAGTCTTTCGGGTATCTAACCAGTATCAAGGAGGTTTCAGGTATGTAACCAGTATCAAGGAGTCTTTGGGGTATCTAACCAGTATCAAGGAGTCTTTCGGGTGTCTAACCAGTATCAAGGAGTCTTTCAGGTGTCTAACCAGTATCAAGGAGTCTTTCGGGTAAGTAACCAGTATCAAGGAGTCTTTCGGGTATCTAACCAGTATCAAGGAGTCTTTCAGATATCTAACCAATATCAGGGAGTATTTCAGATATCTCAGTGGGCTAGCACTATAAAACCGGCATTAGTCCGGACTAATACAAGCAGCCACAAACACATGCATGCACGTTGCTTAGTTACTACAATAATCTTGAACGCGATGTTAAACCTCATTTCAGCTCATGTATTGGCAGTGTTGCTTTGTCGACCTTGATCTTGAACCACGACCATGAACTTTGACCTATGGTGACACAAATATTACCACTCTCGAGTATAAGAATATCATTTTATTGTCACTCGGCTTTGTCATATTTCATTTGTCTAACCGATATAGTAGGCGTTCTCACTACCAGTTATGTAAATAAATAGATTATTCATATTTATTTAGTAAAATATACATGCGTACATACATATTCGCAATAATGATTACGAAAGCAACAATTATATAGTAATGATGATGATGACATAATAACATTGACTGATCTGTTATGTCAATGTGGTTGTTTCATATATATTTCTGTTATTGCAGAGTCTTAAAGCATTAATATATCGTACTGGCGCACTTTGTGAGCGGATAATATGCTGGGCAATAATACTCGCCCAAGGGCAGGCTTGGGTCGACCGTTATTGAAATAGGCGGCAATTCGATGTGTTCATTTATTAACAAAACATCCTGATATTCAGCCAGAAAAGCTGTGCACATTTGCAAGTGAAATGAATTGAGTGGTGTGCAATATCACTTTGAATGCAATAAACGTCCGGGTTTGAAAGGTGGTGCATTTAAACATTTATTGGAGATATGTGCATTATCGTGGCAGTCGGGTCAGATGGAAATTGTCGGATATCCGGATTTTGAAGCTGAAATGGCAATATGAAGAAGTGCGGGGCAATGTGGATCAAGGGATCTTCTCCTGAGGAGGATTTAAGATAGTCATCGAGTTACACAAAAAGGATGGAAGACCTTAAGTAACACGTGGCTTCATTACATCACAATGGAGCCCCCTTTCTGCACACGTCATCAGTAAAACATTACACATATCTTTTACAAGAAACAAATACCTGAGCAAATATTTACTGCTATATGTTTTGTGTTTTGTCAGACAAAATCTACCCCAAAGCAGTTGGTGAAATGGTCTTGAGATGCCAGGGTCAAGACATGATTCATGGGGGAATATAGATTTCCGTATATAGATCTCATGCTTGTAAGTAAGTTTTGTTTGCTTGTTTGTTGATAAACTCTGCAATATTCCAGCTATATGACGGCGGTCTGCAAATAATCGAGTCTAGGCCAGACAATCCAGTGATTGACATCATGAGCATCGATCCACGCAATTGGGATACAATGACATGCATCAACCAAGTCAGCGAGCCTAACCACCCGATCCCGTTAGTCGGCTCTTACGACAAGCATATTCGCCTGTTACGGCAAGCATGGGTTACTGAACACCTATTCTACCCCGGATGTCCACGGGTCTCCAAGTAAGCAACCAAGTAAGTACCTTCTCGACGACAAGGTGTGTGTGGGTCTTTGTGCCCCGACGGGTAGATCGTTGCTCATTCGGTAAACCACTAGTTTCCTGACCATGGCTCGAGTGTCCACACACAGCTGGAATATTCGTGACTGTGACGTAAAACAACATGCACTTACTCCCTACCAACGCCGGTAACCTTATCACGACATGATACGTGTTTGGTAAACTATAACGAGAAAGGTTACAAAAAAATGCTGACGCTCGTAATCACAAGTGATGCTGCCATGGTTGTGAGCGGCGAACAATAGGCCGGTTAACACTTGATACTCTGTGTGAATTCCTCCTCTGAGGTCGCAAACGTGAGATATATGTAGTCTTGAAAGGGATAGGATATTTAGTTTTTAACAGCTTACCTTTTTTTCTTGAGAATGTACGTACACTGGCGATGACGGAGCCGGTTAAAGCCAATCTGGTGTGTGTTATATAAAACTGGGATGGTGGTGTGTGGGGGAAATATTTCTGTGCATGAATTATACATCAAAGACAGTGTGCCTGTAATAAAGACTCCTAGTTTGATCACAGATATATCAATTATGTAGGAACTCTGCATGTTGTCGGTCTGCTGGGTGAGTGGAGAGTGTCCCGACCAGAACATACACTTGTTCGTGATTCCAGATGGACCATGCATGCTGTGTTCAGTCAATGACCGTCCTGGCAGGGGGGTGGGGGTGGGGGAGTGATTGAGTTTGGGTTTAGCGCCGCCATGATCAATTCTGCAGTTATACCAGCGTGTGACCGCTTGGTTGGTCACATTTATCAAAACGAAAGTACATATTTTATCAATACAGAAACATCCTACTCGTGAGTCCCAAAGAGCGGCAGGTCAGCCCTAATTGCTAAGGTAAAGGGAGGGTGACCTCTTAAACACAACAACGATAATGGGGGGGAAAGCCCGACGTGATGCATGTCTTTGACGTTTACCACTTTTTGGTTAAAGCCATGAGCACGGTTTGGTTCAGAAACACCTAGAAATAAAATAAATGCCAGTCTGGGATTCGAACCCACAATCACACACATCTGGTATGCCTAAGGGACGTAACTCTCCTCAGATTTCTGACTGGTGTTTGGCTACACAGTGGTGCATGGGGGCGCGTATCGACGGCCGGAAGAGCCAAACATGCATCTTCATTGGAATCGTCACAACAGTGAGTGAGTTCGGTTTAGCGTAGGGGGGGGGGGGGGCAGCGTGAGGCGGTTGATGTTTACCACTGTGGGGGAACCCACGAACACGGGCTGGAATGGGGCGCCCAGACGTAAGAGTGATCTTCAATATCGAGACAAGCTCGTGCACTATGTTCAGACAATGTCATGTCGACACAATTACAATGTAAGGACATGCACACTGTCACAATACTCCTCTAATGAGATGGCGAATGTTGTGCTGAACGAACAAAATAGGTACTCCAGTACTGAACAATGAAGTACTTTCAATTAATATTTACACCTCTAACTAAATACAAAACATTTATTTCGTAGATAAACGAAATACGCCTCACGAAACATGGACAGACAAAACGGGTCTCTTACATTGTGCGCGGAAAACATATATTTCGTCAACATTATTACCATGTGGTCATGTTAAATTACCCTTCAATGTCCTGTGAAGAATGAAAGCTTATATATTTAGTCATGACCGTGTCAGATTGTAAACAAAGCGGTGATCGGCACTGGCGACTCTTTGACGGTTATTGGCCATTATTCACCAATAGACACATCTTGGTTAAACAGTTAGCGGTAATTTATATACAAACGTTTAAAACAGTTAAACGGAATACAAATAAAAAGATTCAGTCGTATGCGGTGCCTATAACCATAGTGAGAAGTCAGCATGTATATACGTGACTCGCCAAGCATGTCGATCTCGTTGTTATGCTGGTTCATTTTAATATCCAGGTATATCAAGTAGGCTGACATATGTCACCGCAATGCAACACACACGGAAACCTTTTCCTGGCGAACGTACCACCTGTTAATCAATGACAAGCACGCGAATTCCGGTACCCTTCTAAAACTAAACCCAGCCTCTCATGGCGACCTGTCACGCCACTGATACGACAGGAACTGTCGTAACTTCTTACTTAACTGCTAGGCATGATTACCTACCTCTTGTAACCGGAACGCTCAGGTAAGCCAGACAGGTAAATCTCTTGTGTCCAGTCGCTTGTGTCCTGATGAAGGTAACCCCTCGTCTGGTCGGGATGTCCCGTGCCCGTTAGACTAGATGTCCTCGTTATAACTGCCTGGCACAGATGTAATCGCTCGCCTGTCACTCGCTGTCGCTGATTAGGGATAAAAATAGGTAAAATCGATCCTGTCCCACTTTCCACGCCTGTTGTAAATCCCAGTAATTGTTACCTGGACTCACCTGAGTAATCAATTATTGATTTGTTATCGATTATCGACAACACGTGACATGATAACTTTTTTCCTTCATACATCGGTGGTTTCTTTTCTTGAGGTGTTCCCGCGGTATAGTGAGGGGTGTAGGTATACATGTCCAGACGTTTGTAAATATTGGATAGGGAGATAGAAAACTTGAACATGGGGGCTAAAACGGACAGGGATTATCATTCAAAACCAAGGAGTGTGGGATCAGTCGAGGTAAGCCTTGATCGGTCGCTTCCTCTCACAGTGCAGTTAGTGTAAATTCTTCACTTCCGTCGCTCACCGATCTCTGTCGGTTGTGCGGGCCTGTTTATTATGGGGAGTGTTGTGGAGAAAATGTCACGTACTACATCTTAACACGCCATGAAACTGCAATTGAATAAATTTATTTCAGCAGTATGGTTTATGAATTATTATTGATTGGGATTAAAAATAATGTAATGCGACATTGCTTATATTTCAAATACAAATATAAGTCAACCATGCGGTTTATGACAGAGCAACAAATAACATTTAAAGGTCATCAAAATTGCGGTGACTTACATGGGCTGATAAGTGGCCTCTTTATGTCTGCACGTATACCCTAAAGGTTGTGCACGGCTGATAGTACGATGTTGACTCATAGTACGCTGACGGCTTACAGTGCACTGCTGGATTATAGCACGATATACCGACTCACTGTACAATGTTGGTATTATTATTCAAACTAAATTGATTTATATAAAGTGGTGGTGAAATGGGGTTTAACGTCGCGTTCGAGATTATTGCCCTTATAACATTATAGCGACGTGTGCGGTATGTTGGTATGACGCGGCCGGGGATCGAACCGCCGACCTTCCGCTCTCCAAGCAAACACTCTATCCACAAGACCACGTAGAAATAATTCAGTTTACCTTGACCAATTCATGTTTAAGATATGCATAACAAACCATGAATCATGAAAAGCATGAGACCTGTCTCAACTTACCAAATACATAGTGTCACACCCTGTTAGTCCAGAAACCCCACATTATGGACACTTACTCCTGAGGACATCTATATATTTCGTTAAAAATCAAACGCACAAACAAATACACCAATGATTCGGGACTGATTCAAGGCGAGTTCAAGGGTACTGTACCGTCCGGATTAACAGGGTTTAACTGTCGGTCGGATCAACCGGGTTTTACTGTTCCTACAAATCAACACGCTTTCTGCAGACTGCTTTGGGAGACAAAGAACGCCTACAGCGACGTTTACAGCTCTATCTGCCAACAACGTGTGGAGTTTCAAGAGTAAACCGGCATCTATGCCCTTGTTATTCCAGTGTTATGGTTTTTTAAATTACAGGTTCAGTGGCAGATAGCAGATTGGTAATTTTTCTCATTATTGAACAGAATGACAGACCCGAACATCAGTGACAATGGCAAATCCTGTGCGTCCTTTAACAGGCTCTCTCACACGCAATACATCGATAACTGGGATTGCGGATTAAATGATTACAGCCCAAGGGAATTTCTACATTTCCATGGTAACCGAACGGGCTTGTTTCCTAATATTTATGTCAAAGGGCCAAACCACCTGGTTTGAATTAAAGCTGGCATCACAGCAGGATTATTGACATGTGTCTTTAAAAATGGCCCCAAGGCCTTTGAAATGGACCTAAAATATGCATGCGTGTGGGTGTGAAATGGAAGCGTAGGATTTATAGTGAAATCTAACTTCACCGTTCATATTGAAATCGTTTACATAAACAAAGGAGGAGGGACGTTTAGGACCTATACATTGGCCCAATAGATTTGTAAAAAAATATTTTTGAACGTGTGAAAATTATAAGATGTGTTTATAAGAAGAATGGTAAGGTTAGGTGAAATGGGGTCAAAGATTATTGCACATTCTGTGTTAGGCTGCTTGTACTAGTCCGGCCGATTTATAGTGCTAATCGCCGTTTTTCTTGGAGGGCTTGGATCAGTTCTTGTTGGTTGGCTGGAGGATGTGGTCGCTGTCGAACACGACGATCCATGACACGCCAGAGGTGTTCTTTGAGGCACATCTCTGGAGAGCGCGCAGTCCACGGCAACACGTTGACGTTGTCGGCTGCAAGGAAGTTATGTACGATTCAGGCTGTATGGGGGCGGTCGGGTAGCCTAGTGGTTAAAGCGTTCGCTCGTCACGCCGAAGACCCGGGTTCGATTCCCGCCATGGGTACAATGTGTGAAGCCCATTTCTCGTGTTCCCCGCTGTGATATTGCTGGAATATTGCTAAAAGCGGCGTAAAACCATACTCATTCACTCACTCAGGCTGTATGAAGCATGACTTTGTTGATAAAGGACACCACGTGGCAGCTGTTGTAGAAATGGTAGGACAATCGGACGAAGAGTGTCATCCATGTAACGCTAAGCTGTCAAATTTCCGTTAATGATGACCAGTGGTTGTCTTTCCCACCCACAAATTCCTCCCCACACCATAACATCCCATCCACTATACGGCACACGACCTCCTCAACGCAACTTCACGCCGCCCCCCCCCCCCCCCCCCCCACACACACACACACACACGAATTTCGAAGGTGCACATGCAGTCAGGAATAGATTCCGGAGATGCAAAGTACACAAGTACCGGTCTTCATTGGGCGTAGTTACCCTGGGTCTGCCTGTTCCTGGCATGTCTGATGTCTGCCCGGTCTGTTTGTAACATTGCATCAGGTTAGTTACAGCAACACGGGAGCAGCCAAACGTTCAAGCAATGTTGGCATAGGTGGCTCCCATCGGTATCATACCCAGGGTTCACTCGCGCTTTTCGGGTTTTAGTCGTGGCATTTCTGTGGTGTGTTTTTTATCAGTGTCAGTGTCGGACATGCCGTCATTTCTATACCCTTATTGCACCTGTAGTTTCGGCTGCCCAAGCGCAACGTGTTCTTCACTTTTTTGCACTTTCTACAAAACAAACGTGCCACGGACGTGTATCACTGTGTTTGGACGGTGTGTTTTGCATTGATTTGGTTTGAACTTTGTGTTTTTACATTTTTGCGATTCCATTTTTTAATGTAGTAAAGTTCCTTTTTGCTGTCAGTTTAGTATAAAAGGAAAATATTCTTTAAACATAATTCGTTTTGACATGTTTTTAACCGGCACTTGGAACCCCATCATGGACAGATGTGGATAAGTGACGTCTACAGAACAGCCGCCCACTGCTGATGTCTACGTACCCGGATCGGTGCTCATGGTATCCATCACTGGTGTATCTGCATATTTACGTGATGCAGTTGTATGACGTGGGCAATGCATTACACCCAGCCCACTCACTCATTCTTTCAGCTTACATTGACCTAATGAAATCCCTGCAGGTATGGGGCGGTCATGTAGCGTAGTGGTTAAAGCGTTCGCTCGTCAAGCCGAAGACCCGGGTTCGATTCCCGACATGGGTACAATGTGCGAAGCCCATTTCTGGTGTCCCCCGCCGTGATATTGCTGGAATATTGCTAAAAGCGGCGCAAAACGATATTCACTCACTCACCCTACAGGTATGAAGTCATTTTTTGTTTGGTTTGTTTGTTTGTTTGTTTGTTTGTTTTGTTGTTTAAAGCCGCACTCAGCAATATCTCAGGTGTTTGGCGGCGGTCTGTAAATATTCCAGTCTGGACCAGACAATCCAGTGATTGATATTATGAGCATCGATCCATGCAATTGGGATACGATGACATGCATCAACCAAGTCAGCGAGCCTGACCACCCGATCCCGTTAGTCGCCTTTTACGACAAGCATAGTCGCCTTTTACGGCAAGCATGGGTTGCTGAAGACCTATTCTACCCCGGCTCTTCACGGGTCTGAGGTCATGTAAAGAATGTTGACCAGTCACTGGACCAGACTGCTTCCATATCCTTACAAAGTCGGATTTATACATGTGTGATATAATTTGTTGCGCACGCACATTTGGTCACATGACAATCCATGCCTTCTGATTGGATGAAGCAGTCAATGAAACTTTCACTGCATTCAAAAGGAAGTGTCCTAATGACATTCTCAGGTTAACGATTCAGCTACACTGCTCTCACCTTGTTGGGCAAGCTACAGTTGCACCATTCGTCAATATCTCCGGGTCTTATTGTCGGAGCACATAAACGGCTGTAAGGACATCCATTATTAATTAGCTGCAAGTAGCAATCGCTGAGCACATCGTATCATTCACCTTAGAACCTGGTACACATTGACGCTATTTCGCCTGCACACAGATGAGTTATATTGAACTATGCCAACAAACTCAGATCAATAGCCCAGTGTTAAGACATCGTACACGGTCCGAAATACACATGTACGTATTTGTAGAATTCTTTGATCGACAATAAAACATCGCTTGTGCAAGTTATGATGTGGCTTAACTCCATGTTCTCTAGACTAACATTTAGTCTCTGAAATCTTATATCACACAATATCCTTCTTGACTCTAAAAATAAAATAAAAATCCCTATGCTGATTTCAGAGACTGTGGAATAGAGCTAGCTTGAGCTGGCTAGACTTGCTTTTGTATGCATTTCTAGATTATAATTTTTTTTAAATAAAATAAATATATTCCACGGTCATGGTGCAGGACTACATGTTCTCTTAAACAGTTATGACAATAAATAGTCAGTTATTTTGTTCATGCAAGCGTACCCTCGGTTACTCCTCGAAATATGTACTGTGGCTATGCTGGGAGGTAAAATGAGCATTAGGTACGTACAGTAAACTACGGTTATAACGAACTCAAAGGGGCCACTAATTTTAGTTCGTTATAAGCATATATACAGCATATACATAAATGTGTGCCTTTAATCTGTTCGACGAGCAAATGGTCGGAACAGAGAAAAATAACAGTTCGTTATATCCGTCTGTTCGTTATAAGCGTGTTCGTTATAAACGTAGTTTACTTTATATATGCCATGCTCCTTTTTAGAGTTCTTATAAATAGATCATACCGTTAACTATTTTGATGGATAGTTGACTACAAGACTGACATATATTCCATGAAATCTTCTACTACACAATGCATTTTTTTACCTCAACAATTAACACAAATAATTTTTCTGATGCCGCTGTCAAGTGTGGAAAAGAGCTGGCTAGAGATGACTAGAATTGCTTTAAGATAAATCTAGATTGGTTTGTTTTCATAAAATATACATAATCCACAGTCATGGTGCAGGATTAGTTGATAGTTGTTGATCGAGACATTGAAACAAGTGTAGTGTACATGTGACATCATCACCGTCAGCATCATTATAATCATCATCGTCGTGGGGCGGCAGGGTAGCCCAGTGGTAAAAGCGTTCGCTCATCACGACGAAGACCAGGGTTCGAGTTCGAGTTTCTGATATCCCCCGCCATGATATTGCTGGAATATTGCTGTGAAGAATTGCGATCTTTAGCGGTGCTATGATGTCATGATCGTAGGATCGAATCTCAGATTCGCTCTGATCCGTGGTTTGTCTGTGCCAAACCAGTCGCCCTCGGCCGTTTAAGTGGTAAATATCGAGATCGTGCATCACTTCAGGCTTTCCTTCAATACTAATCTGCCATGCCGTGATACAACAGAAATATTGTCCAAAGGCACGTCAAACCTTTATCGTTTTCATCACCGTGGTGTGGTTGTGATTATCACAACTGTTATGCTTTAACTATTGAACTATTACTCTGGTGACTATTTGTGGGGAGGTACGAACTGCTAAGTTGATGATGTGAAGTAACATCAAGGTACCAAGGTACGTTAATTTGGTGGCGATTAAACTTCAGAGATTCCAGGGGGCATAAGGTTTCATAAGGTTTGTAGTTTTTTGTTTTTGTTTTTTTATCAAATCCAATTTTCAAGTGTATACTTTCTTTTTCCCGGCACTTTGCACGTGCTCTTCCAAGGGACGTTTGCCTCTCACTCACCTTTGTCCACGCCCCCTCGATGTAGCGGGGGCATATTTTACTACCGCTTCGGACATTTGTGCTATATATACATATATACGTAATGTTGTTGTTAATGTTTGATGTTTGTTGTTTAACACCGCATTCAGCTATATTCTAACCATACGCCAGTGGCCTGTCAAAAATCGTATCTTGGCCAGACAATCCAGTGATTGATGTTCAAAATAACGATTCACGCCAGCACACATTCAGACAAGTCACCGATCATGACCACCCGATCCATTTGGTCGCCTCTTACGACAAGCATAGGTTGTCACCCGGTCTTCTCGCCAAACGCCAACGTTTTGAGGATCCATGCCAGGCATCACAGCTACAGTCCAACGCGTGTTATTCCATGACAAATCAGGCGCTAAGTTAGTTAAATTTGTTAGATACATGTTAAAGGTTACTGGAAATGACTGTCATTTTAATATATTCCGATGTGTCATATCGCAACAAATTACTGTATTATATCAAGTCACCCATCGCATCCAAACTAAAAACTGTTCTTGGTGTCAGTCAATTTGTTTTTTTTAATTTTTAACATAGAACCAATATCCCTTTATACGATATTGGAATCATGATGCAATATAAGATGCTGTTTGTTTTTTTAAAAGTAATAAAAAAACCGTCGGGCACGAGGAAGGGCCTATTGAGGTATGAAACACCAAGTACATTCTACATGAAAGACATTATGAGTAGAGCCAAGTCGTACTGTTTTGTCATGAATTTTCCTAGGGAGGTACAAACATCCTAACACGTGGTTTGACATAATAATGCCTTGTGTGTGTCGCGGCGTGAATCCATCCATGCTTTCATATCTTGTGTGGTGGACGATGAAACAGTAGCTAGAAGAATTCATTTGTCGTGGACACTATACTGCTACAAGGAATGTTGCCTGATAAATCTTAGTCTGTCTCACAGTCGCCGAACTATATTATTTTCCCTTCCGCCCAGCCCTTACTGTAATGATATAGCCCTACATGAAGCAAGTCTAGATTTTCCATGGGTTCTGAATCTCCATCAGACTGGAGATCCTTTTCAGTTGTTCTACCAAAAGTATCTATTTTCACAGACATAGCGTTAGTCTTGATAAATCTTTCTTGCCAAACTTTGCTTCTAAAATACGCACATTCGTCTTGATCCGCATGATAAAAACATCATAAAACACTATTTAAAGATCATCTACCTCACGGGGCTGAGGCAAGCGCGGTAAGTACCGACTCAGTATGCAAACAGTGTCAAGTGGGCGGGGTTGTGTCACGCCCTTGTGGTGTAAGTGGGTTGGCAGGTGACACAAGATTGTGTTATCTAGAGGTGATAGGGGACGTGCTGGTCGGGACAATGTTGACGTGATTGCCGCAGTAGTAAGACACACCTACTCCCTGCACCCTTTGTTCGTGGGTTATAGATATAAACAGGCTGTACTAGTTTAAGATGTCGGATCTTGTTATTGTTGAAATGTGCTTTTAATGTTTATTATTTATACGGCGTTTAAAACTGTCTTCGTAATATATCTATAAATATATGAGCTTATTTTCAATTCATTATAGTGGGGCTGTCACAATAGTCTAACATGATTTGGATGTTTTCAGGTTTGTTTTTCATAAATTAGTGTTTTGAAAACGCTGAACGTATGATCTAGGACCGGGAATGGGGTGAACGAACCAACGATACGATTTGATTTCCTAAAATACATATATTCCAGTCATGGTGCAGGACCAACCCTGCGAGCGTATGACTTAATCAAACACTGTAGATACATAGTGAAATCCTGTATTTTTTGTTTTGGTGACGTGGGATATTATTATGTAAACCAAAACAAAATATGCCAGTCATTCAAAAAGAATCCCCGTTGTCATTTATACAATTTACTAAGAATCGCCCTACATATAACTCATTTAAAAACAGAAATCCAAAGAATTAATTCATTTTGTTTGTCCGTGGTGGTTGGTAAACTTCTCCGCATTCTGACCGTCGCCCCCTTGTTTCCGGGTCGCCGACACACATTTAGCCCTGACACAGTGGTTGGCAAATCTTCTCCGCATTCTGACCGTCGCCCCCCTTGTTTCCGGGCCGTATGACCTGGCTGTATAAGCTGGTTGTGTGATCATGCTGTGTGACCTGGCCGTATGACCTGGCTGTATGAGCTGGTTGTGTGATCTGGCTGTGTGACTGGGCCGTTTGACCTTGCTGTATGACCTGCTTGTGTGACCTGGCTGTGTGACCTGGCCATATGATCTGGTTGTGTGACCTGGCTGTATGAGCTGGTTGTGTGACCTGGCAGTCAGACCTGGCTGCATGACCTGGCCGTTTGACCTGGCCGTATAACCTAACTGTGTGACCTGGCTGACCTGTTCGTCTCTTCCAGCCACGATCATGTACCGGTGGCACTGACTGCACATTAAAACAACATACGTGCGCACCCGTTAACTGTGTCGGGCAATTAGGTTTCCATAAAAAACCACGTGTTGATTAGCGAGTTCCTGATATTTCACAGCGTTTTTGATTTCTATAGCATGTAATTGTGGCTTTCAGTATATAATGCGGGATTCCGACACGGCTCAAATGTACAATAGAATTTAAACCAGCGATTGCTTGTCTCAGTGAAACATCTGTCACCATACGATGTGATGATGATCTTTTCCCACTCCTGGCTGACGTGAAAATGTCAGCAGTCTCATTTCATATCTCAAATAAACAGGTATTATTTCTGCAAAATATATTTTGTTTGTTTGTTGTTTAACGCCAAACTCAGCAATATTCCAGCTATATGACGGCGGTCTGTAAATAATCGAGTCTGGGCCAGACAATCCAGTGATTGGCATCATGATCCCCGATCGACGCAATTGGGATACGATGACATGCATCCACAGAGTCAGCGAGCTTGACCACCCGATCCCGTTCGTCGCCTCTTACGAAAACCATGGGTTGCTGAAGATCTGTGCCAACGTCACGGGTAGCAAATATCTGATTGGCTGATGATCAGGAATGTGGTATTACGTCTTGAGTGTAGATGTGTGGCAATGACTCTTATGTGCTGCTTGCACCCGAACATCATATTAAGCAACCAATTTCAGATTTCATTCCGAAATAACACAAACTACAGCGAGAGACTGCAGTTGGATCCGACACCCCGAGGCTTGGGTTGATTCAGGATTGGCACAAGCCAGCAAGAGTTGTGTCCCTTGGAGGCTTCGTGAAATACCTGCAGCATTGCTGGAATGCAGGTCATAAAGATATCTTAAAACATTAACCAGTAACCTCCAGGATGTCTCAAAAAAGGACATTCGCCTGCATTCAAGCACATGTGAATAAACTATAAGTTGTTTAGTTACTTTTCGCAATGTGTACAATCATCGCAGATTTCGAATGGATAGCAAACAAACCAGGAAGGAGAAAATTAGACTTTCGCTTAGTCTCTGAATATATATAATTTTGATTGAACCAAACAACTCCACTTTATTTGAAAAGGAGCCCCGGTGAGTAGCGGATATTCAGAACCAGAGGAAAATCTAGACTGGCTTCATTTCGGGCTTTTGCATTGCGGATAAGGCTGGGCGGAGGGGGAATAAACTGGTTCAGGGACTGTGAGACAACCAAGGAGAAAAAAATCTTGTAAAGTTTAAACTATTATTTAGGTAACTGTTTGTTTGGCATTCTAGAATTTCATGAGTAGATAAGAAAACATACAACTCTGCAAAGTATCCATAAAGTTGTATGTTTCTGGGGTGACCTAAATGTTTATATCGAAAGGGAATGCAATACGGAGAAAATATAATTTTCTTGGTTTCATCCGATGTTTAGGTAAATATTCCTACGTGAAATGTATACGTTCTTACAATGTTCCGAAGATATGAATCTCATTTAACACTTACATAGTTTGGCCCTCGCTCTCGGAGGTTCATACTCCAATGAACTCACACAAGGTGAAAGTCAGTTCTCAAATATCTGATGTCACATGTTCATTATTGAAAATGATTCTCATGAGGAGAATACAGCCTGTATGTTTGTTTGTTGTTTATCGTTGCGCGAAGCAATCAGCCAAGTCACCGGGCTTGACGCACCGATCTATTTGGACGCCTCTTGCCACAGATTGAGGCTGCTCTTAACAAATTCTAACCCGGAACCCCGACGTGTGAAGAACACCCCTCGCACAGCGACATGCTTGATCACTTGAATGACTGTAAAAAGCACGGACGAGAGGCGATACATGTCGCCATGTTGTTTACGGTCTGGTGAACATTCGGATTCATAAGGGGTCATCGGACTCGACACCTAGGTGAGTGAATTTTCCCGCCGAGTCAAACAGCAATTCAGTTTTCATGGTTATAGCATGGCGTTGCTGACACATGAGGAAGCACTCGGATTCACTCGGCTTTTTCCGTTACCTATATAACGCTTCTGGGTGGAGGCGAGCCGAGTGGATGTTATTTAACGTCAAACGAACAATATGACGTAAGTCAGGTACGTTTTCCACTTGAGTGAACATCTCGAGGACGATATTGTTCCTACAGGGAGGACATCACAATCGGGATGATTGTGGAAATGGAAGAACGAGCAGATTATGACACAGCTGTGGGACGCACACGATACCTGTATTTCTGAGTATTTATATTTCTCGCGGGAAAAAGTGAACCATATCAGAAACATACTTTTTGATAGGTTGGGCATTATTTATACTTTACTTGGTTAATGAGTGACTTGTGTGTCCACTGGATTCTTTAAAAACAGTATTAGTTGTCGGTGTCGATAATGACATATTGTGCCTATGATGTTTGTTGCGTTTGTGTGTGTATTTTCTCTGTAAGTACATCTTTACCGTATGGTCATTTTTTATTTCAGCGATAAGCAAGTCCTTATAACAAAATTGTTTAATTTAATATTTTTCTTACGTTGACTAATGTCAACTTTCACCATAAATAAACGGTATAATCAGAAGAACTAAGTAAGCGTATACTCGTCAACTTAGACCGTTTAAGATTGAATAATGATATCTATAAAGGTCTCCAGAGAAACATAATCTTTCAGAACTATTTATCATAAGCTATTTGACAAAAAGCTCTTCCGCTTCTTCCCTTGATTGTTTAGGAAATACTAATAAGCTTTATTTGCCACGGGGCATAAACATTTTGAGAGATTTAAAATAGGCTTGCATAATATTAGGAGACGTTTCTATTCATTGAAATGTAATAAATACTGATGATCTAATGGGATGACAGTCATGTCGTCAGGTGACTATAGACCAATAAACGAACGTCGCTTGAGGGTACGGGTGATGAATAAAACAGACAGCACGAAGACCTTAGAGTTAGTTCCCCTGTCACAGCGCCCCCACGTCACACTTCCTTTCTTCAAAATGGCGACCACCGGCAAGATGCTTGTTGTTATCGCTCTTGTTATGCTACCAGTCATCGCATCTGGTGAGTTTTTTAATAAGATTGTGTGGTACATAACCTTTTTATAACACTTATCTTTACGTGAATGGAAATTTAAAACACTTGTATTTGCCGATTCATAATCATTATAATATTCGCACACCCATCTTGGATTGCAAACGTGGCATGCTCAGGGAAGCTAAACACACCTACATAACTAGTTTGCATGCTTGGAGTTGGTAATTCGTATGGTTCCGGTGCTGGCATCATTGAGGTTAATTATATACGTGTACGATAATTTTTGGCAAATTTAAAATCGACATTTGGCATGATTTATGAGTGATAAGAATGTGTCTGTTTCAGCATAGGAAAATCAATGTGATAGGCGTACTGCATATGGATATGAGTAGAGTACAATAACGGGTATATTAAATATTAACCATAATTAGTTTAATGATATATTGTCGTGAAAGATGTTACAACTTATTTGCATTCGCCTCCAGATCGATTGTATTATTACTTATACTATATAAGCAATCCAGATTTTCATCTTCCACGATAGAAATAAGCACTTGCCCTTAGCATGCTTAGCTCAGACCAGTTTATTTCT
The DNA here is from genome assembly GCF_022045235.1 of Haliotis cracherodii. Lineage (NCBI taxonomy): Eukaryota > Metazoa > Mollusca > Gastropoda > Lepetellida > Haliotidae > Haliotis > Haliotis cracherodii. The sequence continues at coordinate 27,384,161 of NW_027266319.1, read as the reverse complement.
TGTTTAAATATCCTAAGGGCTAGTAGAATGCAAACTCGTTGGGGGACACTGCTATGTGTTAGCACTGTTCGTGCTAGTAGACTTGCTTTGGTATTTTCTGTCCCTACTGTCTATCAACCATCAGGCTACCTACTTTGCCATATGTAAACCTGTTATGCCTGTTGTGTTAATATATGGTTGTATTTTACTTCAGGTGACAAGTGCCTTGCCCCAACTGTTGCAACAGAAAGTTACACAACACCAGAAATTACAGTCTCTACAGAAACAATTTTTATCTCCCAGTTTTCACTCACTTGTAAAAATGGTTTGAAGGTAATTATTTCATCATGTTCATGAATCTTTTTGCAAAATGTGAAAGTGCTCCGAGAATTTTGTCTTTTTAACATGTTTAATTTTCAAAAACTTTTTTCGAAACATCTTTACCCCTGTTGACCATATTAGGCATCACCTTCTGCTTCAAACAGAATGTGTCATTTTGTGTAAACAGTAAACTGGTAAATGGATTTCCTCCCAATCCTGCGTTGTCATTAGCTAATAAAAACACACTCTTTTCTCTCGTCTCAGTTATGTTTACATTAGTTTGTGATCCAAATCGGAGTGTACAATACAATGTTTTAAACATGTTAAATGATGGTGACGCATGATCATAACAGTACTCGTCAATACAGGCGAACTGTATAGTTCTACTGGTTTGCCGAAAAATGTCTGGTACTTGCCAGTTCTGATAATGACCGTCACTATAGTGATTTATCTGGATCACTGAAGTGATGAATGTGTCAAAGTGTCCCTAAACGCTGTTGAGGGAGGGCTTCAGTATACATTGACATGCAAAGTAAATCAAATGGTTGGGAGGGGAGGGGTGTGCAATTTACCTGTATTGCCAGTAGGTCATTCTGAATTGGCATATGCGTTGATGACATGTATCGTCATGCAAATGCCATGCATTCTGATTAATGATTTTCCATTGCATGTGTTGTTTCAGAATATAAATCTGTATGCTGAAGTGGCTGGCCGGGTTGTTCCTGCCACAAGAACCAAGGATGGAAACAAATACCAGGTAGCTTACCAGGATACTGATTGTTATTGGGTCCGTGGGGATTTCAGGCAAAAGAATATAGGTCCCCAAACAACCTGTGCTTCTTATAAGAGGCTACTGTGACTTGGTTGATTGCATGTCAGTGCATCCCAACTGCATGGATCCAGGCTCATGATATCAATCACTGGATTGTCTGACCAGACTTAATAATTTATGGACTCGCACAGCTGGAATATTGCTGATGTCACCATTAATTAAACTAAAAGCAGAATTGCTCACTGAAAAGCAGTTTATCTAAACCTGCTCAGTGGCTGATATTTGGCACCAAGCCTGCAGCAAAAAACAGTAAAAATTGTAAAAGTTCCTGAATTGCAATTAGGAGTGTCCAAATTCATGTTAATATAATCATAACTCGTGTTATCGCTTTGTAGAGTTATAACTTATATGTATAACTGATGACAGGACCAATAAACAGGAAGATTCTTTAATGCTTTGTTTTACATTATTGCACTGAATGCAGGTTAAAATACTTTCGAATTTAGAAAAATTAGAACTTTAAAAATATCCCAATTTTGAACAAAATAAAAAAAAGCCTTATTTGCCTGCCACTGGTACTCAGTTTAGAATCCTATTTAAATCCATGTTGCATAGCGTTGACTATTTTAAGACAGCAAGATGTATTGTTATGGGCTATCAGGGATCTTTGATCTTTGGGGTGAGAGTTCAGGATGCATTCTCATTAATGTCCTTCAAGATGTTATGATGGAATAATTGTTGTATTTACGGTATCCATGTAATCATAATGTTCTTACTGGTCATTTTCTGATCTGAATAATGTTTGAATGAAATTTATTTTGGATGTCGGTTAACATGGTAAAATGGACACAAAACCATAATAAGATCCTGACAAAAAGCCCTGGTGTAATATGCTGAAATTATTTCAGCGCTTCATCTATCAACTCTGTAGTAACGGTTCCAATAGCAAATTGTAAATGGAAATCCTGCATGTCGAAAACGTGTATAATTCATGCATGTTCTTCATAAATATGTTACCACATTCACTTGCTGCAAATAATACGTATGTATATTTCCTTTCTGCAGATAAGTGTTAGTGATGAGCACAAAAACCTACCCTCTGGATCCTATGAGATTCGCATCTTTGATGAAGAAGGATATTCTCTGCTTAGGAAGGTAAAGCAACAACTTTTCATATTTCATCTGTTGTGTTGTGTGCCCTGTTATTTGTGTTTCAGTTCATGGAAAGTTGATCATGTTGTTGTGTCTATGTCTTGCCGGCACCTGCATTTTTACTGTTATTAACATGATTAAGGTACTTTTCGTTCTGTGTCCAAACACAAATGTTTTACAATTGAATAGATGAGCAGTTTAGGTTGGTAATGTAGCATTATTATCTACTATCATGACTATGCTACTGAGGGCTCATCTCCATCAAACTGTTCAAAATAGTGTCAGACCCAATTCATCGATCTGAACTGTGATGAAGGTGTTGTGCAGATGTTGGCATGGGTAGCTTTTCGTACTTGTTCAGCTGATGACAAAGTACTCTCTTTGCTCTCAAGACAACTCGGGTATTAATTTGTCCGTCCCAATTGTTTAATTTTACATTTGTTAAAGCTTCACAGCTTGATATTTCATAACTGGTGTAACCTTGTAAAGACAGTAGTAATGTACCTCATATATTCCTGATGTAACAATGTGGTGATGATCTTTCCCCAGGCCCAGAGAAGTGGAGAGAGTGCCGAGAATGTCAAGCCCCTGGTTACCACTGCCATCAATCACCAGGTAGCTATACCCACACCATAGTTATGTCGCCAGTCGGGCATATGTTATCCCATAAAGCTTATATGTTTGTTTGTTGGTTTACTAGACAAACCAACAACAAGAACCCTGAAATTAGAAGAAAAACATGACTTTGGCCATTTTTTTGCTGATGGTTTACAGTTAATTGAAATGAGGGGGAAAATGAATTTTTTTACACTGCTGTTTGAAATGGTGAATATTACAGCTAAAAATCATTTACCTTTCGGTGTTTTGCCACGTATATAGTTGTTAGTTTTTCATTTATTAGTAGCAGCACTAGTCTGGAAGTTGAATGTTTTCAAAATATTTTGCATTTTGGGTAAAATATCTTACAAACCCACAAATAATAAATAAAAGGCCTAACAGTAATATCACATGGGGTACTATTGTCATGATGATAAGTCCTTTTCCAGGCTATTTCCATGCTTGATTTTTCCCTTCTTGCATCAAATAGTCGTCTGGTCCTGAAGCTACCGTGTATTCACAGTTTTACAGTATGACCTCATTTTTCTTAAACCCATTTCAAAGGAAACGCCACCATAATGTATCAGACGACTTAAATCTCCAGTAGAGCTTGGTTACCCTTCAATCTATTTAACTGCCCATATTACAGTGGAGAAGAAAATGTCAGTGAATAAAACGTTCTGGCTCTAAACAGGTTTGTCTGAGATTAATTTGGTGGGTCAACAGTCCAGGCAACAATTCCCAACTGTAATGTAACAGTTGCAGAACAAGTTACAGAACACCCTCAATTGGAAAGCTATGTTACAATACCCACCAGCCTTGACAGATTAACTTATTAAAGCATCAGGTTTTCTTTAGCTTCTTTTGAGTAATATATATTCCAGGGGGCATGGATGTCATCCATGATTCTGCAGTTTTCTGTGCAGAGTTGTGTCCCTTAGGCATGCCAGGATGTCTTGATTGTATGTACCAATCCCAGATTTACCTGTATTATAATTCCTGGTTTATATAAGGTATGTTTGCAAATACTTAAAAACAAAAATACAGCTTGTATATGGTTTTATTTGTGTTTTGCAGGGAGTATGGAAAGGTACCTTGATTCAGACTGAGATGGTTGCTGCCCTGGTGGCTGTGCTGGTCTGGTGGCTCGCCTATACTGCCAAGAGCAGCCTCCAAGCTTAACCTCATTCCATCATTAGATTTTCTCATTTTAGAAAATAAATTTTTGTAATAAATTAAGTCATTCTTTTTCTTGTTTATCACCCATCTCAAAGTAGTCAAGAATGATACACAAAAGCACATATGTGAGTGTACTCAATGATAATCAAGTCATGCTCTCTTGAACTCTTGGTCGGGTAGCCTAGTGGTTAAAGCGTTCGCTCGTCACGCCGAAGACCGGGGTTCGATTACCGACATGGGTACATTGTGTGAAGCCCATTTCTGGCGTCCCCCACCGTGATATTGCTGGAATATTGCTAAAGGCGGCGTAAAACCATACTCACTCACTCACTCTTGAACTATTAGCTCACTTTGGTAAAGTCCATATGAGCTTGCAGGGCATTGGTGGCCAAATGGTCTAAGGTACTGCAATTTGTTGTGCCAGGATCCACAGATTCTGGGGTCAAACACAAGACCATCCCTGATTATATATACAAAGAAATATTCACGTTTCGCTGTCTGAGGGCAACAATCTTATTATACCCCTTCTGCTGAAAACATTCTGTGGCGATTAGATTACCGGCTAGAACCGGTGGAGGATCGGATGGTAGGCAGGGCGACTTGAGTGATTGTGTCATCCTGCCCCGACAGGGTCATTGCTGGTTCAGTGTTGCCTCTGCGAAACCCATCTTACAGGCTTGGTTGATCATAGCTGCCGTAACCGTGTCCACACAGTTTTCCTAATAGACCCCGATCCAAATCTGCATCGTTCTTTATACTCTCTAGCAAAGAGGGGGCACGGGTGGCCCAGTCGTCCAAGGCACTGCAATTCGATGTGCAGCGTTGCGTCCCTTGGGCACGCCAGGAACCTATGATTGTGGGTTCGAATCTCGGTTCGCCCCGATTATGTTTCTAGGTTTGTCAGCACCATACCCATACTCGTGGGTTTCACCGAAGTGGTAAACGTCTAAGACCTGCATCACTTCGGGCTTTCCTCCCACATTAAGCTGACACGCCGTGATAAGACTGTAATACTGTTAAAAGCGGCGTTAAACCCAACTCACTCTAGCAAAGTGCATGCGTTGTGATCTAACCACAAATGCAATATGATTCACTGCTAAGACACTTGCCTTCAAATACGAGTACATATATTTTGAATCGTGCGACAATATATTTACCTTTCGAGCTGGAACACGGACCTTACCCTCTCGATGATTTCAGTTTGATAAGTACATAGAAAGTTGCATAATCGGAGTTATAAGTACACATATGTTAAGGCAAGTGTTTTAGGAAGCGAATCATGTTGTGATCAATAGCAAAATCGTTTATCGGGAGCAGCGCAGAGAATGGATCAGGTTGACTGCTACATAAAACCACAGTCATTTCCCCCAGAAACCACTGGATCAAATATGGTGAAACTTGGCATGCTGCTTCCCACCAGTGTTGATACACCAAGAGATTCCAGCCCAATCGTGACCCGTGAAGATCCGGGGTAGAATATACTTCACCAACCCATGCTTGCCGTAAAAGGTTACTATGCTTGTTGTAAGAGGTGACGAACGGGATCGGGTGGTCCGACTCGCTGACTTTGATGATGCATGTCATCGTATCCCAAATGCGTGGATCGATGCTCATGATGTCGATCACTGGATTATCTGGTCCAGACTCGATAATTACATATCGCCGTCATATAGCTGGGATATTGCTGAGCGCGTTAAACAACAAAGAAGAAATTCTTGAAAACGTTAATAAAGCAGTGAGATTATTAGAAAATATTAGGCGTGTGAGGCGCACGTAAAATCTTTACATTCTGCAAAATGCATCATGGCCTCTCCGAGCTGCTGTCATGAACAAAACGGCGGTCGCAACAAGCGACAAACAGCCATTTCATTTATTTAGATTTAGGAGCTAAAATTTATTGTTAACACCTGAACTAGTCTGAACATATGTCAGTGAATGTTCTTTTACGCAACAGTCGACAATACACCAGCTATGTCCCGGTGGCCTGGAAATAGTCGAGTCTGGATCACACAAACCAGTAGTTGATAGCATGATCAACCGACGCTATCTTACTTTACATGAAAATACTAGCCTCTGATTGGTTAAGGAGAGGACAATTATAATCCATGCAGCCTACTCACAGCTCGCTGAGAAATCGAGTTTTGCGAACTCGATGAAATTGCAATCTCATCAAAATAAGATCTAAGTTCTCGCTGCCGCTTTGTTTAGCGATAGCGAGAACTGTGATACGATTTTAATTAGATTGGTGAAATTGCGAACATATATTCCGGACTTAAATGTAGGACTGTGAAATCTCCGCGGAAACGCGGAAAATCGCGTTTTTTTAAAACAGTAGTCCTCGGAAAAAATCATCTTCCGCGTAAAATTATAATCAAAGATTCAGAAAAAAACACTCAAAAATTATGATCGAAAACCGGACTTTTACTGCATCTGCCATCTTTGTTTATTTGACTTATTAACTTTTGCCATTGACTTGTTACACTTCTTGGTGTGAATGTTGTCCAAACTGCACGAAATTGCTTAAAATGCAATCAAATGTTTAAAACCAATTCTGGGGGGCACACCCAGACTTTTCCTCTCTTTTATCGGGAAAACCTGCTTACATCCCTGTGAATGAATGGGGTTTTCATGTGAGACTGCGGCATGGTATCTCAGTGAGGATAAGTCCGGCCTAGTCTAGTACAGGCAGCAACACACACACACACACACACACACACACACACACACGTGCATGAACGTCGCTATATAAGTGCAATAATCGTTAACGCGACATAACACACACCCAGTTTACAACGAACATGTACATGAATTAGCAATAACTAGATTCCTAGCTGACGTGATGTACAAAGCTGTATTTATTTACAGAAGTGCTGTGCAAAGGTTGTGTTCCATATATTTGCCATGCTTACTTAATGATTCAGCAGGTTTTCCTTCGCAGTGTGGAAAGTTGGAAACACCTCTGGACTGGAGTTACAATGACGCAACACACGATGAGGCCATAAAGGGCACAGTGCTCCGGCAAATTGACAGTCCCAGTAAGCTTGATTCTAGTAAAAAGACACCTATGGCTGTCTACTTATACAAATATTGTGATACACAATAGTTTAACAGTTTGTTACCTACGTGCAGAGAACGCCCCCGCTTCCCATATTATTGGCAACACTTTCAGGGTAATACTGAACGCGTACAGCAGACCTTAAAGCATAGTCCCACTTTAACGGTGTCTACAACCCTACCTATAGCCTGAACAACGTACAGGCGTGTCACAATGATAATGAATATGTTCATATAAGAAAAGGGAATTATCTCTGATATATTAACGACATTGCCATTTTTTGTCAAAATTGAAGCAAATGGTATTATTATCGGGAAATAGGAACGTTTGTTCTTAAACACATTGGTATTGGCATTATAACCATGATGGCATTATAACCAGGGAATTTTGTACTGCAAAATTCCGTTCTGAGAGAAAACATGGCACTATAACTAGGGTGACATTTTAACCAAGGGTACGGTCCTCGACAGGAAGTGACGTCATAGCTTGGCACTAGTTGATGTTGTGTCGCTGCCCTGGGGCACCTCGCCCAAACCTAGCTAGACTGAGGCTGAGGCTGAGGCCTTCCCTCTGCCCCTCTGGCCCAAGGATTAGACAGTCAAGGTCACCTGACACGGATTACCAATTGAGTGACACAATTGCACAGCTCGTTCCGGGTGGCTGACAGCAATGTACAATGCGATGCGGATGAGTATTAACAATGGATGGAATTTTAGTAATAGTAAAAGCAATTTGAGATTCTTGACATATAAATGTCATGGCTACAAGGTAATTAGCCGACACAGGCTGTCATAAACAGATCGCTATAGCAGCCCTTTAATTGTCTCCCCGTGAATATTCCGGAACAGCACATGTCCTCCTACACCCAGTTCCCGGGGAGAGTCCGAGAAGAGTGGGTCTCCAACATCCCATACTTATCACTGCTAACTCGGGAAATGGGTGGCCCACTCGTCTAAGGCGCTGCAATTCTCTGTGCAAAGTTGCGCCCCTTGTCACGCAAGAAACCTATGATCGAATCCCGGTTCGCCCTGATTATGTTTCCAAGTTTGTCAGCGCCCTACCCAAAGTAGTAAACGTCTGAGACATGCATCAATTCAGGCTGTCCTCCCAAGACTGACACGCCGTGATAAAACCGGAATACTGTTAAATCTCACTGACTCACTCACTCACAGCTGACTCAGAATATATGAGACAAGTGGAGTTAGTCACATATGGACCTTGAAGAAATAAAAAAAAATATTGAAGTTATACAATCTCCGGCCATGATTTTTCCGCCCTTTACACAACTGCCCCTCATGATAAAGTGAAAGAGAAATTACTTTCTCTAATTAATAGAGCTTTTGTTTCCAAGAAGGGGTTTGGACATGTTATTATATTACAGGTTTTCATGGATTATGTCAGTTTATGAAGACTGAAAGTAATTCTACTCAGGACATTTCAGATACCGAAATATGCGAGTTGAAGAACAAGCCGTAGGTATCCGCATGGGTACTACCCGCGCCCCTCTCCTGGCATAAGTGTTTCTCTTTGCCAATGGAATGTTTTAACACGATGCCAAAATGTTCAACCTCAGTTTCAGATATATTGGTTGGTTGGTTGGTTTGTTGTTTAACGCCGCACTCAGCAATATTCCAGCTATATGACGGCGGTCTGTAAATAATCGATCAGACAATCCAGTGATTGATATCATTAGTATCAATCCACGCATTTGGGATCGATGACATGCATCAACCAAGTCAGCGAGCCTGACCACCCAATCCCGTTAGTCGCCTTTTACGACAAGCATAGTCGCCTTTTACGACAAGCATAGTCACATTTTACGGCAAGCATGGGTTGCTGAAGACCCATTCTATCCCGGTATCTTCACGGGTCTTCAGATATATAGATGACCTCATGAGTATCTTCATCTACCCTATTCATCCGTGTTTGAAATCAAAGAAACATCTGAATATTTAATGTTTTATCTAGATATTTGCATATATATTCAAAGCGATGGCAACCTCTGTACCTAGCCGTCCGACAAGAGGGGTGATTTCGATTTTCCAATTGTGATTTTGCCAATATACCAAAAGCTCCAACACACATCTCCCCGACAAGCGTGTCCACTAGCCTATATCAAAGTCTGGTGATAGGATAGTGGACTCTCTTGCCTCGAGAAGATGCCAGCTAATGGCGTCAACATTCTGGCTTACATCATCCAGACACAAGAGTGTCCACACGCCTTAATCAAAGTCTGGTGATTGGCTAGTGGACACTCTTGCCTCGAGAAGATACCCCAGTTAGGTTGCTAAGGTACTGCATGAACATCAACATTCACGTAAAGACAGATTTGATACAGATAACAGTGTTAACCAATGATATTTGAACTTAATGCAATGCAGTGTCACTAGGACAATCGCTATGCATCAACAGTTCGATGAATAGTCATGCTGCTATTTCTGCGTGTGATATAACCCAGAACCATTCAAAATACAAGCCTGGTATTTGCTGAGGGGAACAGTGGAAAGTGCTGATTATCACTTCTAATACATTTGTGACAATGGAACATTACAGAAAGAAAGTATAGTTTCACTGGAATAATATAGTACTTGCACAATAATGTCATGATTACTGAGTGTATCACATCATCAGCTTAACTATTACAGCACCAGCTTCACCAGACAGTCAGACTCTGTTTGGACCAAACAGTGTATGCAGGACATTGGTGATAATTCCAAGACAATTGAAGTGCAATATAATTTCATCTCTCTTCAATTTCAACTTAGGGTTCATTTGTTCAGCGTCAATATGTCCCGCTGGGATGTTCAGCGTCAATATGTTCCGCTGGGATGTTCAGTGTCAATATGTTCCGCTGGGTTGTTCAGTGTCAATATGTTCCGCTGGGATGTTCAGTGTCAATATGTTCCGCTTGGATGTTCAGTGTCAATATGTTCCGCTGGGATGTTCAGTGTCAATATGTTCCGCTGGGATGTTCAGTGTCTGTGTCTGGCGAACACCCACAGTCCTTCAGTGGACTTCATTACGGCAGCAGTCCTTCGTCCGACTTTGTGGCTTATATCTGCCTCTAACTTGTATCTGAAACAGTAAACAAAACAAACATTCATTTGTATTATGCAACCAGCATATTTAATTTCTCAATTTCAAAACGTACTTCAGCATATTTCAAAAGTTGATTCAAATTATATCAAAGACATACAAAATATATATTATCATAAAAGTAAACAAACCTTTCAAGAACTCTTCCAAGCATGACCTTTTGCTCATTCAAGGCGAAATGTTGTCCGATACAGTTTCTAAAACGAAAATATCAAAAAGAATAATATCACATTCTGAAAATGTCTGGAAAATGTATGCACATCGGAAATGAAATATATAGAACAGAAACTACTGAAACTATTTATTGCTCTGAAATCATTTTAATATTTTATTATTGTTTAAAGGTATAATTCGAAATCTGAATTCAAAGGTAAATGCAAAGAGAACAGTGTGGGACTTGGACAAACGTTTGTGTGTATTTGCCCCAGTCTGAAGTACCGATCTACTCATATACTACGCTTTGATAAAACAATGTATCATGAAGTTCAGTTTAGGTGGCGTAGAGACCACCCCACGTCACGTTTATTGCAAAGTTATTACCCCCTTCTGGGTTCTGGGTCGGAGTTGGTTCCCAGTACCCCGTGTTAAAATTTGTGACTCTGCTGATTGAATGATATCGCACGCCCACCCAAATGGAGTTGATCGCTATTTACTCTATCAGCCACTAATCTCCCTGGTCCGTGTTTTGACTCACTATCCCAAGTGGTTGGTTTGTTCCGCTATCTTCAACTAAACCACTAGCAACTATCACTACCATGCCTTTGGGCTGCAAGACAATCTCAGCGATCCTAAGCTTGACAAACGTGTCTCTAACTTAAGCTGTGGGCATGGGTTGTTTAGTCGTCTAGGCGTCGTAATTCGCTGTGCAGGGTTGCGTCCATTAGGCACGCCAGGAATCTATGATTGTGGGTTCGACTTCCGAGTCGTCCCGATTATTTTCTAGGTTTGTCAGCACCATACCCTTTCTCGTGGGTTTCACCAAAGTGGTAAACGTCTAAGACCTACATCACTTTTGTCTTTTCTCTCACATTAAGATATAACTGAAATGCTGTTCAAAGTGACGTTAACCCCAACTCACTCACACATTCACTCCAACTACAGCTGTAGTATTACCAAGGTCACTACGTTATCCTAAAGCCACGAGGTTATCTTAAATCTACAGAGAGACTGGCTTGACACACCGACTACAGCTGTGGTATTAACATGGGCCACCAGGTTATCTTAAATCTACAGAGGGACTGGCTTGACACACCGACTACAGCTGTGGTATTAACATGGGCCACCAGGTTATCTTAAACTTAAGGAGAGACTGGCTTGACACACCGACTACAGCTGTGGTATTAACATGGACCACCAGGTTATCTTAAACCTAAGGAGAGACTGGCTTGACACACCGACTACAGCTGTAGTATGGGTCAGGTTATCCTAACCTGTGTCTTGTAACACATCTTCAGTTATAGTATTTCCGTGGGCCACTGGATTATCCTAACCCAGCTGAGATACTGTCTTGACGGTGATGTAGTATTACCGTGGGCCAGCTGAGAAGGGGATGTATGCGTAGGTGTCCTTCTTCTGGATGTTCTCAGGCAGAAACCGATCGGGATCATACACATCCGGGTCCTCCCACACTTCCGGGTTGTGATGAACCTTCCATATATTTATGCCGACGAGGGTTCCTACTGGAAAGACTTTTCCATCAATATCCATTGGATTTTCCAGTTTCCGAAGAATGGCCGGAACAGGCGAGTGAAACCTCATCCCTTCCTTCAGACATCGCGTCAGATACTCCATCTTGGGGATGTCATCCCTTGTACCAAATAGAAAAGGCGAACACTGATAATGATCATTTTCAGACTTATAAATCCTACATAGACACAGATTTACACGTTTTTGTTCAGTTGTTGTTACGTCTGTGGCCGCTCTGAGCAATGCAGATCTCTAAAACATTTTTAAATCCTAACATATGGGTCTCTATTTATTGATTTGGTTTCGTGTTGGAATTGTTTAAAAACAACCCATGTGTCTTGGCGTTATAGTCGGGAACCCCGAGTGCCTCTAACCCATGTCCATCTGCTTCGGAAGTGGAGAGACAGTTATCACTGTCTTTTGTTGAAGTAAATTTATTTAGGATTGATGTGATTGTTTCTGAGGCTTTAATGAAAGGTCTTTGTCACACAATGGTCCTCCATATCATACTCTGGACATAATTTGGAAGTGTTTTTTTTAAATTAGTGGGTTCAAACTTATGTTGTCCAACAATAACCTACATAAGAAGTACTACTGTTGTACTACTCCATCAGATACTGTTGTACTACTCCACCAGATACTGTTGTACTACTCTACAAGATACTGTTGTACTACTCCACCAGATACTGTTGTACTACTCCACCAGATATTGTTGTACTACTCTACAAGATACTGTTGTACTACTCTACCAGGTACTGTTGTACTACTCTACCAGATACTGTTGTACTACTCCACCAGATACTGTTGTACTACTCCACCAGATATTGTTGTACTACTCTACAAGATACTGTTGTACTACTCCACCAGATACTGTTGTACTACTCCACCAGATACTGTTGTACTACTCCACCAGATACTGTTGTACTACTCTACAAGATACTGTTGTACTACTCCACAAGATACTGTTGTACTACTCTGCAAGATGCTGTTGTACTACTCTACCAGATACTGTTGTACTACTCTACCAGATACTGTTGTAGTACTCCACCAGATACTGTTGTACTACTCCACCAGATACTGTTGTACTACTCCACCAGATACTGTTCTACTACTCTACCAGGTACTGTTGTACTACTCCACCAGGTACTGTTGTACTACTCCACCAGGTACTGTTGTAATACTCCACCAGATACTGTTGTAATACTCCACCAGATACTGTTGTACTACTCTACCAGGTACTGTTGTACTACTCCACCAGGTACTGTTGTACTACTCCACCAGATACTGTTGTACTACTCCACCAGATATTGTTGTACTACTCTACCAGGTACTGTTGTACTACTCCACCAGATACTGTTGTACTACTCTACCAGGTACTGTTGTACTACTCTACCAGGTACTGTTGTACTACTCCACCAGATACTGTTGTACTACTCCACCAGATATTGTTGTACTACTCTACCAGGTACTGTTGTACTACTCTACCAGGTACTGTTGTACTACTCTACCAGGTACTGTTGTACTACTCCACCAGGTACTGTTGTAATACTCCACCAGATACTGTTGTAATACTCCACCAGATACTGTTGTAATACTCTACCAGGTACTGTTGTACTACTCTACCAGGTACTGTTGTAATACTCCACCAGATACTGTTGTAATACTCCACCAGGTACGGTAGAAGTACTCCACAAGATGCTGTACTACTACTCTACTATATACTGTTCTACTACTCTACAAGATACTGTTGTACTACTCTACAAGATACTGTTGTACTACTCTACAAGATACTGTTGTACTACTCTACAAGATACTGTTGTACTGCTCTACCAGATACTGTTGTACTGCTCTACCAGATACTGTTGTACTACTCTACAAGATGCTGTTGTACTACTCTACCAGATACTGTTGTACTACTCTACCAGATACTGTTGTACTACTCTACCAGATACTGTTGTACTACTCTACAAGATACTGTTGTACTACTCTACCAGATACTGTTGTACTACTCTACAAGATACTGTTGTACTACTCTACAAGATACTGTTGTACTACTCTACAAGATACTGTTGTACTGCTCTACCAGATACTGTTGTACTGCTCTACCAGATATTGTTGTACTACTCTACAAGATGCAGTAGTACTAGTCTGCCTACCAGGTGATGTGTCCTACCATATGATGTGCCCTATAAGGTGATGTTTCCTACCAGTTGATGTACCCTAGCAGGTGATGTACCCTACCAGGTGATGTACCCTACCAGGTGGTGTGCCTTACTAGGTGATCTACCCTATCCGATGATTGGTCCTACCAGGTGATGTGCCCTACCAGTTGATGCGCCTCCCAGGTGATGTGCCCTACCAGGTGATCTACCCTACAAGGTGATGTTTCCTACCAGTTGATGTACCCTAGCAGGTGATGTACCCTACCAGGTGATGTACCCTACCAGGTGGTGTGCCTTACTAGGTGATCTACCCTATCCGATGATGTGCCCTACCAGGTGATGTGCCCTACCAGGTGATGTGCCCTACCAGGTGATGTGCCCTACCAGGTGATGTGCCCTACCAGGTGATATACCCTACAAGGTGATGTTTCCTACCAGTTGATGTACCCTACCAGGTGATGTACCCTACCAGGTGATGTACCCTACCAGGTGATGTACCCTACCAGGTGATCTACCCTACCAGGTGATCTACCCTACCAAGTAATGTGCCCTACCAGGTGATGTGCCCTACCATGTGATGTGCCCTACCAGGTGATCTGTTCTATTACTTGATGTACCCTACCACGTGATGTGCTTGGACTCTCTACCGTCCAGCAGTGTGTCCAGTTCCTCCTGTATCCGGGTCTGGAACTCGGGTTTGGAGGCCATGGTGAACAGCGTCCATGATATCCCACTGGTCGTTGTGTCGTGACCTGTTCAGGAAACACAGTGCTTCATTCTAAAATTAATATCTATATTATCATTAACATCACAGGCACAGTATAGCACAATATTTGAAGGTATGAATTCGTGAGAATGAATTTGACGAGTTCAAGGCATATTGATTCACACAATTGCTTTTGGTCACACCCTTACTTTAGACAATCATCACGCACAACACTGACATCACGCACCCATAGACCGCCTCCGTGGTCTAGTGGTAGAGCGTCCGCCCGGAGAGCCCCGGCCGCGTACCAAAAGACGTTAAAAGATGGTACTTGTTGTTACCCTGTCTGGCGCTCGGCATTAAGGGGATAAAACAAGGACTGGTCGGCTCGGAGTCAGTATATTGTGTCTGGGTGAGGTATTCATGTTAAACTGCTGCATTGTATCTCAGTGAGCTAGCACTATAAATCGTCATAGGTCCGGACTTGTACAGGCAGCCGCACACACACACACACACACACACACACACACACACACACACACACACACACACACACACACACACACACACACACACACACACACACACACACACACACACACACACACACACACACACACACACGTCGCAATATAAGTGCAATAATCGTGGAAGCAACGTTGATCTTCATTCTTGTAACAGACTTGATAGTTAATGTTAATTGTTTGGCATGAACACATTGAAGTTGCTGTTTCATACCTTCAAAGAGGAATGTGTCAACTTCATTCCTGATCTCCAGCGGGGTGAGGCCCTTGCCATCAGCATCTCGTGCACTCAGCAGGACGTCCAAGAAGTCGAGGTAGCGGGTCTTGGGGGGCCCATCTCTCTCCTGCATACACATAGCACAATGTGACACACAGGACAATATTACATACCCAGTACAATATTACATACCCAGTACAATGTTACATACACCGTACAATGTTACATACACAGTACAATGTTACATAAAGTACAACATACATTGTACAATGTTACAAACAGTACAACATACAAAGTACAATTTTGCATGCAGTACAACATACACAGTACAATGTTACATAAAGTACAACATACATTGTACAATGTTACAAACTGTACAACATACAAAGTACAATTTTGCATGCAGTACAGCATGCAAGGTACAATATTACATAGAGTACAACATACACAGTACAATGTAACACTCGGAGCACAATCTTACACACACAGTATAAAGTTACATTAGGGGCCTATTCTGTCAACCATTGGCATTGCTCTGTGAAATGAATTATATAAATAGTTTTTCAAGTTAGACACTGACCAAGGTCTGTCGCCTCTTGTTGATGATGTCTTCCGCCCAGCGATGTACAAAGTCACAATGCTTCTTAAACGTCTTCCCCTCGGAGGAGTTGTAAAAAATGAAGTCAAAAGCATGCCATGGGTTGCTGAAAGATAACATGTCTTACAGAGTTATGTTATCCACATCAAACGCACAAGTTTATATTCAACTGATTCCAAACCATTCTTTTCTCAAATATGTTTCTGGGGTGGCCCAGTCGTCAAAGGCGCCGCGATTCGCTGTGCAGAGTTGCGTCCCTTGGGCACGCCAGAAACCTATCAGTGTGGTTTCGAATCCCGGTTCGCCCCGATTATGTTTCTAGGTTTGTCAGCACCATACCAGTGCTCGTGGGTTTCACCGAAGTGGTAAACATCTAAGACCTGCATCACTTCGAACTTTCCTCCCACATTACGCTGACACGCCGTGATATGACAGGAATACTGTTAAAAGCGGCGTTAAACCCAACTCACTCACTCACTCAAATATGTTTCTCATCGTGTATGAAAATATAAAACATCGCCTCGATTATCTGCTGAAATAGGTTCCATTGGACATAAAAGGCAAACAGTGATAACATTATATCAACGGATCACTGAATATCCAACCCAACTCCTTGGTTCTTATTCCATTCCCGTATAGTAATATCTATGGTCTATATCACTGTAGAAGTGACTATGTTATGGCAACCGACATATATACTTACAAGGCCCTGTTTACATTCAGAGTAAGTAATTCATTGACTGCGTTGAGATATGGATGTGTGTTCCTACAACACAAAATAAAATGAATGTAGCGATTATATTTTTGTATGCAACTATTATAATTTTGGGAGTAAGCTGAAACACAAAACAGTAAATATAAATATATAGCCACATGAAGAAAAATAATCAAAATTCAAAAGAAAACAAAACACAACATTTTATATACCTACCCCTGTTGTTGTATGTTTTCTTCGACAGACATGGCGCACCTCAACAGGATATCAAATGTACACATACTGATCATGTTGAACAACTCAAAACTAGTGCCTTCCTCCACGTGCTTGTCAATCTTCTCCTGTGCAAAGAGTTGTTAATATGCATGATACATCTTTACTCTTAGCGCTGAAAGTTATGTTCCCAAACCTAACAGGTTAAAGGTTGTCATATTCAATGTTCATTATTATTTTTACAGATTAACATAAAAAATGCAGCAAAGAGGGTTTGGGTGATCCTGGCCCAATCAGGCTGGTTAGGCTCATCATCAGCCCAGGGCTCTTGCCCCTTCTACACGCAGCCCACACAGCGAATGGGTGTTAGTCAAACCCACCCAGAACGTTCCGGAGAATGTGAAGTCTTCCCAACACTGCAGCCTTCTGCATTATTATTATTATTATTATTATTATTATTATTATCATCATCATCATCATCATCATCATCATCATCATCATCATCATCATCATCATCATCATCATCATCATCATTATCATCATCATCATCATCATCATCATCATCATCATCATCATCATCATCATCATTATTATTATACAATAACTCAACAACGTGTAAGACATGAGCTGCCAAGTAGTAATACCATCATGGTGTCAATGGCGTTGTTGGAGACGTTGACGTAAGGTTTGAGGATGTCGAAGTGGAAGGCGGGGGTGAGGAGGCGGCGAGATCTGTACCAGCGTTGTCCCCCCGCAATCAGGAGACCCTCCCCCAGCCAGGGCACTAATGATTCATATGGGCCTAAAAGACCCCTCGGCTTTGGTTCTGAAATAAAATAAAATAAATAAACTCCGGGGGAAAACAACAACAATCTGTTGATACATATTTTGGCATTAACTTTTCTACAAAACAAAATGGGAAACATACGTCGTATTATCATCAATGAACAACTTGAAGGGGCTGTGTATTCCAGTTGTAGGTGGTGTTGGAATTCGCCGTGCAGGGCTACATCCCTCAGGCCTGTGATCGTGGATCCAAATACAGGTTCGACCTTATTATGTTTCTCGGTTTGTAAGTGACAAACCCGTGCTTGAATGACGTGAAATGACGTTTGAGGCCTACATCACTTCTGGCATTCCCCCCACATTAAGCTGACACGACATGACGTAAGTGACATTTTGTTCAAAGCGGCGTTAACCCCAACTCAATCGCTTTCATTTGGAGAAATTCGGAATATCGTCATCCACAGGGCCACCCACCTGCAGACTTGATGATGGCTCTGATAGTATCAGGGTGGTAGACGCTGATGATAGGCAGAAGGGGCCCTCTCCAGATCCTACAGTACTTTGGGAACCTCTTCATCCATTCCTTGTCTACCAGGGCACGCTTCTCAAAGTCCTGCGGGTACTAGAACGAAGTCGTGTGGTTGCTGCATGATACAAGTATCTCCAAACACTCACCAAGTGCAGCACATACACACACCATCACAAACACAACTCACCAAGTGCAGCACATACACACACCATCACAAACACAACTCACCAAGTGCAGCACATACATACACCATCACAAACACAACTCACCAAGTGCAGCACATACACACACTATCACAAACACAACTCACCAAGTGCAGCACATACACACACCATCACAAACACAACTCACCAAGTGCAGCACATACACACACCATCACAAACACAACTCACCAAGTGCAGCACATACACACACCATCACAAACACAACTCACCAAGTGCAGCACATACATACACCATCACAAACACAACTCACCAAGTGCAGCACATACACACACCATCACAAACACAACTCACCAAGTGCAGCACATACACACACCATCACAAACACAACTCACCAAGTGCAGCACATACATACACCATCACAAACACAACTCACCAAGTGCAGCACATACACACACCATCACAAACACAACTTACCAAGTGCAGCACATACACACACCATCACAAACAAAACTCACGAAGTGTAGCACATACATACACCATCATCAAACACAACTCACCAAGTGCAGCACATACATACACCATCATCAAACACTAGTCACCAAGTGCAGCACATACATACACCTTCATCAAACACTAGTCACCAAGTGCAGCACATACACACACCATCATCAAACACAACTCACCAAGTGCAGCACATACACACACCATCACAAACACAACTCACCAAGGGCAGCACATACACACACCATCACAAACACAACTCACCAAGGGCAGCACATACATACACCATCATCAAACGCAACTCACCAAGTGCAGCACATACACACACCATCACAAACACAACTTACCAAGTGCAGCACATACAAACACCATCATCAAACACTAGTCACCAAGTGCAGCACATACATACACCATCATCAAACACTAGTCACCAAGTGCAGCACATACACACACCATCACAAACACAACTCACCAAGTGCAGCACATACACACACCATCATCAAAAACTAGTCACCAAGTGCAGCACATACATACACCATCACAAACACAACTCACCAAGTGCAGCACATACACACACCATCACAAACACAACTTACCAAGTGCAGCACATACACACACCATCATCAAACACTAGTCACCAAGTGCAGCACATACATACACCATCATCAAACACTAGTCACCAAGTGCAGCACATACACACACCATCATCAAACACAACTCACTAGGTGCAGCACATACACACACCATCATCAAACACTAGTCACCAAGTGCAGCACATACATACACCATCACAAACACAACTCACCAAGTGCAGCACATACATACACCATCATCAAAAACTAGTCACCAAGTGCAGCACATACATACACCTTCATCAAACACTAGTCACCAAGTGCAGCACATACACACACCATCATCAAACACAACTCACCAAGTGCAGCACATACACACACCATCACAAACACAACTCACCAAGGGCAGCACATACACACACCATCACAAACACAACTCACCAAGGGCAGCACATACATACACCATCATCAAACGCAACTCACCAAGTGCAGCACATACACACACCATCACAAACACAACTCACCAAGTGCAGCACATACAAACACCATCATCAAACACTAGTCACCAAGGGCAGCACATACATACACCATCATCAAACACTAGTCACCAAGTGCAGCACATACACACACCATCACAAACACAACTCACCAAGTGCAGCACATACACACACCATCATCAAACACTAGTCACCAAGTGCAGCACATACATACACCATCACAAACACAACTCACCAAGTGCAGCACATACACACACCATCACAAACACAACTTACCAAGTGCAGCACATACACACACCATCATCAAACACTAGTCACCAAGTGCAGCACATACATACACCATCATCAAACACTAGTCACCAAGTGCAGCACATACACACACCATCATCAAACACAACTCACTAGGTGCAGCACATACACACACCATCATCAAACACTAGTCACCAAGTGCAGCACATACATACACCATCACAAACACAACTCACCAAGTGCAGCACATACACACACCATCACAAACACAACTTACCAAGTGCAGCACATACACACACCATCACAAACAAAACTCACCAAGTGCAGCACAGACATACACAATCACAATGCACAACTCAATAAATGCCGCACATAGTTACACCATCATCAAACACAACTCACCAAGTATGTTGTATGGTCTCACCTATGAACTATAAAACAGTTTTAATAACTGATCATTTTCTCCCCATAATCACGGAAATGGTTAATTTTATAATCATTTGTTCCTAATATTTATCATGACACAGAAGCGGAATCCTGTCTTGACTAAGAATGATGGTTTTAGCAGCAGCAGAGTCACCATAGTAGAACCAGTTGCAGCAGTAAACGACGCAGTAACAGCAGCAGTAACAGACGTAACAGTACATATAACTATTTGTGTACAACACCCTAGTCGACTTTGACCTGTAACAACAATGACCAGGGACGAGGTAAACTGGCTCACCAAATGCAGGTTGCCGGTCCTCCAGGAGAAGTCCTTGACGCCCTGACACCTGTTGAAGAATCTGAAGAGACGCCGATACCAGACCAGGAACCTGATTACGCGGTACGCCACGTACAGAAGAACAGATGTCCCTACAGACTGGAGAACAGTTTTACGATTGAAACGAGATACAAGCTCCATCGGGTCCATGTTGACAAGCCTCTCTCCCTGTCGCCACCCCAGTGCCCAACTCCACCGAGAAAGTGTGTCGCTCATTTACCTATTTCATGTGCCCAGTCAATGGTTGTGACGTAACGTCTACATGTAGGTCTTCTATTACGCTCAGTAGTCTAGCGGAGTCGACGTCTTGAATACCACCCTGTGATATTCAAGGCAGAGTATCTTAACGCTTCATGGTTCGGTGTGTTCCAGTTTTTGACCTATGTCACTGCTACCTGATAACGATCGGGACAAGGGTTGAGAGTTCATATAGTCTGGATAAACATTGTTGTACACAGTTCTTGTAAGGCGTTCTCCATGCTCGTGTTTCTAACAAGTGTGTACGAGCTGCGTCACTAAGGTTTTTCTGTTAACATTAGACACATTCAAATACCAGCAATTTTCAAATCTCACTGGTTTGAGCAAATGATCGGGCATTTAATAACTTCAAGGAGTGCATTTAAGCATTTTGAGGACAGAAAAAGACGATTAACATTCGCATTTTGGTTATTCATTGCGCTGACAAGCCGTTTATTATTGCAGTTCTGATAACATTATCGCAATGCGTAAAGCCTCATTCACTCACTCACTCACTCACTCACTCACTCACTCACTCACATCACTCACTCTTAACATACCTTAACGTACCTTTGAATACTAATTATTATTTTCAATCATTTAAGGTATGTGTGTGTGGTGGGTGAGGGGGGATGTTGCAGAATAGCGTCCCTTAGTCGTGCAAGGATCATATATGATGGTGGGTTCGAATCTTACATTTGACCTGACGCCCACATCTATCCTTGCTCGTGAGTTTCACCAAAGTGGTAAACAGTGGTCTCAGACCTGTCCCACTTTCCTGTGATCAGGGCATTGCTCAAACAGGAAGCTGACACGCTGTGATTTTACTCAAATAGCGTTCTAATCCCATCAACACGTGCACTTTTACTAATACTTCAACACATTTTGCATGTGAATGTTTTTGAAGCTTTTAGAACTGAGTTTATCATTCAAAATATATTTAGGCGGTGTGGTAGCCTGGTGTTTAAAACGTTCGTCACGCCGAAGACCTGGGTTCGATTACCCACATGGGTACTATGTGTGAAGCCCATTTCTGGTGATATTGCTTAAAGCGGCGTAAAACCATATTCACTCAAAACTTATTTGTAGCTACATAAAGCACACACGGATGCACGCATGCTCGCTCACTCACAACTTTAAGGTACGTTTATCCTGTTTTCGGCAAACTAGCTGCCACATATCCTATTTATTACAGTGATTAAAATCAAAATTATGCCTAGCAAGCTATATATCACACAAATTGCAGAATTATGGCATGATGACAATGTCAGACAAATTTCCCATAACATCAATGTTACCTGAAGCCATTACAGATGTCTAAGGGCGTAAGTGTCGGCCCTCGGATGGTAGCTCAGGGTGATGACGGATGACAAAACTCAGGGGTGAAGTTTAGGCCATAGCAGCCATGTTTATTGTTGATGGTTTGGAATAAGTCCAAAAGGTACACGTTGTGACAGATGTACAATAACGTGACAGAACACACACCGGGACCGAGTGGCCAATCTTCCCGGGTGGAGACTCGCTCTGTCACTTACCTTCTGGCTGTCTCCCTGGTTGACCATGTCAGTGGGGTTTTGTAGAGCGAGGTAACGTAACGTGTGGCAAGGTCATTGTCCCACGTGTATGTATATACGTAAGATCCGGCGACGTTAGGAGGTGTTAATGGAAATTTATTGCTAGCGCTGGAGATGAAGGGTCCTGTCTGGAGGGGCTTATGATAAGAGGGGATACGCCGAATATTTGCTGAATATATTAAACAGACAAAGGGCTTGAATTTCGGTGCACTTGGAAACATATTGAACCAGTTAGGTATTTAGATGAATATATCAAACAGACAAAGGGCATAGAATTTCGGTGCACTTGGAAACATATTGAACCAGTTAGGTATTTAGATGAATATATTAAACAGACAAAGGGCATAGAATTTCGGTGCACATGGAAACATATTGAACCAGTTAGGTATTTAGATAAATGAAATGTTAAATAAAAGTATTGAAATGGTTTGCACAATATTCAATAAAAATATTGAAATGGTTTGCACAATAACTCAGAGACAAATTTGTGGATACTGGGATTTATCTTTTTAAATATACACTGCTAAGATTATCACATTTACTTCATATTGACAAGAAGTGATTACGTTACGATCTAGATTGCAATGATTACAAAATCATAATTGACTATGTATTTTTTCTATGTCTTCCTAATTCAATCATAAGTTCGTGGGAACTACATCGCAACTGTGCATATTTTCTCAGATTAACACCAAAAGATGTTTCTGTGTATATATGAGATTTTGAATAGCTTATATGCGTTACATTTACCAGACGTATCTACAGTAGAAATACATTAGAATAACAATAGTTCATATTTATTTCTGGTGCACTTTGATCATTCATATCCACATTAATGTAAAAAGAAATTGTGCATTAAAAACACAGTTTTTCAGCCTTATGATTTTCGTATAACAACATCATGTTATGACATTTTCTGGGCAATTTATTACAAAGCATCTTCAGAATGTTTAATCTATATTTAATTATTTTAATGTACTGGAAAATTCATATGAAGGTACACATCCACATTCACCATAAGCTATAATACATGCTGATAAGTGTACCGGTTCAATAGCTCTGCACACAGACGCCCCATATCTCAGAGTATAAACATTAAAAAATGTATACATAGAACGTGGAAGAATGGGATCTGACAGGGGAGTTGGAAATACAACATGCAAAGGTGCAGGCACTGTAGGCTATGTGTTTGTTGTGTACAGCTTGTATATTCACTTGCATCAATAGCTGTGATATACTTGACTTTGACACACTAACATCAGATGTACATAATAACATTGTCGGATTTTCGACCCAATATGGGATTCCTGGAAGGATGACATCAACAACATCATCAGTGAACGATTGACTTCTCCGACTTCAACAATGATTTGGTTGATACATAATTTCCATATAATTTAGCATAATGACCTACTTTATTTGCACAAAATGCAAATTCGGAATGGTTCAGTATCAACTGCAACAACATTCTCTTGAAGTCATCATAACGGTTTAATACGCATGAAAGATAATACTTCCAAAATGCAACGTAACGTGGACTCTTTCTAAGAATATTTGAAACACATACTGAAGGGAATGGTGATGATACGAATGCTGAATCCAATATGTACAAAACAGCTGAATCCATCTAGAGTGACCTAGCTTTAAATATGATAACGCAGCATATAAACTACAAATCACAATGCAATTAGTGAATGCTTAACACATTCAAATATTGCGGTTGAAGGTCTCTGAATCTTTTTGTTCAACCCTGATCTAATGCAGAATTATGGTGGAATCAGTCTGCTAGAATATTGTTCTTTTGTTTGCGGAAGCCATAGTAATTATCAGAATTGGTTGGTTGGTTTGTTGTTTAACGCTGCACTCAGCAACATTCCAGCTATATGACGCCGGTCTGTAAATAATCGAGTTTGGAACAGATAATCCAGTGATTAATATCATGAGCATCAATCCACGCAATTGGGATCGATGACATGCATCAACCAAGTCAGCGAGCCTGACCACCCGATCCCGTTAGTCGCCTCATACGACAAGCATAATCGCCTTTTACGGCAAACATGGGTTGCTGAAGACCTATTCTACCCCGGATCGTCACGGGTCATATTATCAGAGACCGGGTTCAGAAAATGATGTTCCACAAAAGAATGGGAGTTTAATTTACAGTTGTATTCCTATAACGGTAACACACGGTGGCAATGTTTCTGTTTAGCATTTTATTAAATGATCGTGACACTTTTTCGCCACTCCAAATTTGTTCATGTATTCAGCTTGATTCCGAAACACTTAGCATTTATATGAATAGTGCTGGTATTTTGGTACTGTTATTGTATACTGCTGATACCAATTCGGTATACCATTAAACAATCATGTTATCGTGTTTATTGAGGGCATAAGACAGAGTGCAAACATTTATGATCAATCCAAAACAATCAAGTTCAATATATTTATGTCCATTAGTATCAGTTTCATCGTAGTCATGGAAACAGAATGTCCGCCTTGGACTGGAATGTTCAGTGTCTGTGTTTGGCGAATACCCACAGTCCTTCAGTCGACTTCATTATGCCGGCATCCCTTCGACCGACTTTGTGGCTTCTATCTGCCTCTAACTTGTATCTGAACAACAAAACAAATATTCATGTTCTTTATTGTATAAGCATTGAAAACTAGAATTAATTGCGACGTAGATAAATGTGTCCCCCGCATGTTAATTCGTATTTTTACGCCAGCTTGCTCAAACGATTTAATAACAAAACGATCATTTTAATTTGTAGATTTACTCCATGCTAGAATTATCTTCTTTTTAAATACCAGTGACTGAAATCACATATAATAAATAATTAAAGAAAATATACCTTTGAAGAATTCTTCCAAGCATGACCTTTTGCTCGTGTAGGGCAAAATGTTGTCCTATGCAGTTTCTGAAAAGTAAACAGGGACATGAGCAATGACACACCCTCAAATATTCTCACATATTCTCGTGGGGGCGGTCGGGTAGCCTAGTGGTTAAAGCGTTCGCTCGTCACGCCGAAGACCCGGGTTCGATTCCCGGCATGGGTACAATGTGTGAAGCCCATTTCTGGTGTCCCCCGCCGTGATATTGCTGGAATATTGCTAAAAGCGGCGTAAAACCATACTCACTCACTCACTCACATATTCTCGTGAGGTGTATACGTCCAGCGTAAGTTAAGCATCACAAATCGATGCTGGTCTGCCCCACGCTCAATTGTTTAGAGGCTGACAGGAAGCAGATGTAATATTGACCACTGCGGCTACTAGCAACCACTTGTGTGACTGGCCCAAACTCAATTATTTAGAGGTCGACAGGAAGTAATTTTATAATATCGACTACTGTGGCAACTAGCAACCACTTGTGTAACTGGCCCAAACTCAATTATTTAGAGGTCGACAGGAAGTAATTCTATAATATTGACTACTGTGGCAACTAGCAACCACTTGTGTGACTGGCCCAAACTCAATTATTTAGAGGTCGACAGGAAGTAATTCTATAATATTGACTACTGTGGCAACCATCAAAAACTTGTGAGCACCTGAGCTAGGAAGGTGTTTTGTCGTATGTTGTACATTAAAGAAAGAAGGGAGTTATGTCTTGACTTTAGATCGACCATATCCCGTAAGCCTACATTCTAAAGGTAATACTACACGTTTCACTACCAACCTTGAGCTACTTGGGTATGTCAGCGACCCCGAACCTACAGAGACTTGCTTGACACACCAACTACAGCTGTAGTATCACCGTATGTCACAAGAGTAGAATACACCTACACTGAGACTTGTTTGACACCCCAACTACAGCTGTAGTATCACCGTATGTCACAAGGTTAGCATACACCTACACTGAGACTTGTTTGACACCCCAACTACAGCTGTAGTATCACCGTATGTCACAAGGTTAGCATACACCTACAGCTGTGGTTTTACCGTATGTCACAAGGTTATCATACCCTACAGCTGTGGTTTTACCGTATGTCACAAGGTTATCATACACCTACAGCTGTGGTTTTACCGTATGTCACAAGGTTATCATACCCTACAGCTGTGGTTTTACCGTATGTCACAAGGTTATCATACACCTACAGCTGTGGTTTTACCGTATGTCACAAGGTTATCATACACCTACAGCTGTGGTTTTACCGTATGTCACAAGGTTATCATACACCTACAGCTGTGGTTTTACCATTGGTCACACGGTTATCCCAACGCAACATAGATTGGCTTGAACGACGAAGTACAGCTGTAGTATAACTGTGTGCCACAAAGTTAGGCTACCCCTACAGGGACACACCAACTACAGCTGCAGCATTGTCATGTACCACTATGCTATTCTAACCCTACATAGAGACCCGCTTGACACATCAACTACAGTTATGGTATTTCCGTGGGTCACTAGGTTATCCTAACTCCTAGCTGAGACAGTGACGTAGTATTACCGTGGGCCAGCTGAGAAGGGGATGTATGCGTAGTGCTCCTTCTTCTGGATGTTCTCGGGCAAAAACCGATCAGGATCATACACATCCGGGTCCTCCCACACTTCCGGGTTGTGATGAATATTCCATAAGCCCAATGAGATGACTGTTCCTATTGGAAAGACCTTCCCGTCAATGTCCATAGGATTCTCCAGTTTCCGACTGACGAACGGAACGGGCGAGTGGAACCTCATACCTTCCTTCAGACATCGCGTCAGATACTCCATCTTGGGGATGTCATCCCTAATAACATATACATGTTTCATGAACCTTCAACTTACTCAAACAACACCAACCCGATAGTCGAACATATTAACATATACATGCTCATCATTTTCGGAAATCTGATACTGGCACTCGTAATGACTTCGAACAAACGAGGTTTCTATTTAACATACAGTAGCGTTCGAAAGATGTGCCCTATCCGATAATGTGCCCTACCAGGTAATGTGCCCTACCCGATGATGTGCTCTACCAGATAGTGTGCCCTACACGATTATGTGTCCTACCATTTGATGAGCCTTACCAGTTGATGTGCCCTACCAGGTGATGTGCCCTACCCGATGATGTGTCCTACCAGTTGATGTGCCCTACCAGGTGATTTGCCCTATCCGATGATGTGCCCTACCAGTCGATGTGCCCTACAAGTTGATGTGCCCTACCAGATGATGTGCCCCACCCGATGATGTACCCTACCAGTCGATGTGCCCTACCAGTCGATGTGCCCTACCAGATGATGTGCCCCACCCGATGATGTGCCCTACCAGATGATGTGCCCCACCCGATGATGTGCCCTACCAGTCGATGTGCCCTACCAGTCGATGTGCCCTACCAGATGATGTGACCTTCCCGATGATGTGCCCTACCAGATGATGTGCCCTACCAGATGATGTGCCCTACCAGACGATGTGCCCTACCAGATGATGTGCCCTACCAGATGATGTGCCCTACCCGATTATGTGCCCTACCTGTTGATGTGCCCCACCCGATGATGTGTCCTACCCGATGATGTGCTCTACCAGTCGATGTGCCCTACCAGTCGATGTGCCCTACCAGATGATGTGCCCTACCAGATGATGTTCCCTACCAGATGATGTGCCCTACCAGTCGATGTGCCCTACCAGATGATGTGCCCTACCAGATGATGTGCCCTACCCGATTATGTGCCCTACCTGTTGATGTGCCCTACCAGTTGATGTGCCCTACCAGGTGACGTGCCCTATCTGATGATGTGCCCTACCAGCTGATGTGCCCTACTAGTTGATGTGCCCTATCTGATGATGTGCCCTACCATGTGATGTGCCCTACCAGGTGATCTGTTCTATTATGTGATGTACCTACCACGTGATGTGCTTGGACTCTCTTCCGTCCAGTAGTGTGTCCAGTTCCTTCTGTATCCGGGTCTGGAACTCGGGTTTGGAGGCCATGGTAAACAGCGTCCATGATATCCCACTGGTCGTTGTGTCTTGACCTTTACAAAAAGCGAAACAGAGATCAAAACATATGCTTGAAATAAAAGCAACGGATCCTACATTTCACTTGTCCATGTCGCTCGTAACAAAGTTGAACATTTCTTTTGGCTGAGACAAGGTTATGGGATATCAGCTGATTTCTGTATGTTGCACTCTTCTATAAATGTTATGCATTAAGAATTCTTGGCACCAATCTCTTTAGTACAACAGATACTTTACTTGTTTCACTCATGATATAAAAGTCAGGACTCCGATTTCCCTTCACAACATATTTATTGTATCCCAGTATTCAACATTCTAAGTGACCATATACTGAACCTGCGTCTTTGATTACGATAATTGTTCCTCTTAATCATTGGATTACCTTTGAGATCAGTTCAAGTTTAAAAGGTTCATTATACAGAGGGCCTGTATGTACTCGCTCATCTGAAATATTATTTTACATTATTTCAAAACATCTGATCCACATCTTATAGTTTTCTTCAACCAGTAAAATGAACCTCGGGTAAATTGAACAAGGACACAAGGAAATAACTTACGTAAATCACAGATATGAAGAATAGCACATGAGATGCGTTCCAAAATGAACAATACACGCTACCATTCACTGAAAATACTTATTGTCATTTTTTGGGAAGATTAGAAGTGGAATATTCTTTCGGTCGATGTCTCGTGGAAAATCGTGAACGCCTTGCATCAAGGTTGAGTATTACCAGATCAACGCGTTATCCCTTGCAACACTTGTTTCCACTGATGGCTTAAGGTGAACAACCCCGCCTATGGTTGAGTCATGACAACGACATATTCCACAGAACTGTAACAGATACTAAAGTACTCACGGAAATGAACAAAAACTGTTTTTCTCAATTTAAAAATCGACACAAAGTTTTACGTAGCTGTAAATACGAAATAACAAAACAACTGGAAAAGTACTAGTCTGGATTTGCTAGTTTGATCTCAGTGAACAATACAAAATGTACTTTACAAGAGGTAATTTGTCGTCACTTTCAACATTCAAAAATAAAACTAAGTCCAAATTGACATAGCAGAAACAGATTATAGGCATTATGCACCTGTTCTCACCTGTCGTCAAGGTGTCATAGGTCACCTTGATCTACTTACACCTGGTTATGCCCTGTTTCACAATAGTCTGTTTTATTCATATTTTTACACACTTTTACGTGTAAAAAGGCATAAAAACATTTGATACGCTGTATTTGTGCCACGGCCTAATTAGTACTAATTAAGTTGTTTGAATATTTACATATTTTGTATATTAACTGCATTTATTTAAGATCTGAGGTCGAAAAAACAGGTTTTTTTCATTTCCGTGAGTACTTTTTTTTTAGTAGTTGCCCGAGATATGATTAGTGGCCATACCTTCAAAGAGGAACGTGTCGACTTCATTCCTGATCTCCAGCGGGGTGAGGCCCTTGCCATCAGCATCTCGGGCACTTAGCAGGACGTCCAAGAAGTCGAGGTAGCGGGTCTTGGGGGGTCCATCTCTCTCCTGCATAGACACAGCACACATACACATAGGACAATATTACATACATGGCACAATATTACATACACAGTACAATGTTACATGCACGGGAGATTCTTACACACACGGGACAATGTTACATACACAGTAAAATGTTATACACAGTACAATGTTACATACACAGTACAATGTTACATACACGGGACAATGTTACATACACAGCACAATGCTATACACACAGTAAAATGTTACACACACAGTACAATGTTACATGCACAGCACAATGTTACATACACAGCGCAATGTTACATATACAGTACAGTGTTACATACACAGCACAATGTTACACACACAGTACAATGTGACATGCACAGCACTATGTTACACACACAGTACAATGTTACATACACAGCACAATGTTACACACACAGTACAATTTTACATACACAGAACACCGTTACATACAGTACAATGTTACATACACAGTACAATGTTACATACACAGTACAATGTTACATACAGTACAATGTTACATACACAGTACAATGTTACATACACAGTACAATGTTACACACACAGTACAATGTTACACACACAGCACAATGTTACACACACAGCACAATGTTACACACACAGTACAATTTTACATACACAGAACACCGTTACATACAGTACAATGTTACATACACAGTACAATGTTACATACACAGTACAATGTTACACACACAGTACAATGTTACACACACAGCACAATGTTACACACACAGCACAATGTTACACACACAGTACAATGTTACATACACAGTTCAATGTTACATACATACTACAATACTACATACTACATACTACATACTACATACTACATATACAAATACATTGTAACATGAACACTACAATGCTACCGGGGATCTATCCTGGTCTTGAATCACCATAGGCATTACTCTCTTAAATGAATTCTACCAATAGTTTATCAAGTTAGATACTGACCAAGGTCTGTCGCCTCTTGTCGATGATGTCTTCCGCCCAGCGATGTACAAAGTCACACTGCTTCTTAAACTTCTTCCCCTCGGACGAGTTGTAAAAGATGAAGTCAAAGAAGTGCAGTGGGGTGCTGAAACATGAGACTCCGATCATCCCCGCAGAAGGCGATATTATTTCTCATAGCTCAAATAAAGCCAGTTAAAAACTATTCTCGTTTCTCGTGACTTTTTTTTTACGAAACAGACAAGGTAGAAAAGGGACAGTTTATTTTGTATTTTTGGGTTACAAATCTGTAAATGTAAACTCGTTATCCGTTTTTGCCACACACCCTAGAACTCAGATTGATTATGGTGACACGTTTAGGATTGGGCGGATCCCAAGAAACAAGCATTTTAGTTTAACAGGTCTAATGCATACATCTCTACCAACACGTCTCATGAGTATGAAAGTGAAATATTTCACTTCAGAAGCTTTGGAAACTATTAGGCGAGTAAATCACAATTATTGCTTTCTTTTCGTCTTTTCTCTATTCTATATGTTCAATGAGACCCTAGAAAGTATGCACTTAAAGATATTCACTTAAATTATTTCATTGACGTATTTCATAAATTTCTCAAAATAACTTTTCTCCGAAACTATATTGCTGATAAATATAAAACATTAAAATATGCTCACACTCACGCACGCACACACAGACACACACCCACAGACACTCACACACATACACCCACAGACACACACACACACACACACACACACACACACACACACACACACACACACACACACACACACACACACACACACACACACACACACACACACACACACACACACGTGCATACACGTCGCAATATGAGTGCAATAATCTTGGAAGCAACGTTTCAGTTCACATCACCATACCACTGATAGTCAGATGCTGTGCTTATGGTTGTAGATGGTTGCACATTGATATATATGGTTTCGAGAATGTTTATACACTTACAGGATTCGGTTTGTACCCAGGGCGACTAAATCATTCACTGCGTTTACATACGGGTGTGTTTGCCTGAAATAGATACATATCAGCTGTTTAAAACAAAAGTTTTTGAAAGATATCTTATTCCCCATACTCACACTCACTTCATATTTGTCTTATTTCCCAAACTAACCCATGTTTCTGTATGTCCCATTCCCCGTACTCACCCCTGTTGTTGTCTGTCACATTGCCCGTACTCACCCCTGTTGTTGTCTGTCACATTCCCCGTACTCACCCCTGTTGCTGTCTGTCACATTCCCCGTACTCACCCCTGTTGCTGTCTGTCACATTCCCCGTACTCACCCCTGTTCCTGTCTGTCACATTCCCCGTACTCATCCCTGCTGCTGTCTGTCACATTCCCCGTACTCACCCCTGTTGTTGTCTGCCACATTCCCCGTACTCACCCCTGTTGTTGTCTGTCACATTCCCCGTACTCACCCCTGTTGTTGTCTGCCACATTCCCCGTACTCATCCCTGTTGCTGTATGTCACATTCCCCGTGCTCACCCCTGTTCCTGTCTGCCACATTCCCCGTACTCACCCCTGTTGCTGTCTGTCACATTCCCCGTACTCACCCCTGTTCCTGTCTGTCACATTCCCCGTACTCACCCCTGTTGCTGTATGTCCCATTCCCCGTACTCACCCCTGTTGCTGTCTGCCACATTCCCTGTACTCACCCCTGTTGCTGTCTGCCACATTCCCTGTACTCACCCCTGTTGTTGTCTGTCACATTCCCCGTACTCACCCCTGCTGCTGTCTGTCACATTCCCCGTACTCACCCCTGTTCCTGTCTGTCACATTCCCCGTACTCATCCCTGCTGCTGTCTGTCACATTCCCCGTACTCACCCCTGTTGTTGTCTGCCACATTCCCCGTACTCACCCCTGTTGTTGTCTGTCACATTCCCCGTACTCACCCCTGTTGTTGTCTGCCACATTCCCCGTACTCATCCCTGTTGCTGTATGTCACATTCCCCGTGCTCACCCCTGTTCCCGTCTGCCACATTCCCCGTACTCACCCCTGTTGCTGTCTGTCACATTCCCCGTACTCACCCCTGTTCCTGTCTGTCACATTCCCCGTACTCACCCCTGTTGCTGTATGTCCCATTCCCCGTACTCACCCCTGTTGCTGTCTGCCACATTCCCTGTACTCACCCCTGTTGCTGTCTGCCACATTCCCTGTACTCACCCCTGTTGTTGTCTGTCACATTCCCCGTACTCACCCCTGCTGTTGTCTGTCACATTCCCCGTACTCACCCCTGCTGTTGTCTGTCACATTCCCCGTACTCACCCCTGTTGTTGTCTGTCACATTCCCCGTACTCACCCCTGTTGCTGTCTGTCACATTCCCCGTACTCACCCCTGTTGCTGTCTGCCACATTCCCCGTACTTACCCCTGTTGCTGTCTGTCACATTCCCCGTACTCACCCCTGTTGCTGTCTGTCACATTCCCCGTACTCACCCCTGTTCCTGTCTGCCACATTCCCGTACTCACCCCTGCTGTTGTCTGTCACATTCCCTGTACTCACCCCTGTTGCTGCCTGTCACATTCCCCCTACTCACCCCTGCTGCTGTATGTTTTCCTCGACAGACATGGCGCATCTCAACAGGATATCAAATGTACACAGACTGATCATGTTGAACAACTCAAAGCTGGTGCCTTCCTCCACGTGCTTGTCAATCTTCTCCTGTTAAACAAATGTTGATACGTGAAGATGCTCACACTATTTGTTGCGTTAGTGAGTGGTGTGGGTTAGTGAGTGAGGGAGGGTTAACGGCTGTTTGAAAAGCATGTCAGTAATATCATTACGCGTTAGCTAGATGTATCAGGGAAGCCTGAATTGGGTGAGTGAGTGAGTTGGGTTTAACGCCGCTGTGGAAAGGAAAATGTGGGAGGAAAGCCCGAAGTGATGCAGGTCTCAGATGTTTGCCACTTCGGTGAAACCCACGAGCACCGGAATGGTGCTTACAAACCTAGTAACATAATCGGGGCGAACCGGGATTCGAACCCACAAGGGCGTAACTTTCACAGCCATTCGCGGCGCCCTCGACGACTGGGCCAACTGTGCACACTGCAAATCGAATTTACACGACTGGGACCCATCGATCTTCTGAACATGGCTTATCTATTGTAGACCTTACTTAGTAAGTGAGCTGTTATTGTAATGTTCAACTAGAAACAAACCGTCCAGCACTATCTCTCGAAGGATGGGGTGGAGGTGGGGGATTGGGTGTGGTGTTGGGTGTGGGGGTAAAACTAAGATATGGGACTTCACACACATTGTAACCTTTTTTCGGAATCAAACAAGTGTGACAAGCTTCAACCCCTAAGCTGCCCTTAAAAACAAACTCGGCTACTGGGACAAACATGATCATGATAATTATATGTGACACCTGTAGGCTGTATCCATCATCACTGCTATAGACTAGATGACTCAGCATATGCAATTAGTATAAAAAATAAAAGCAACTAAACAATTTCCATAATCATAAACAATCTGTATTAAAAAGAGACCATTGTACGAACCCGACTATATCGTAAGCATGTGTGAATGGATCACTGTCAGACAGATGATACCAGGTGTCCACGGAAAGGTGAGCGTATCCTATCCCAACAGTGGCACTCGTCACAAACACACGCAAAGGCAAGTCAAGAGTAAAGTTTTACTGGGGCCATGAATGTTTGTAACCCTGACACCACTGTACTCAGGACTGCATGCAGTATTAAAGATAATACACATGTACAATTAAAATCAAGCCATTGTCAATATATGTATACATCGGTGGCATTAAAATACTATTACATTAATACTTTCACAAACACTACCGTTACCCTGTAAAAATATTTAGTTCGGACTGAATTGACTTTATTCAGAATGAGATGACACATTCCAGAATATGATTATTTGAAAGTGAATAAGAAGTTTTTGAATTTGCAGGTGGGCATGATATTTGAATAAATTCAAGGGATTATTATTTATTATTAAGTACAAAGCCTATTACTTCATGATAATTCGCGGGATTTGAAAATGAGCCAGTTTTTGAGGGGACGTTTGTGTAGGACTGTCATGTTACTTTCATGCGTAAATGCCCCGGAGCAAAACTATATTCAAGGGACATTTAATCCGAGTTGTAGAGGTCACCGTCCCTAACTTCCACCTGTACAAGAATCTATTAGATGTATTCCCGTGAATGACAATTATATTGATACTATTAGTATATTGTGTTTATTATCCAAAACTATATATTCTGGGTTCAAAACAGGCAAAAGTGTCTTCTTTTTTTAACGCATTCCAAAAATACCCTAACTATATCTCAATATACCCATTGTATTGAATGGGGTCAGGCGTCGTCCTCCACTTTGAGAAGGCGTTCTGATAGTACTGTTTCCAACATTGATACTATCATTGTAAAATTATTGAAATGCAAGAAATACTTCGACGATGTTCTAAAGTAAACATTGGAACAATCATTTCTCCAAAACAGTGTTTGTGGAAGCTACAAACAAATCTGACTTTCTATAGTTTTCAGAAAAGACATGGATGCCTTCCTCGAGAAGCATTTAGAAGTTGGTGTACTAGGTAACGGTAAGATATATGGATGAACAACTTCTTTTTTACAATTAGGAGCGACGTTTCGGTGAAGGTTCTAACACCGTTATCATGCAAGTCGTCACTTGATACGAATGGTACATACAGTTCTGAAGATGTTCCTACTGTATTTTACCATGGAAATGTGAGCGTCACAGACATCAAATTGAACGCCTAGGATTTCGTTCTAACCGAACCCTCTAAGTGTATTACTGACTTCGGTACAACGCCAGAAACGTATTATATATCATAGTGTAGCTTTTCAATATCTCAAAAACAATTTGGTAACTTCAAATAAATACTTTCATCATGTAATACTACGTCAATACAATGTATATTCCTTATACAGCACATTTACCATCCCAAAACCCACTCGCGTGATAACCTCTATGCCTATAACACATGGATTGTACACTAACCCCACCGAATTAATGAAAGCCAAGGTTTAAGAATTCGTCATAATTCCGCATTTAAAAGTACTATTGAGTGTGTGTATACGTGCGTGCGTCTTACCATCATGATGTCAATGACGTTGTTGGCGACGTTGACGTAGGGTTTGAGGATGTCGAAGTGGAAGGCGGGGGTGAGGAGGCGGCGAGATCGGCTCCAGCGTTTCCCATTGGCAACTAGGAGACCCTCCCCCAGCCAGGGCACTACTACTTCATATTGGCCCCCAAATCCCCTTTGTTTTGGCTCTATGCATGTGCAGGGTCAAAACACATTGAATGATAGCTTCTCTGATAATGTTATAGATGAGGTTTGTTTAACGTTGACCGAAACACACTTAAAACTATTGTCGGCCAATGCGAATATCTGACAGAAGTATGTGTTTTTCCAAAGGCAAGTACTTAATTCTTGATGATGATTTAAGCATTATTATTAAACAAATAACAGTTTGTATGGATTTATAAATGACAGAAAATATTCAGTAGCATCTAATAGTTGAAATTCATTTAAAATATCGTAGGAACGTATTTCAATACACACATGAATACATATGAATAAATTATACATATTCTGGTTACCTGTGGACTTGATGATGGCTCTGATGGAGTCTGGATGGTACACCCTGATGATAGGATTGAGGGGCCCTACCCAAATCCGGTAGTACTTGGGGAATCTCCTCATCCATTCCCTCTCCACTTCAGCACGCTTCTCAAACTGCATGGGGTACTGAAATGAAACCAAATTACGGAAATACACCCATAACCCTGATCAAGGGGGCACAGGTACTTCTGTCGTCCTAGGCGCGATAGATAGATAGATAGATAGACAGTCAGACAGACAGACAGACAGACAGACGGACGGACGGAAAGACGGACGGACGGACAGACAGACAGACAGATAGATAGATAGATTACATTGTCGACATTTATGTTGGGTTGTTTGACACGATAGATTACATTGTCGACATTTATTTTGGGTTGTTTGACACGTATTATATAGATACCTGTGGTGTCAATTTGCGGTAATTGTGGCTAATGTCAACATAACTTAGTGTTGTTCACTGCGAAATCAAATACTGACATTAGTCACTTACCCATGAAATACTGGAG
Organism: Haliotis cracherodii; assembly: GCF_022045235.1. NCBI lineage: Eukaryota > Metazoa > Mollusca > Gastropoda > Lepetellida > Haliotidae > Haliotis > Haliotis cracherodii. Next base: position 27,346,733 of record NW_027266319.1, on the reverse strand, counting down.
TATTCACTCCCTTCGAACATTATTTTCAGTTTTTCTAAGCGTGCTGAAACGAAGTGTGAACAGTTTTTTATATAAAACACATATGAGGTGTAAATAATCCCCCCTCACGGCAACTGTACATGGTATCGCTGTTTCTAAACGCATCACAGTATGCTATCTGGTCCTGTGTACACTGCTATTGTGTAAAGACTATTTCCCAACGCACAACCCTAAACACCCCCTCTATTCCCACTCCATACCCCAATACCACACTAAAACCGATGATGTACGATGGACCGAGGCGAGAGTTTAACAAACAAGCCTTTCGTGTGTCCGGTCTTGACTCAATTGTTTAAATGTCGTCGTGACATAACTGGAATATTGCTGACTGTGGCTAATGTCAACATAACTTACTGTTGTTCACTGCGAAATCAAATACGGACATTTTTCACTCACCCATAGAATATTTTTCACTCACTACATGTCACTCACTTACTCCCATAGTAGAGGAATTAATAAGATATTTCGTGTGTGTAGTGATGTATTTCTCATCGAGTTACTTGAAAAAGGAGATAGTTTCAAGAGTGGTGCATATTACATATTTACGGACACATTTGTCATGACACAGATGCGTAATGGAAACTTTATTTACTCCTCTCTTGACTAAGAGGGCTAGTTTTAGCAGCAGCAGCAGCAGCAACAGCAGCAGTAGGGTCAACAGTAGAACTAATTGCAACAGTAAACGACGCAGTAACAGCAGCAGTAACAGAAATAATAGGAAAATATACAACATTTATACACCGACTTAGTCGACTTGACACAGAACAATAATGACTTGGAAAGAGATAAATTGACTCACCAAATGCAGGTTGCCGGTCCTCCAGGAGAAGTCCTTGACGCCCTGACACTTGTTGAAGAAACTGAAGAGACGCCAATACCAGACCAGGAAACTGACCACGCGGTATGACACGTACAGAAGGACAGATGTCCCTACAGCCTGGAGAACAGTTTCACGATTGAGACGAGATATAAGCCCCAGAGGGTCCATGTTTGCAAACCTCTCTCACACACACCAAGCTGTGAATGAACGCTACAATGCACGGCACCACGGAGTAAGTGTTTGCTCATTGACCTGTATCTTATGATGGGTCACTGATTGTGACCTTTATATGTAGGACTTATGTTGCCCAGCACCACGGAGTAATCTCATGGATTCTTGACCTATTTGTTATTCTTAGTCACTGGTTTTGATGGTATGTCTACTAGGCCATGGGCTAGTGCAACGCCCCCCAACCGCCCCCCCCCCCTCAACCCTCCCACGCCCCTCCCCCCCCCCCCCGCCCCCCCTCCCCCCACACCTGAAGCCTTAGTATGTCCTGAACATGAAATCATATGTTAACATTGAAAATATAGGGATGCACTTCTTGTTTTCATCATATTTGTGGAGGTACCCTCAAAATCGCGATTTTGCAATCCGCGTCGAGCGTCATTTTTGTACTGCAACAAAAAGGTCGATAAGTGTCTTTACAATTGTCCAATCTCTAAGCTGAAGTTATTCCGGTTACAATTATGTTATTTTCATTTAAATATAATGAGAAGTAAAGTGGCTATTAAACTTTTACTTAGTAGAACACACAAATGCAAATTTGCTCCACGCAGATCCACGCATTTCTATTATATGGAAAAATAAATACAAGGTAATCACAAGAACAAATACAGGCTATAATCTAGTGATATACAACTTTATCCTGAAAACAAATCATTTGAATAAACATTATAATTGGACACATGAGAATTCGGTCATGTCCCAAAATATCACCTTCACAGTAGAATATTTTATTATATATTACACAAATTAAAACAAATGGATGAATTTTCCAGGCACTGACAAAAGTGTATGTGTGTGTAAGAAATAAACGTTTTGTCCTATTTTTTCAGACTGATGCATAAGTGATATCTGAAACGAGAGACATGAGACAGGTGATAAGGTTGAACCACCACCTACGCGTCGAAAGGATTGCCAAAGTGGTGAAGAGGAAACAAAACAAATATGCATTGTTCACATTCCAGGATTACAATACGGAACATTCCAACTGTTTTCTGCTACAAAGGACGCCGAAAACAGACTCAAATTGAAGGAGATACGTGAAAGGAGATTATATCAGCCTCCGTGTTCTGTTCCTCGAATGAAAGAGACATTTCTGCTTATACCGGACACAATAGCCGCACACCATGGCTACCACAGAGAGTGTAACCAACGATTCACCATGAATCTCAACCGCCACTCCTCACACTCTAATCCCTCAGGACCATCATGTTCTAAATGAAGCAGAAGAACTTCCGCAGTCCGCGTATTATTTACTCCCAATTCAGAAGGAAGGAAGAAGCTCAAGGAAAAAGGAACATGAACCACTGAGAGACTGAGCCAGTTTGAATATGATGGATGGAGAACTATATATACTGGAGATAGCCGGGGGAAAAATGATGAAAAACTTCTCACAAGGATTCGGAGGAGTACAATGATGAAGACAAACCAAGGCAACTGAAGCTCACAGAGTCCCATAATGTAGCATTCATTGCTGTATGTAAAGTGATCGATATGGATAGCATAGAGCAGAAGAAGATGATGACACTGACTGATCTGTGTAAGATATACTCACACGCAAAAGAAACGCAAGTCGCGTATGCAGTATACATGTTGTGTCAACGAAACGATCACCTCGACGCCGCCAAATTCTAACTCTTCCGTCTGCATGGGAGACACAAAAGCGATGACCCTGTGCCCACTGAAGTCGTGCTTGTCGATGCCGTGGTTGGAGAACAGGACGACGTGCTGGTCGGCGACATCTGAGGTTGTTGGAACGGAGACGTCGGATCACAGTGTCCCGGCTAATGTGTCGATTATGTGTTCCTATGGTCTGTCGAGCACATTCACTTGCAGTTAGGAACGGGTGTCGCTGGTGTTGACGGGTAATCTGCCGATCTTGTCGAGGTGTGGTGACCCTAGGACGACCGCTCCGAGTAAGGTCATCTGTGGTCTGTGTAGCATTGTATCGATGCAGGAGACGGTAAATTGTGGTTCTGTTAACGTTGAAATGACGGGCAACATCTTGGACAGACTCTCCAGCTTCCAAACGCCCGATAGCCTGGTTTCTCTGAATTTGAGTTAGGCGTGGCAATGCTGACAAAGGAGTGGTAGGTCCAAGAATCGGCCACAGTTTTATACCCACTACAGATCGTGACAGTTCGTGCATTTTCGATTTCGCGAGAAATGGGTGCATGATACCCTCATATTCATTGAAATGGTGCGTTTGGGCGATTCGTTTTTTATGTTGCGTTTTTACTCGGGGCTTACAAAATGCAACCAAAAATATTGATAACCCCATCAGGCTTCAATACATGCTTAAACTCGTATCAATTTAAGGTTCCGTGTTTGTTACCTATTTGCTTAAAGCCACTTGCGTCTCTTTTGCGTGTGAGTATATATTGAAAGCTTACAACTAACTGAGTTTCCAAATCCAAACTACCGTGGTGAGAACCTCAAAGGAAAGCTTGAGAAACACCAGACGTATAAGGTCAGGTTGTCTTTCTGTATGTTGAACAACACCGGAAACTTTCAAACCTATATTGTATATTCTTCAGATGTTGATGTCAGCAATGCTGTTAGACGTGCATATGAGCTCGCTTCTTCAGATATGATCAAAGAAGTTGGAAGTTATCTGCACAAAATTATTCTTGACAGCTTTGCAAAAGCAAAGGAATTGAAATGGCCCCCATCTGCTCAGGATCTTGGAAATGTTGATGATGTTCTGCCACCACAACTCCAGAAATTCCTCAACTATGTCCTTACAGATAAAGCGACCACCCACACACATAAATCATACCGGCTAGTACTTTCGATAGGACAAGACCTCTGTCGTGCGGCAACAAACACAGATTTTTTTGTTTGTGGGTCCCACGTCAGTGGTATAGAACAGAGCTTTGGTGTCTAAGCCAGCAGGAGTTATCTCCCCTACCGGAACTGTCGCCATCTTCGATGCGCGAAGAGGGGCATGCTGGGTAATGCGTGTGCATCCATGATGGTGTCACGTCCGTTTCCGGGAGGGCTTGCGCATGCCTTCAAGATGGCGGCACGTCCGGTTCCGAGAGGCGTGCGCCTCCAAGAGGGCGGCACGTCCGTTTCCAGGAGGCGTGCGTGGAGGAGAGGCGTACCTAAAATCCTCCACTCCACTAAAAGAAGCGCAGGTAAAATAATCCACTAAAGCCAGTAAGGCGATCATGGGAATCAGGGTTGGCAAGCAGAGTGAGAAGGAGGAGGGGAGGAGGAGGAGGAGGAGGGAGGAGGATGATGGTTCTTTTCATTTGTGTGTGTGTGTGTGTGTGTTGTTGTTGCTGGTTGGCAAAGCAATGATGACAGTGTTCTTTCGAGAGAGTTGGGTGGCCTTGAAAAGGGCCGTTTGCAGAAGAAACAAAACACCAACACTGGAACAGGAACGGGAACGGGAACGGGAACGGGAGCGGAACGGAACGGAACTGGAACGGGAACGGGAACTGAACGGAAACTACATCCTAGGAAGGCGAGGGAAGCTTCCTCATTCGCATTCTGCTCGTACAGTGCCAGTAAGTAGTAGCTGCCACGTTCTTCTTCTTGTGTCTCACCAGCCCGGTCAGCTTGAGGTAGGCGCAGTGAGAGGACCACTTGAGGTGTTCAAGCCAAGAATCGTCTCAGACGCACGCCGCGATGAAAGCAGTACACGCCATCGGCACTTTGCGTGTACACGAAGCCCGCATGGGCCATCTCTTCAGCGGTCTGGTTCATATGCATCGTTCACCCCTCAAACGAGGCTAGTCTTTTTTCAAAGTGTTGATAATGGGGCGACGATGGTGGCTTACTGGGCGACGGCGGTGGTGGCCTACCATGACAAGCGTCCTGGTACACTCAGATCTGGACCCACAAGCATCCGTACCATCACTCCTGGATCTACAAGAATCCAGATGAATCCTGGTCCCCTCACCACAAGCATCTGTACAGCTCTTCGTCTCTGCCATTCTCGGCGTGATGAGGATGAGGATGATGATGATGATAATTATTATCATTTTTACCGGAGGAAAGGCTCGTAGTAAGAGTGACCCAGCTCCATCCCCCGGAGAAATAAAGGCTATGGAGAACGGAGACACCAATTCTAAAAAGACAGCACCATCACCAGCATTGCCTTCGCCTCCAATGGCAATGTAGCATGTGCAAAGGCTGCCTGCTGGTCTACACTCATGGCACTAAGGCACATGATGGGACGTTTCAGTACGGCTATTGCCATACCGTACTGAAGGACATTTACGTGAGGCGTTTAAGCCACACCAGTAAGTGTCCTATCAGAAGAAAGATGGCGGCCCATCCGTACCTTTGCAGCACAGACCCTATGTGGTTGAGGAGGTAGTCTTTCACGATCAAACGGCCCTTTTCAGGGCCACCCAACTCTCCCGAAAGAAACGCTTTGATAACTGCTTTGCCAACACAAACAACCCCACCCCCAAAAGAACCCAACACCCTCCCCCGTACTCTTCGAGGCACACGCCTACGAGTGACACCACGCCTCTATGTATGAATGTTTGTAGACAAGAGTGTCATCACGTTTGCATGGAGACACGATTAAAACACCACGTATGTCTATCGATCTATAGTCTATATATGTAAATACATTTAATAAAACATCTGTGAGTTCAAAGTTGATTTTGACAGCCCGGGCCAAGTCGGACCCAACACAAGCCAAACCCTTCTGATAGAGACTATGTTGAGAATGTAGTGGGAAAAGGGCTTCACTTTGAGCACCTTGTTTTCTTTAAATAGCGCGAACTGAGACACTATAAAGTGGTATGTAGGTAGATATAATACTAATCTATAGATGTGAATCCATTTGATGATACATCTGTGAGGTTTAAGTTGATTTTGACAGCCCGGGCCAAGTCGTACCGAACACTTGTGTGTCTGTTGAGAGTATAGGGAGAAGAGGTCTACTTTAACCAACGTTTCTGCCTAAAATCGATGAACAGTGACATTTTAAAGTGGTATTTTCTTAGATATAGTACGTTCCTATAAATATAAACGCTATGCCGACAGATGGAAATTTGTATCACGATAGTCAGAAGTATTTGATACGTTTCAAATCTTATTTCGTTTAACGGTTGCTCTTTTACATGTTACCTAGATCAGCGACACTTAAACACAGCTCCACTTACGGGTTTGCAAGTGATTTATTCCGAAATACTTAATTATGATGCACGTTTTTGGTTGGTGATTGTTCAGTAATGTCATGTGTGTATGGTGCATCAGTAATATGTAGGTATGGTCGCCGATAATGAAGTAATTAGCCAATAACACTTTGGCCCGTCTTGGCCGGCCCGCCCGACTTTTAGGCAATGCCGTTATTTATCTCTCTTTTTTTATAAATGAACTTGCCAGTGCGATCTGTAAGTCAGGTGAACGTGATGTATTTGTCACGTAATAAATTAACGTAAGATGTTATTACGTTACTTTTCGTTACTTCTACTGTGTTAAAGCAATGTTTGTATTACAGCGATGAAACAAATATTATTGTTTTTAGAAATGCAACCCTGGAATTATCGAAATGACATGGTTGAAGTCATGTACTGCCAAGTACTCGTCTTACCAGCATGGTGTCAATGGCGTTGTTGCCGACGTCGGCGTAGGGTTTGAGGATGTCGAAGTGACAGTGCCATTGACATTTAGTGTTGAAGGATTTATTAAAATACATGCAAAATAGTTTCACGTATTTATAGTTTATCAGAATTTATCATTGCTCGGAAACTCAAAATGGTCAAACCATGTTAACAAAAATAGTGCCACAGCACCGTGGCTTACCTGGATGTTTAATCAACAGTTCAAACTACCACCAAAGACAAAAGTATTACCAAGAATAAAACAAGTAACTAAATATCCACAATGTTTCAAAATCTGCAAGAATGAATCAATTGTGCTATTGTTGTTGTACTATTGGAAATTGTTGCAATACACAACAGTTAAATCACTATACACACAATTCAAAACTGAGCATTATATAACTTCTTAGAAGAAAACAGTACATTATTTTCCAAACATTTCCCTCCTATGATAAATATTAATACCCCAATCATAATAATTAATTTGTTAAATCCAAAAGAGATCATAAGCTCTGTTGTTGTGTTCCTTAAGCATGTATTCAGTATAAGATAACATACGTGACAAAAATATAAAGTCTTGTCTTCAGTTGTCTTGTCTGTATGACGACACATCTCAAATAAAAATAATTTTGGTAATGACATTCAAATTTTGGCACAGGAACACACAAAACACACAAGGATGATTTAAACAAACATATGTGGTGTTATCAAAGGAGAAACATACAATGGACATATACATTCCAAAGATCAGCTTCCCAGTCTGACACTTTCAGCGACGCGTAAGAGCCATTGTACAGTACATGTTGAGCAGAAATGACTAATCAGAAGCCAGAAATATGTTTGTCAACAAACAGCCGTGGTGGCCAAATTAAAATTATTCCCGAACCTCTCCAAGAAATTAGGTGTCATCATTTGTTGAAACAAGCATGTGAAGCTCTACTACATTGATCCAGTGATTTCTGAAGAGATGACGTTTGCAGCGTGACGAAATGTATTTTGAGAGAAGTCTAAAGCGCAAAGATCAAACATTGTGAAAAGCGGAACACGTGCGTCGAGCACCATAACTAACTACATTGTACCTATACACCAAATGTCATCACATTTGGAAACAAACTGGTTGAGTATGAGGAGTTTCAGCATGCAGTATGGTCAATGTGCATAGATAAAATCAAGGTCAAAAATCGGATTAACCCGATTTTTGTAAAATTTAAAACTCTGACTCTAAATATTTTGTTAAAAGAGAGCCTGCAACAATGAATTTTTGGCCAGGTAAGTTAATTTGTTTTTCAACAGTCTGATGCATAATTAGTGTTTTCAAGAATTTTCTTCTGCAATATTATTTTTCTAGAAAATCCAAGGCCTCCCCGAATCTCAAATGGTCGGTCTCATGTGTGTGTGTGTGTGGTTGGGGATGGGGGATGGGGGGTTGAATCATTGCATCACAGAGGGATATCGGAGGGTGTTGAATCATTGTACTATAGAGAGATATCGGGGTAGGTTGAATCAATACGCTGGATCAGCGACAATGAAGGTCAAAGTTTGACGAACGAGGACACGCCTATGTCGTCAGTTTACAGTTAATGTGACTGATAAGGATATATTCATGGACCAAGGCAATGATAAGGCTGTCAACTTCTTCATTGGTCTGGCCTTGAACCAGGCCTTGTTTACAGGTCGTCGTTTACACAACTGGAATAGTGTTGACTTAGACGTAAAACATGTCATTCACTCGCTCCCACGGTTGTGGAACAAAGTGAATCACTAACGTTCCCGATAGCATTTCGTTAGGTCTCAGATTCCAACTGTGAAACATTTATTTCTTTTATGTCCACCTATTGCAAACCTATAGTTGGGACGTATCGTTTACTCGTAGGCATTCTTAAAGCCCGCGTTTGACTGTGTCCCGGCTATTGACCCTTGTTAACACCACAAGGTCCTTAAAAATAAACTGTTTTGTACTCAGTTCTTGACAGGTCATACCCGTGATCGTGGTTGAAACACGTGCATACGTCTACGACTTGCGTTACTGTGGGTTTTGCTGTACACTTGACACATTCAAGAACAAGAACAATCTTCGAACAATTGATCGGGTATTTTATGACTTCTAGTAGCACAATTAAGTATGTCATGGACTACTACCCAGTGTACAAATTCTTATTTCATTATTCATTGAGCTGACACGCCTGTATATTACTGCACTTCTGATCACTCTTATCAAGGCTGTGAGAGAATAAATTACGGGTCTGTGTTTGTGTTTAAACCTCTGAGAGAGAAACTGTTAGATGCTCCTTAATATCTACGTTTTATTAGTTAATGATCATCTACTTCAACCTGTAAATACATCCATGACACTACTAGTATACATAATATCTCGTGTTTTCAGTTCATTGATTCGCTGTGCAGAGTTGCGTCCCTTGGGCACGCCAGAAACCTATGATTGTGGGTTCGAATCCCGGTTCGCCCCGATTATGTTTCTAGGTTTGTTAGCACCATAGCCGTGCTCGTGGGTTTCACCGAAGTGGTAAACGTCTGAGACCTGCATCACTTTAGGCTTTCCTCCCACATTAAGCGGACACGCCGCGATATAACTGGAATACTGTTAAAAGCGGCGTTAAACCCAACTCACTCACAGTTCACTGATTTGACGGCCAAGTACATGCATTACACATGTATCTGATAGAACGACTTCAAATCAGAGCATTTTGTGTAACAATACAAGATGATTCCCTTTTGTTTTCCCTAATTAATATTGTTCCCTTCAAAAAACCCATTGTTTGACATAGTCATATGTTCGAACAATAACAATTGCGACTACCATTAAAAGATATATTCTTACGATTAAATATTTTTTGTAGATCCAAACAGCACACAAAATGAACTCGCGCTCGCTCGCTCGCATACAACTCCCACGCACGTTTTCCCTGTTGAGATATGACTGTTTCGTATCGTACTAGTGGCTGAAATCCCATCATTGTAGAAAATATACTTTTGAAGAAGTCTTCCATGCATGAGCTTTTCCTCGCTCTGTTCGACATGTTGTCCGATGCAGTTTCTGAAAAGTAAATATCAATATGAACAATGTAACATTCTCACATATTCTAACATATTTTATTGAGGGGTATATACTTACAAGAAAAGGTAACTGTGCTTCATATAAAGTTCAATACAAGTAAATTCATTCTGGAAGAGAAAGTGCATCTTCAATTCATATTCCGCTATCCCCGACGAGACTCACATTGCATAGGGGTGTGTCCACGAACAAGATGAAACGACAGACATCCACTGTATTTTGTCTTCTGGGATGTTCCTGGACTTATAACATTGTGACATTGTTGTCATTTCTATCACATTATTGTTTAACAGTTTGTTTGATTCAGCTATGTTTCCAATATTTTTGACAGTTGGTGTCATTGTTCCATTGCAAAAGAATGCAAAACCAGCTTGCCAGTTTATTACAGAAGTATAACAATATTAATTGTTTCAGTAAGCTATTTATTCATATTACCATAACAGATAACACTTCTAGAGTTACGCTTATGACAAAATGTCAGAGTATCAGTCGGGATATCGTTGTGGATACTCTTGCGTTGACAATATGTTCACTTTACAGTCCATTATACATAGATACCTTTCAAACAAAAGTGGAAAGTTAAAATCTTTATTTGCTGATTTCTCAAACGTGTTCTACTCAGTTAACAGGTCTAACTTATGGATGGTGCTTAAACGTAATGGTGTGTCACAAAGATGTTTGGATGTCTCCAGTTTACATACAAAACAGGGTCGGTCGGGTAGTCTAGTGGTTAAAGCGTTCGCTCGTCACGCCGAAAACCCGGGTTGGATTCTCGACATGGATACAATGTGTGAAGCCCATTTCTGGTGTCCCCCGCCGTGATGTTGCTGGAATATTGCTAAAAGCGGCGAAAAACCTCACTTACTTACTCACACACACACAAAAGAGTATGCTCTTGTGTTAAGTTTGAGTCCGGCATGGGTGCATTTTAAGCCCGCTTCTTTTTGGATTATATATTGACAGTTGACAGTCAGGAATCTTTATAGTAGAATATATTTGTACATTAAATGTCACACATCAACATGTCTAGTATGCTGAGACGTGTAACAGTTCTAAGATGTTTCATTCTTCATTGTTCAAAAATCAAATTTCTGTTGAGCAATAATAAATACAGCAACAATAAGTAAATTCAGGTATGCTGTAGCTCAAATCAGGAATCTGTTGAGACAGGAAGATATGTACAAAGGCTATACAAGGTTTGTAATCTGGGCATTGTAGAGACAGATTACCATTTTCTGTTAATCTTCAAAGTGTAAAAAACTCTTCGCCACCTGTACTTACTCCAGCCATATTATGTTCATCCATCACTGGAAAAATTTAAGGAACCCAAGTGTATCTTAAATGAAACAGTTTTACGAAATTTAGTTACCTTCAGCTGTCATGAATTGTTACTTATAGTATTATGATCTGCAAGCTGGACTCAGTGTTATAATGTATGTCAGAGTTGACTGAGCTGTAAACTGTATTAGATAATGTACCGTAGGCCGATGGCCGAAAATTAAGAATTGAATCAACTTTAGGTCCTAATTCCCAATTTGCATGTGCATGTTGATGCACGGTGCACAATGTGGATGTTTGCGTGTTTGTTGGGAGCATGATATTCATACACGTGATGTTTGAATATGAACAGCACACGGTGATTAATAAGCTATCATATGCTCATAAAAACCCTTAAATTTGGCTGTCAATAACGTTTAGCAGATCCACGGCTTCCTGATGATCAACGTCTACGCGCCGTGGGTATGATGCAAACAGGAATGGCGTAAAACGATGCTGACAGACATTTTAATCGTAACAATATAATCTTTTAGAACTCTGGATAACTCTGATGGTCGTGCAAGGGTCAACATGCGTCCAGGAGAACGTTTGAGCGATACTTGCGTTACTCAACGTCGTCAGTTTGGGGATTGAAGTGAAATGTTATAGGGTGCATCACAACTGAAACAAGAATACTCATTCTTATTAATGGCAATTTGAATGTATACCAAGCTCCTCTGATGTTCGGCAAATTTGTTCCCCTTCGTCACTTCAATTGTCAAGTGGCTGAAAGATCAGTGATGATATTAATAGCAATCATCAGAGAAAATCCAACAATTTGGACTCAGCCACTGAAGCTTTAAAGATATAAAAAGAATGGAAGACAATGAAAGGACAATCAGGGAGACAAGGTTCTACACCAAACGGAAAGTTGACTCTTGGGAAGAAGATCTCCCAGCATTGACAAAGGCAAAAGGCCAGACAATCCGAGATGACATTGATAACGAGACCTGTCCGCCCGTAGCCATCTCCCAAGCCAGTGTACCCGAGCTTAGAGACCATTTAGAAGCCAGGGGACACGTGTCTAAGTCAGCAAGAAGGAAAACATTGTGGACACATGTTTCCCTTTAAACCTGAGTGCTATTCCTTTAGTATACAAAGTTGTTAGGAAGTTTTAGGAAATTTTATAAATACAAGTATTTCATTTTTGTAGAATTTGCATTTAATCATCACGTTTTAACATTAATTAATTAAATGAGTAGCTCTGGCATGCCAAGTCTGTCTGTTCTTGATGCCTGTTTGTTGAAGGATCCTTACAAAGATAGACATGTCTAGTTTGGTATGGGTTGGATGATGGTGGCTATGGCCAGGTTCGTTTATCAACGTACACTTATGGTTGATACATATCTGTGATAAAAGTGATTACAATCATTTCTAACATTATACATATACATTAAATGAAGAAAAACTACTTATTGTGCAGGAATGTACCGACTTAGGTTTGTCACCTCAGATACAGAAACATTATTGACAATTGATATGTGTATCCATTGAGCGAGTTATGATTAATGTTTTCGGGGTGTATGTCTGTAAATGATGTAAATACAGATCACCTGAAAGTGATGGTACATACCCGACTTGTCACTGCATATCAATAGTTGGTAACCGTGATGCAGAGATAGATAAACTACCGCCAATTTTGGGCAACTATGTAAATAATACAACTGAAAAATAGAGTATTTAAAATATGTGGTGACAAGGAGGTATATGTATCTTCCGTATAAACAATTCCTGCATGAAGTTACACAAAGCTTAGCTTGCAATTTTGGGAAGGCGATCTGTCTTCAGTTCGAACAACAAAACGCCACGCTATCAGGGATGAAATGTTAACTGTTTCTTCCTTTGGTATTACTCAAGTCAGTGTCCCAGACTTTTGGCATATCTTACTAAGAGTCCAAGGGACACAAGGCAGAGGCTGCAACAAGACATGCATTGTTGGAAGTTGGGAGAGACTGTCTTGACACACCCGGCCATGAAAGAAGCGTATGTAAATAACATTTTGTGATAGATAAAGCAGATTATTTTAACCCGTCACGGGTCGTTTTATCTCAGTTAATGTCCCAGGTCATAACGGTGAAGAGTTCCTATTGTCTAAATAAACACATTGTCTAGTTGTACACTGTTCCTATGTGACTATGCTCGTGCTCGTGTTTCAAACAAGTGTATACGTCTATGACCTGCCTCTCTATCGGGTTTCCTGTTAACACTAAACACATTCGAGAACCATCTTCAAGACTGACTGGGTCGAACTTACATTCGGACAATTGATCGATCATTTTGGAACTTCATGTTTGTCTTTGATATTGGAATTCTGGAGTTAGTCTCTAACCTGTATCCCTAAGTACGTATAAGCCAGACGTTCCACAGATGGTCAAAACTCCTCCTACTTCCACCTCGCCACGTTTCAGCTGAAAAATGTTGCCTTTGTCGAGCACCAAGGACATGTCCAGAGCCCTGACATTTATGACATTATGACATCGATCTGCTGTTTCGATTCCCAGGCGATGTCTGACAAAATACATTGAATGACTCAATATCAAATAATGAGCACATCTGAAATATTCATGAAAATAAAACATTATGATTTGTTTCACTTGAATTATGTATTATCGTGGATATAATTATAACGATAGTCTCTCCATCATCACAATCAAAATAGTGTACAATTCCGACTATATTATGAGCATCTCAGTATGAATCATTATCAAGTTCTGATGATACGAGGTGATTGTGAATCCTGACCCAAAGGCGGCGCTATTTGAAATCTTCGTAGAAAGAGCATGCTCAAACGTTGTGAAATGTAGATGAAGGCTGGAGCTGTCCAGCTTTATCACACATGTGATAAATGTATTGTATCGTGGTTATAGAGGGCATAAAACAGTATGCGAACATTATTTATACGTCCAAATTAATTCAAGTTCAATTATATGTATCTCCATCAGTATCAGCTTTCATCGTGGTCACGAAAATAAAATGTGCTCTGATGTTCAGTGTCTGTGTTTGGCGAACACCCACAGTCCTTCAGTCGACTTCATTACGCCAGCAGTCCTTCGTCCGACTTTGTGGCTTATATCTGCCTCTAACTTGTATCTGTGAAACGAAACAAGCAATCATTTTCTGTATTGTACGGGCTATGAACACTAAACTTAACGGTTAAGTGAGGTGAGGTGAAATTGGGGTTAACGTCGCGTACAAGATTAGTGTGTGTGTGTGTGTGTGTGTGTGTGTCTGTCTGTCTGTCTGTCTGTCTGTGTGCGTGTCTGTCTGTGTGCGTGTGTGCGTGGCTGCCTGTACTAGTCCGGACTGATGCCAATTTATAGTGCTAGCACACTGGGATACCATGCCGCAGTTTAACATGACTGATGCCAATTCATAGTGCTAGCACACTGGGATACCATGCCGCAGTTTAACATGAATACCCCACTCAGACACAGTATACTGACTCCGAGTCGAGCGCCAGGCAGGGTAACAACAAGTACCATCTTTTAACGTCTTTTGGTATGACGCGGCCGGGGATCGAAACCCGGACCTTCCGCTCTCCGGGGGGACGCTCTACCTCTAGGCCACGGAGACGGTCTTAACGGCTTAATTTGTCCACCACCATAAATTTTGATTTTAGAACTGTCTTCAGTTTTCTCCAAAGTTTTAATGACCACACGATCGTTTAAATATGGAAAGTAGATTTCGTGCAGTTTACGCCATGCGAGAAGGCATGATTTTTTTAAAATACAATTCACTGAAATCATATCATATACATATGTAACAAATCTTTAAAGAAAATGTACCTTTGAAGAATTCTTCCAAGCATGATCTTTTCTTCGTTCAGGGCGAAATGTTGTCCGATACAGTTTCTGAAAAGTAAAATTGATACAGGTATGAACAATGTCCCAGTCTCACATATTCCTACATACTTTCGTGAGGGATATATACGTTGATCGGAAATCAAGTGTCACAAATCGGTTCTGGAAAAGTACAGATTGATAATATGAAACAATGTGTTTATATTTAATACTTCATCAAATTTCTACAGACTTAGAATCTAATTCTGTGAGAAGGCTGGCATACATAAGCATGGTACACATGATGAAGATATAGTCTGAAGGCTGCACTGAGTTCGGAATATGGAAAGGGTTTTGTCGCGTTTATTTACATGAAAAGAAAGAACTAATTTCTTGACATAGGCGGGAACACGCAGAGATATCAACGACATAAAGTAAAATTGTTAAGACCACACATTTCAGAACCAGCTACATTAATACCACAGGCCATTATGGAATCCTGAACCTACGGAGAGACTGGCTTGACACACCAACTACAGCTGTAGCATTACCGTGGGCCAGCTGAGAAGGGGATGTATGCGTAGTGGTCTTTCTTCTTGATGTTCTCGGGCAGAAACCGATCGGGATCATACACATCCGGGTCCTCCCACACATCTGGGTTGTGATGAACATTCCATATCCCCAGTGTGATGAGGGTTCCTACTGGAAAGACCTTCCCGTCAATGTTCATGGGATTCTCCAGTCTCCGACTGACGAACGGAACGGGCGAGTGGAACCTCATCCCTTCCTTCAGACATCGCGTCAGATACTCCATCTTGGGGATGTCATCCCTAATAACATATACATGTTTCATGAACCTTCAACTTACTCAAACCTCACCAACCCAATAGTCGAACATATTAACGAACACAGGTTCATCATTGACGGATGTATAATCAATAAGTGACACTCCATCTGTCTCCTACAGGATTTCGAACAATAAAGGATTTCCAATACCAAATAGCAGCACTCGAAACCACCTCTTGCTAAAAATTAAGCCACGCTACCTGTGTCCCTCCATGTGATGTACCATGCCATGTGATGTGCCCTACCATGTCTTGTGCCCTACCATGTGATGTGTTCTTCCATGCGATATGTCCTTCCATGTCGTGTGTCCTTCCATGTGATGTGTCCTTCCATGTGATGTGTCCTTCCATGTGATGTGTCCTGCCATGTGATATGTCCTTCCATGTGATGTGTCCTTCCATGTGATATATGTCCTTCCATGTGATGTGTCCTTCCATGTGATGTGTCCTTCCATGTGATGTGCCCTACCATGTGATGTGTCCTTCCATGTGATGTGTCCTTCCATGTGATGTGTCCTTCCATGTGATGTGCCCTACCATGTGATGACGTGTCCTTCCATGTGATGTGTCCTTCCATGTGATATGTCCTTCCATGTGATGTGTCCTTCCATGTGATGTGTCCTTCCATCTGATGTGTCCTTCCATGTGATGTGTCCTTCCATGTGATGTGTCCTTCCATGTGATATATGTCCTTCCATGTGATGTGTCCTTCCATGTGATGTGTCCTTCCATGTTATGTGTCCTGCCATGTGATATGTCCTTCCATGTGATGTGTCCTTCCATATGATGTGATCTTCCATGTGATGTGTTCTTCAATGTCTTGTGCCCTGCAATGTGATGTGTGCTTCCATGTGATGTGTCCTTCCATGTGATGTGTCCTTCCATGTGATGTGTTCTTCCATGTCTTGTACCCTGCAATGTGATATGTGCTTCCATGCGATGTGTCCTTCCATGTGATGTGTCCTTCCATGTGATGTGTCCTTCCATGTGATGTGTCCTTCCATGTGATGTGTCCTGCCATGTGATGTGTCCTTCCATGTGATGTGTTCTTCCATGTGATCTGTCCTTCCATGTGATATGTCCTTCCATGTCTTGTGCCCTGCAATGTGATGTGTGCTTCCATGTGATGTGTCCTTCCATGCGATGTGTCCTTCCATGTGATGTGTCCTTCCATGTGATGTGTCCTTCCATGTGATGTGTCCTGCCATGTGATGTGTCCTTCCATGTGATGTGTTCTTCCATGTGATCTGTCCTTCCATGTGATATGTCCTTCCATGTCTTGTGCCCTGCCATGTGATACGTCCTTCCAGGTGATTTGCCATCGGTGACCTTCCCGGTCTTTTGATGTGCCCAACAAGGTGATGTACCCTACCACGTGATGTACCCTATCAGGTGATGCGCCCTACCACGTGATGTGCCCTACCAGTTGATGCGCTCTACCAGTTGATGTGCCCTACCAGGGTATCTGTTCTACTTTGTGATGTACCCTACCACGTGATGTGCCCTACCACATGATGCGCCCTACCAGGTGATGTGTTTGGACTCTCTTCCGTCCAGCAGTGTGTCCAGTTCCTCCTGTACCCGGGTCTGGAACTCGGGTTTGGAGGCCATGGTGAACAGCGTCCATGATATCCCACTGGCCGTTGTGTCGTGACCTTTACAAGAACGAAACGTAGATCAAACCAAATATTTGAAATATGGGTCCTAAGAGGAACAATAGACCCGTCACATAACCTGCCCATCTCATGACTTTCAACATCATCACCTTTCTCCACTAATTTGTCATATGTCTTGTACAATTAGGCACATTTCTTTTTTTCGGTTAATATATGTCTTCCGATCCTTTTGCTGAGACCAACGTTTCGGGATATCAGCTGCAAAAGCTGCACTCTTTTTGTTCTCTGTTGTACCCTATCTGATTGTTTTCTTTTACCTGTAAAATGAGTCTCAGATATATGTAACTAAGAAACATTCAAATCAAGATTAGAATGGGAATGTGTTTGCGGCCGACGTATTGTGGAAAATCACGCTGCGATATATTTTCAGACAACAGTAACGTATCTAATGGCGGAAACATCAACATCGCTTGCAGATACCAAATTAAATTCTATGTGCGGATTTCCGTTACAACCTTTCAGCCTACCCTACAACAGGGGAACTAATCCGTTTATATTTAGTGGCAATTTTATGGTAACGTATCTGATCAGGATGTCACATTCCGATCACCAAAGACGAGGAAGAAAATGTTTTGTGGAGAAGGAACCATATAATATGTTACAATACTGGATAGACACCTATCAACGATGTTTATCAAACTCCGGGCGCATTGCACCAAGGCTGAGCGTTGCCAGATGAACATGACATAAATTGCAACACTTGTTTTATCAGCCCTGCCCGATTTGAGTAGTGACAGGCTATATTCCACTGAACTATGACAGAGAGTTACCTCAACAAACAGAGATTGTATACGTAGTCATACCTTCAAAGAGGAACGTGTCGACTTCATTCCTGATCTCCAGCGGGGTGAGGCCCTTGCCATCAGCATCTCCGGCACTCAGCAGGACGTCCAGGAAGTCGAGGTAGCGGGTCTTGGGGGGTCCATCTCTCTCCTGCATACACACAGCACACATACACATAGGACAATCTTACACACACAGTACAATGTTACACACAGTACAATCTTAAACACACAGCACAATGTTACATACACAGAATATTACCATAGGGGACCTATTCTGTCCCTGAATCAAATTACTCTGTGAAATGAATAATACCAGTTGTTTATCAAGTTAGACACTGACCAAGGTCTGTCGCCTCTTGTCGATGATGTCTTCCGCCCAGCGATGTACAAAGTCACACTGCTTCTTAAACTTCTTCCCCTCGGGGGAGTTGTAAAAAATGAAGTCAAAGAAGTGCCAGAGGTTCCTGAAAACAATATTTTTTAATCATTCCCGTGCCCTACAATATTCATTTGCCAATTTCAATTATAGCCGCAAAACAAATCATATCTCTGGGTACTGTTAACACCGGCATCTATACAAAATAAAGACATTTGTAATGAATCAGGCTTTATTCTCTCAGATGAACTTAAATAAAATTTGACATTAAAGGCACAATACTGGATTGCAGGCACTTGTTCAGTATACAAAAGTCATGGACAGAAACTATTGATGAGAATGCCGGTTTAAAAAATCTACATGTCTGCATGAGTAACTGCCTAAATGATATATTAAGACCCAATAAGGGTTCTAGAAGCTTAAGGATAACTCTACACCTTCAGGAAACATTCCTACGATATGCCAGAAATGGCAATCTGACTTTGACTGTGATATTACAAGGAAAGACATGTAGATGCAGATACTGGATGAAGATATATAATGGAAGACGTTAAGCTACTCGACTTTCAGTAGAGATTTGTGTTTAGAATTATATATATATCAAAACAAAATTGTTTACAATGAACATGGTTGACAACAGCTTAGATGGAGTTTGTTTAAAGGTGAATGAGAGTTGTTGTCACACACACACACACACACACACACACACACGCACGCACGCACGCACACACACACACACACACACACACACACACACACACACACACACACAAACATACATACATACATACATACATACATACATACATACATACATACATACATACATACATACATACATACATACATACATACATACATACATACATACATACATACATACATACATACATACATAGCAACCAATCTCCAATCCCAATCTCATTAAAATCAGATCTTAGTTCTCGCTACCGTTAAACAAAGATCTGTGGATATCCCATTACGGGTCACATCAGACCGATCTTTCGCGAACTTTGGCCGACCAATGGAATCACTAACAAGAAGTTGACAATAGCTAATCAGAAGGCAGCCTTATCGAGCTTTCGGCACGAGTTTCAAACTGGCGGCTATGCTTCGAAGCATATTTTGACATATGCTCGTAAAATTAAAAATTGAAATTAAAAACTGAACAAAAGAACATTCTGGAATGACTAATAGATGGTCTAGACTGTATGAATACACACATAAAGCCTATAACTGTCTTTCGGAATACTCTGTGTGGTTTTTTCGAGGTTGCACGATCAAAAATCACATTCCAACTGTCACTTTCATTACCTGATAAGCAATGCTCTGATTAGTCAGATGAAAGGTCGTTCTGACATGACCCGCAATAAGCTGTCCTCAGATCTTTGTTAAGCGGTAGCGAGAACTAAGATCCGATTTTAATGATATTGTCAGCAACCCATGCTTGCCGTAAAAGGCGACTATGCTTTTCGTAAGAGGCGACTAAGGGGATGGGGTGGTCAGGCTCGTTGACCTGGTTCATGCATGTCATCGTTTCCCAATTGCGTAGATCGATTCTCATGATGTCAATCACTGGATTGTCTGGTTCAGACTCGATGGTTTACAGACCGCCGTCATATAGCTGGAATATTGCTGATGCGGCGTTAAAACAACAAACCACACAAACAAACATAAAACAAATCGAAGTACTATCAACTTCAATCGGAAAAAAATGTTTAAAATGCTATTGCAAAGAAGCAACACGTAGTGTCAGACTTTTTCGATCTTCAGAAAGCCTATGATACCAACTGGAAGCATGTCGTTCTAAATGTCTTTTGACTTGAGAGCCTGTTTACCTCATTATATATCACAGTTCTACACAGACAGACAATTTCAGGTACGAGTGGGCTCGACCCTGTCTGGCCATTATAATCAGAACGAGGGTGTTCCACAAGGCAGTATTTTGTCTGTCACATTATTTTGTATTTAATGATCTGGCACACCTATTAAAGTAGTTGGAGGCCAAGTTCTTGGGGCTTTGTTTTCGACCGCCACCTGACATTCTTGCCACATATAAAATATCTCAAGGCAATGTGCCTGAAAGCACTAGACTTGCTGAAAGTCATATCAAACTCTAAGTGGGCCGGAGGCCAGACAACCCTTTTCCATTTGTAAATGATGTTTGATTCGCTCAAAATTGGATTACGGTTCCATCATTTATGGTAAAACCTGAACAAGTAACTTACAGAAACTAGATTCAACACACCATCAGGGCTTAAGGCTCTGTCTGGGAGCTTAGTATCTCAGTTTTACGGTCCTTTGTTGACAGGTATTCAATAATAGCTAACTTGTTCGCATCTAGATATGGTTGCAATATTGCCCATGCGATGTAAACTTTTAACTAACTAACTCACTCACTCACTTATGTCTTGTGAGTACAACTAACTGTCAAGTACTTCACTTTAAAAGCTTTGGAAACTATCAGGCAATTACATCGCAAGTATTGATTTCTGCGTAAACACAGTCTTTTCTTTTTTAATTCGACCCTCGAAAGTAACATATTGACTTCAATTATTTCATTTACGTGTTTCACATGTAAGCAATGGTCTTACATTTCTCAAAGGAACGTTTCTATGAAACTCTATTGCTAGCATTGCCATGCTGTTCTAACAGTTGCAGTTGGTCTACATGTAAATATGTGGTTTTCAGGATGGCCCTATACATACCGGTTTCGGTCTGTCACCAGGGTGAGTATGTCATTCACTGCGTTGACATACGGGTGTGTTTGCCTAGAAACAAATACATAAACAGTTGTTTAATTCAACAGTGTAAAACACTGATTTATTTTTCATTAAGGATTTGACTGTTATGAATATAGTATCCCACGTAAAATACGGTCATTTTCCAAATATGTCTATATAATGCCTCGTATTCACCCATGCGGCTGTCTGTACAATGCCTCGTACTCACCCATGTTACTCTCAATATAATGCCTCGTACTCACCAATGTGGCTGTCTGTATAATGTCTCATACTCACCCATGTTACTCTCAAAATAATGCCTCATACTCACCCATGTTACTCTCAATATAATGCCTCATACTAACCAATGCGGCTGTCTGTATAATGCCTCATACTCACCCATGCGGCTGTCTGTACAATGCCTCGTACTCACCCATGTTACTTTCTATATAATGCCCCGTACTCACCCATGTTACTTTCTATATAATGCCTCATACTCACCCCTGTTTCTGTCTGTCTTATTCCCCGTACTCACCCCTGTTCCTGTCTGTCACATTCCCCGTACTCAACCCTGTTGCTGTCCGTCACATTCCCCGTACTCACCCCTGTCGCTGTCTGTCACATTCCCCGTACTCACCCCTGTTCCTGTCTGTCATATTCCCCGTACTCACCCCTGTTCCTGTCAGCCACATTCCCCGTACTCACCCCTGTTCCTGTCTGTCACATTCCCCGTACTCACCCCTGTTCCTGTCTGTCATATTCCCCGTACTCACCCCTGTTCCTGTCAGCCACATTCCCCGTACTCACCCCTGTTCCTGTCTGTCACATTCCCCGTACTCACCCCTGTTCCTGTCTGTCACATTTCCCGTACTCACCCCTGTTCCTGTCTGCCACAATTCCCGTACTCACCCCTGTTGTTGTCTGTCACATTCCCCGTACTCACCCCAATTGCTGTCTGCCACATTCCCCGTACTCACCCCTGTTCCTCTCAGCCACATTCCCCGTACTCATCCCTGTTGCTGTCTGACACATTCCCGTACTCACCCCTGTTCCTGTCTAACACATTCCCCGTACTCACCCCAATTGCTGTATGTTTTCCTTGACAGACATGGCGCACCTCAACAGGATATCAAATGTACACAGACTGATCATGTTAAACACCTCAAAGCTGGTGCCTTCCTCCACGTGCTTGTCAATCTTCTCCTGTTAAACAAACGTTGATACATGAAGATCTTCAATTTGAATTGTATTTAAGTTATATCGCGACGTGTCGGCTTGATGTCGAATGGTACCCTGAATCGACCAGAACAACTCTGAACTGGGGCGCCTCACATGAATGGACGCCGTTGCCCCCTAAAATCTCCTGAATTGTAGTCATAAAACAATCTCTCATCATAGTAAAACGATCGACACCTAACGGTGTTGCCATCAACTGTGGTCAAATATCAGTAGGTGTGACAATGCACGCAGCTGAGAGTTCATCTGACAACTGCAATCATGAAATGATTGATCATGAGATGACATGGTTGAAGTATGTACTCTTCTTACCATCATGATGTCAATGGCGTTGTTGGAGACGTCGACGTAGGGTTTGAGGATGTCGAAGTGGAAGGCGGGGGTGAGAAGGCGGCGAGATCGGTACCAGCGTTGTCCCCCCGCAATCAGGAGACCCTCCCCCAGCCAGGACACTAATGATTCATAGGTGACTCCAAATCCCCTTGGCTTCGGCTCTGTGCAATGAGAGGGTCAAAACTCGTTGAATATTAGTTTCGTTGATAATGAAATCGATTTATCAAAGATAAATAATATTCAGTAACATTAAATTGTTAAAACCTCATTTCAGATATCGTTGGGAGTAATTCAATACACATATTGATGAGTCCGGTCACCTGTGGACTTGATGATGGCTCTGATAGTGTCTGGATGGTACACCCTGATGATAGGATTGAGGGGCCCTATCCAGAGCCGGAAATACTTGGGGTATCTCCTCATCCATTCCTTCTCCACTTCAGCACGCTTCTCAAACTGCTTAGGTAGCTGAAATAAATCCATAATCATGATGTAAAGGGCAGAGGTGCTTCTCTGAAGTGTGCCAGAAACAGATTCGCCCTGATTATATTTCTTTGAAGATACTACTCAATCGTAACAAATGTTATATTTGGGACAACACTTTCTCAGTAAAGTATAGATTCTCGTACCTTTTGGGGTCCCAGCGGAGAAGCGAACCCACACTGCCAGAGTGAGGCATCTAATCGCCAGCAAAATCAGCGATCTAGTCCACTCAGCCACCGACGCTTCCACACAAAAAAATGAAAGTCCGAACATCTGGTTGTCTAGTTCGTGTGGGTTCGAATCCCGGACGGGACTATTACTCATTGGCATTCATATTACCCTTAACTATCACTAAGCGCGTCTTCTCGTTGCCACAAAGGCCGCCCCTATATCATGACGCTTCCGCCGGCGTATGGTGCTTGCTGGTGCCAAACGTACTCAACGACGTCTGTAAACACTCTGTCTTCTGTCATTACGAAATAGACAAAGCGGACTTTCGTCGGAGAAGATAACTCTTTGCAATCGACGGACGTTTTAGTTAAAGCCATGCCTTGGAAGGTACGATATGCTCGGATTCCTGCAGATCACGGTCTTCGCAAACACTGTGCGCGGACTGATGCGACGGTCTAACGCGGTTGCAACCGTTGACGTTGACGTCACGAATCTGTTCCGGAGATGCATCGTGCAAGTAGCAGTCTTCCGGGGCTACCACGTTTGTGGTAATTTCGCTACCTTCATTTGGGTACATCCAAGCCTTCGGGAAATATGGGCTTACGCAGCACCCATTTGTGCCATACCAATAGCCCCCTCTCTCTGCGCCGAAGTCAACCTGGCCCTAAAGGTTCAATTTGGCCAATTTATTTCATCAAGTGCATTTCATGCAGCGGGCGGAATGATTACTGTCCATCCAGACTATGTCCACAAGACCAGACTAACAGATGTATTCATGGACAGGAGCGCGAAGTGATGATTATGCGAACACGCTCTTCGTGTGTGTGGCATGGACTCAATTGTTTAAAGGTCGTCGTGAAATAGGTAGAATAGTGTTGACCATTTATTCCTTATATTTGTCTTGGCACAAAAGTGAAACAGAAACCCTATGAATTCTGTCTTGAACAGCAGTGATTGTTTTGGCAGTAGAGGCAACTGTAACACAAAAGAAACTTTACCATCGTTTTAAGATACTTAAGATGAAAAACCACAAAAGATAGATGCATGAAGAAATTGTGTTTAAAAACATCCAAATCTCAACGAAATCAACATTTTTAATGACAGTCATACAACATCCGATATTAGCATTACAGTTGCCCGAAATGAGGTGGGGTAGCAATTGCAAAAATAAGCTTTCAACGTAAAGGGCACAAACATCTAAAATCGCTCGTCAATGACACGTCATATTAATTTTGTTTGTTTCTTGTTTAACACCGCACTCAACAATAATCCAGCTATATGACGGCGGTCTGTAATTATCGAATCTGGACCAGACAATCCAGTGAGTGACATCATGAGCATCGATCTACATTATTCGGATACGATGACATGCATCAACCAAGTCAGTCGCCTCATCCGACAAGCATGGGTTGTTTAAGATCAATTCTAACCCGGATCTTCACGGGTCGTCACATTAATAGCGTGAATGACTACCCCCTCATACAAGACACTCTCCGGCACACAGAAAAAGTCAGGTGTTTGATTACGTCACGTGGAATACGTCGCCATTCTCCTTGGAGGGCCTGGACCAGTTCTTGTCGGTGAGCTTGAGGATGTGATCGATGTCGAACGCAACGATCCATGACATCCCAGAGGTGTTTTCTTCGGGACATGTCTGGGGATTGTGCAGGCCACGGCAACACGTTGACGTTGTTGGCTGCAAGGAACTTCTGTACGATTCGGGCCTAATAGGGCCTGGCGGTATCACACTGATAAAGGACACCGCGTGTCAGCTGTTGTAGAAATTGTAGGACAATCGGACGAAGAACGTCATCAGAAGACGACCTTCTGTCTGTCCCGTAGCTGCCAAGGATCTACGGTCTCTGACGACGATGTTGCTGTCCATTGTAAAGCCTGTAAACCCTAATTCTTTCCGCCCTGTGTGGCCTGGCCACTTGTCGGTCGACTGAATATGTGTCAAAAGGCATTCGTCGCTGATGACGTCACTGACAGGAATCGATTTCGGAGATCCACAGTACGTAAGTACTGGTCTTCATTGGGTGTAGTTGCCCTGGGCCTGTCAGTTTTCTTGGCCTTACTAATTTCTGCCCGGTCTGTATGGTTACAGGCTAGTTACAGCAACTAGCAACCAAAAGTTCTAGCAATGTGGGCATCGGTGGCTCTCATCTGTTTCATTCCAAGGGCCCGCTGCTTTGTCCGAGTGTCAGTCGTGGCATTTCTGTGTTTTTTTGAGTGTCTGACATGCCGTCAGTATCATCTATATACCCTTATTGCACGTTTAGTTTTGGCGTTTTTCACATTTTCGCATTTTCTTTTTAAAAAAACGTGCCGTGGACGTGTATCACATTCTGCATAGAGCATTGAGTTAGTTTGAACTTTTGTCTTTAATTTTTTGCAATTGCATTTTTAAAGTTTCTTTTGGGCGCCAGTATAGAAGAACTAGTTGCTACAGTAAACGACACAGTAACAACAGCAGTAACAGAAGTAACAGTAAAAATAACTATATGTACCCACCACCTTAGTCGACTTTGACAGAGAATACCAAATGGCCTAGAATGAGTTAAACTGACCCACCAAATGCAGGTTGCCGGTCCTCCAGGAGAAGTCCTTGACGCCCTGGCACTTGTTAAAGAAGCTGAAGAGACGCCGATACCAGACCAGGAACCTGATTACGCGGTACGCCACGTACAGGAGGACAGATGTCCCTAAAGACTGCAGAACAGTTTTACGATTAAAACGAGATACAAGCTCCAGCGGGTCCATGTTAACAAACCTCTCTCACCCACACCAGGGTGTGAATGAACCCTTCAATGTAAGTGTTCGCTCATTGGCCTGTGAGTTATGAGGAGTCACTGCGTGTGACGTCAAGTTTATATGTAGGTCTTCTTCTAGCGCACGAAAAAACGTGCTTCGTTTTGTCGGGGCCATAAAAGCCGTTTGCGGAGATGATGTCGTGCATATCATCGTCCAAGTGTTGGTGTGTCCCAGTTAATGACAATGTGCAACAACTCGCATAACTATATTTGCCCCTTGGGCTCCAATTCGTATCCCAAAGGAGTTAAGGTAAAGTAATATACGTTATAACCCGAGGAATAGAATTTATGGCTCTCAACTTCTTTATTATGAGGAACACAACGTTTCGGAGTATATACTTGAGGCAGAGAGCATATATATGTACATGTAAGAACAACAAAAGTTATGAATACACAATGCCATATAGAAAGTGGTCAAATGTAACAAATGTTATATTTGTGATAACACTTTCTTAGTAAAGTACAGATTCTAGTACTTTTTTGGGTTGAGTCCCATCCGGGATTCGAACCCACACCTGCCAGGGTGAGGCACCTAATCGCCAGCACACAATTGTCGGACTTTCATATTTGTGGAAGCCTCGAAGGCCGAGTGGGTTAGATCGCTGACTGAGTGTGCTGGCGATTAGGTGCCTCTGCCACTGTCATAGCCGTCGGGGTATCAGTGCAGAGGAAGTAGTTCGATCACATTTTGTGAGCACAATAAAAAAGGCGGAAGGTATCCGGTGTAATGCATTTTTTCCAAAAACAATATATATCATATCATCTCACAGAATAATCAAAGTGTGCTTTTCAAGAAATGCCCATTTTCTGAGCGATAAACAACATCCTTGAATTTTGATCACGCAGTTACATTCCAACGGTAGATGAGAGGTTAGCTGACTGCGAGTGACTATTTCAGCAGCGTACATACACTACCAGCACGAACTGAAGGAAAATCACGTGCAGATGTAGTATTGAAGGGCCCTTGCCTAAGGTCACCACTAAACAGAACCGGCAGGGCACATCACGTGGTAGGGCAGGGACATCACTTGGTAGGGCGGGGCACATCACGTGGTAGGGCACATCATGTGGTGGGGCAGGGACATCACTTGGTAGGGCAGGGCACATCACCTGGTAGGGCACATCACGTGGTAGGGCAGGGCACATCACTTGGTAGGGCTGAGACATCACTTGGTAGGGCGGGGCACATCACCTGCTAGGGCACATCGTGTGGTAGGGCAGGGACATCACTTGGTAGGGCAGGGACATCACTTGGTAGGGCGGGGCACATCACGTGGTAGGGCAGGGCACATCACTTGGTAGGGCAGGGACATCACTTGGTATGGCGGGGCACATTACCTGGTATGGCACATCACGTGGTAGGGCAGGGACATCACTTGGTAGGGCGGGCACATCACCTGGTAGGGCACATAGTGTGGTAGGGCAGGGGCATCACTTGGTAGGGCGGGGCACATCACCTGGTAGGGCATATCACGTGGTAGGGCAGGGCACATCACGTGGTAGGGTAGGGCACATCACGTAGTAGGGCAGGCCACATCGCTTGGTAGGGCACGTCTCGTGGTAGGGAAGGGTACATCACTTGAAAGGGCACATCACGTGGTAGGGCAGGGCACATCACTTGATAGGGCATATCACGTGGTAGAGTAGGGCACATCACTTGACATGGCATTACAACTTGTAGGACAGGGCACATCACCTCCGGGATGCCATCACCTGCACCTGCATACAGCCAGGTTGTATTCTTTAGTTACACTACTCAGCTGTGCTGCCGAGGGAATGACTCATCACTAGATGCGTGGAAAATTGCTCAATGTATCTAAAAGCAACATGACTATGTTACTAGTTAATTGATATTATCTGCTAGCATGGTGACATGACTTATTGCAGCTGTGGGTGGAAAAATGGTTTCAGGAAACATGATACTCCCACTATCCGTGAAGCACGTAGCTGTAATATGAGGTTATTTTCTGCACAAACTGTGTGAACAGTAATCTGTAAATGCAAGGGCCAAGTACTAGTCTTTAACATGTTACAGAGAGAAGAAGAACAACTTTGAAAAGGGGCCACAAAAATGTCAGTGAAAGGGGCAACGCAGAAGTGGTATCTGCAAATTGAGCCAGTATATACTCAATATTACCCATCCTAATTCCCTGAATCTATTCATCCTTTACTATCATTTCCTAGCTAATATTTCAAGCCATAGAATAAACTATACACGTGAAACTGGGTCTCCTTGGCGACAACTTGCTGTGATATTAAAGAAAGAGCCTCCAAATCTGTTTACCAAAACACTTGATTGTATACTATTAGGTTTTTATCCACTTTTGAATACTTAGACCGAAATTGAAAAAATGTAGCATGGAATGGAACTTAAATATTAATAACTGTGTCAAAAGTCTATCCAAAGTATATCAATAACTAGGAGTCCCAATAGCTGCTAAGATTCAGTGTAGTCCATCATATCAGGACCCGTGTAGATCCGGGGTAAAAGTCTTCAACAACCCATGCTTGCCGTAGAAGGCGACTATGCTTGTCGTAAGAGGCAACTAACGGGATCGGGTAGTCAGGCTCGCCAATTGCGTGGATCGATGCTCATGATAATTATCAATCACTGGATTGTCTGGTCCAGACTCGATTATGTACAGACCGCCGTCATATAGCTGGAATATTGCTGAGTGCCGCGTTAAAAAAACAACCAACCAACCAACCATCATATCATAAATGAATCTGGTTATGTCTCCTATATACCTGCCCGGGACAAAACCTTTCTGACATCCATTTTTGATCAAAGACAAGATCTGTTTTAATCCTATTTGATTTAACAAATGATACTAATTTATAAGAAATATTTAGCAGTGATATTGACCGCCACGTTTTCAAAATGTCTTTGTGTGTTCTTTTCTTTCGGGGAGCATGTCATCAATCCTTCCTATCTGTCAGTTTCTCAGAAATTGTCGAATTTATTTGGTGGAACTAAATCTTGAATATATTCCTGGGATCGATATAAATTATTTTGTGAAAATCTATTACTTTTTGGCGATACGCAGTGTTTCGAAATTAAGCCAGTTTTCAAGGGGAAGTGTATACAGAATAACTGACAGGACACATTCATTCCTAAATGCCAAGCAGCAAAACTATTTTCTTAAGGATATTTATCTCTTGTTGGCACCGTCCGTAATTTCCAT
Organism: Haliotis cracherodii; assembly: GCF_022045235.1. NCBI lineage: Eukaryota > Metazoa > Mollusca > Gastropoda > Lepetellida > Haliotidae > Haliotis > Haliotis cracherodii. Next base: position 27,317,287 of record NW_027266319.1, on the reverse strand, counting down.
GTGAAAACAATTTGCATACAAAGGAAGATGATAGCAAGTTAGACTTATAGATCAGCTATGTGTGCCTAACATCATCATTGAGGGACCCACACTGTTCAATGAAAACAAACCACTTGTTATCTTAACACGAACATTGGCTGAAATATAGGCATGCACCGAGATGAGCTGCAACACTGTTATCTGATCTCGATGTAATCGAGTGTTGAAATTAGATGCACATCTTCCATGTTACAGCTGATATTGTCAAATTCCTGACAACCATAAATATTATAGATACACTGAGGATAGAATATATCTGTTATCCAAATACACAGGAAATTATTAGATACGCTCATATGAACGACGATTAGACATGTATTTATTTTGTTTATTATTCAAAACTATAGTATTATGGGTCTTAACGACACAACATGTTTCAAATTTGAATATGGTCTCAAAATGTCTACCAAAACACTTTTGAAAGCTTTATTGAGGTCTTGAATGTTGAATCCTTGATAAAACAGTTTTTGAGCCGGAATCTTTGAATTCTGCGTAGAAAGAGCGTGCTCCACTGTGCTACATACGTAGACATGTGGACAACACAATCTGGAGCTGTCGAAATATTGTTCGAGATAAAGGGAATGTTAACAGGAAAATCCCTCTTGTTTTTGTCACTCTGAAGATTGATGCACGAATCTAAATTTGAAACAGATCAGGCGGTCACACTGGTCTCATATTTCTAGTTCAGTGGGTAAATCAGTGTAAGACAATTGGCTATTTGTTGTTATTGAACATATCAGATCATCGATAATACCTGAAGCTTAAGTTAAACTTCTTGGCCAAATTCCCTTGTTTTTGGTATTGTTAATCCTAACAGAAATCCAAATTCATATGCATAAAGAAACAGATCAGCAAGACGGGGAGCACAGTTGGTGCCCACGTTAATGTCTACTTCTTACCTTAATGTTACCCAGATGTCATCAAGGATAACGTTAAGCATTCCACGTATTGTTTTCTCAGTAAACGGCAGATGACATTCGCTATATTTGTGACAAATCTTTCTGAACACACGCACACAATTCTCATACACGTTTTTCCTGTTGAGATATAACTGTTTCGTGTCTCAGCACATGTTCAGGCAAACTGTAGTATATCATGTTCGTATTTATGATGGTGATTCAAAGCACAATTATTCCTTACAGGTTTAATGTTACACAAACAATGGTAACGTGTGGTTATTCCAACAGTGACAGGGGCACAGTGCCTATATTTGTGGAGTAAGTTAAAGTGTTAATGAAGGCTGAAAACAATAACAATAAATCCAAAACAATTAATGTTAAATTTGTATGTGCGCTTTCAGCGTGGGCACGGAAATAGAATGTCCGCCTTTTGTTAGAATGTTCAGAGTCAATATGTTCCGCTGGAAAGTTCAGTGTCTGTGTCTGGCGAACACCCACAGTCCTTCAGTGGACTTCATTACGCATGCAGTCCTTCGTCCTACTTTGTGGCTCATATCTACCTCTAACTTGTATCTGAAAAAAAAACCACACAAAACATTCATGTTGAATTTTGTATTAGCCATGAACATTAAAATCAATGGTCAAGATTAATGGTTTTACAGATGTTAAGTTTAATATTTGAAACTGACTTCAGTCTTCTAAAACGTTTTCATTGCAACACGCTCATTTAAATTTGGAAAGTATGTTTCGAGTTTATGGCATCGGAGAATGCATATTTGTTAAATACCTTTGAAGAATTCTTCCAAGCATGACCTTTTCCTCATTTAGGGCGAAATGTTGTCCGATACAGTTTCTGAAACGTAAATGTCAATATGAACAATGTCACATTCTCACATAATCTCACTTATTTCTGCACACATAAATCTGATTCATGGACAAGAGGATGTAACAGAAAAAGCGAGGGCATAAACTGAACACATACCTACGCTGTTGTCGGAAATTCACAATGATCTCTTAATGATTGTCGCTCATGTTTACTTGAAAAGAAAGTCTTAGAGCTAATTTCTTGACAGTGATGGTCATGCAGAGATATCAATAACACGAGGTTGAATTGTACGAGATACGTGTAATACTACAGGTTTCAGTATCAAGTACAGCGTTATTACCATGGGCAACTAGGATACACCAAAGATCCCAAAAGTAGGGAGGGACTTGCTTGACACACCAACTACAGCTGTAGTAGTACCATGGGCCACTAGCATTTATTAACCCTTCAGAGAGACTTATTGACATACAACAGTTGTAGTATTACCGTGCATCACTATGTCAACAGAAACCTACAGCGAGACTGGCTTGACATACAACAGTTGTAGCATTACCATGTATCACTATGTCAACAGAAACCTACAGAGAGATTGACTTGACACACCAACTACAGCTGTAGTAGTACCATGGACCACTAGCATTTATTAACCCTTCAGAGAGACTTGCTTGACATACAACAGTTGTAGTATTACCGTGTATCACTATGTCAACAGAAACCTACAGCGAGACTGGCTTGACATACAAAAGTTGTAGCATTACCATGTATCACTATGTCGACAGAAACCTACAGAGAGACTGGCTTGACACACAACAGTTGTAGCATTACCATGTATCACTATGTCAACAGAAACCTACAGAGAGACTGGCTTAACACAAAACAGTTGTAGTATTACCGTGTATCACTATGTTAACAGAAACCTACAGAGAGACTGGCTTGACACACAACAGTTGTAGTATTACCGTGTATCACTATGTTAACAGAAACCTACAGAGAGACTGGCTTGACACACAACAGTTGTAGCATTACCATGTATCACTATGTCAACAGAAACCTACAGAGAGACTGGCTTGACACACAACAGTTGTAGTAGTACCTTGTATCACTATGTTAACAGAAACCTACAGAGAGATTGGCTTGACACACAACAGTTGTAGCATTACCATGTATCACTATGTCAACAGAAACCTACAGAGAGATTGGCTTGACGTACAACAGTTGTAGCATTACAATGTATCACTATGTCAACATAAACCTACAGAGAGATTGACTTGACACACAACAGTTGTAGCATTACCATGTATCACTATGTTAACAGAACACTACAGAGAGATTGGCTTGACACATCAACTACAGCTGTAGTATTACCGTGGGCCAGCAGAGAAGGGAATGTATGCGTAGTGGTCTTTCTTCTGGATGTTCTCGGGCAGAAACCGATCGGGATCATACACATCCGGATCCTCCCACACTTCCGGGTTGTGATGAATATTCCATATCCCCAGTGTGATGAGGGTTCCTACTGGAAAGACCTTCCCGTCAATGTTCATGGGATTCTCCAGTCTCCGACTGACGAACGGAACGGGCGAGTGGAACCTCATCCCTTCCTTCAGACATCGCGTCAGATACTCCATCTTGGGGATGTCATCCCTAATAACATATACATGTTTCATGAAGCTTCAACATACTCAAACCTCACCAACCCAATCGGCGAATATATTAACATGTAGAGGCTCAACATGTCCGGGAGTATGATCTATAATTATACAAGGCCATGTGTTCTGCAACCCTACTGCTAACTACAGTACCAAACTCATTGTTTTTTCTGCGATAACCAGATGATGTAGCTTATTGGGCGATGTGTCCTACCACTCCTGTGATATGCCTGACTTGGCAATCCGCTTCACAGGCAGGTTTGCCTCATTAAGTGATGTCCCCTACCGTATGATGTGCTCTACCAGATGATGTGCCCTCTCAGGGGAGATGCCCTACCCAGTCATGTGCCCTACAATGTGATCGAAAGGTTGTACCCAAACAGGTAATGTGCTCTACCAGGTGATGTGCTCTACCAGGCGATGTGCTCTACAAATGGGTGGGCTCTACCATCAATGTGTCCTACTAGACGATGTCCCCTACCGTATGATGTGCTCTACCAGATGATCTGCCCTTCCAGGGGAGATGCCCTACCCAGTGATGTTCGCTACAATGTGATCGAAAGGTTGAACCCAAACAGGTTATGTGCTCTACCAGGGGATGTGCCCTACCAGGCGATGTGCTCTACAAATGGGTGGGCTCTACCAGTTGATGTGCTCTACCAGGCGATGTGCTCTACCAGTGGGTGGGCTCTACCATCGATGTGCCCTACTAGGCGATGTCCCCTACCGTATGATGTGCTCTACCAGATGATCTGCCCTTCCAGGGGAGATGCCCTACCCAGTGATGTTCCCTACAATGTGATCGAAAGGTTGTACCCAAACAGGTTATGTGCTCTACCAGGGGATGTGCCCTACCAGGCGATGTGCTCTACCAATGGGTGGGCTCTACCAGTTGATGTGCTCTACCAGGGAATGTGCTCTACTAGGGGATGTGCCCTACCAGGTGATGTGCCATCCCAGGGGATCTGTTCTACTTCGTGATGGGCTCTACCATGTGATGTGCCCTACCATGTAGTGTGCCCTACCAGGTGATATGTCCTACCAGGTGATGTGCCCTACCAGTTGATGTGCTCCACCAGTGGGTGGGCTATACCAGTTGATGTGCTCCATCACAGGGATTTGTTCTACTTTGTGATGTGTCCTACCCAGTGATGTGCCCTACCAGGTGATTTGCCCTACCATGTGATGTACTCTACCAGGTGATGTGCCCTACCAGGTGTTGTGTCCTACCAGGTTATGTTCTCTACCAGTGGGTGGGCTCTACCATGTGATGTGCCCTACCAGTTGATGTGCTCCACCAGTGGGTGAGCTCTACCAGTTGATGTGCTCCACCACAGGGATCTTTTCTACTTTGTGATGTGCCCTACCAGGTGATGTGTCCTACCAGGTGATGTACCCTACCAGGTTATGTACCCTACCATGTTATGTGCCCTACCAGGTGATGTGCTTGGACTCTCTTCCGTCCAGCAGTGTGTCCAGTTCCTTCTGTATACGGGTCTGGAACTCGGGTTTGGAGGCCATGGTGAACAGCGTCCATGATATCCCACTGGCCGTTGTGTCGTGACCTTTACAAGAATGAAACATAGACCAAAATATCCACTTGAAATAAAGGTCTTAAAGAGAAACAATAGATCCTACATATAACTCGTCTAAGTCAATCGTAATGAATCTGTACTTTTCGTGTACATTTAAGAATAGACTTTGACTTTCACTTTAAAGAGTGAGGGCCAAGCATTATATGAACGTCATCGCAAGCTCCGACGTCCATACAGTTTGGCCCTCACTCTATGAAGGATCATACTCCAATGAATGTACCATGTCAATTCTTATCATTTTTTATCACAATTTCTTACCTCAAAGGATGTAGGCCTAGATCTGTGTGACTTCATGTTTACGCTGTAACAACCAGCTGTATCGCGGAATAAAATAGTTCCTCATTACGAGAGGGATCACGAGCGTATGTATGAGATGCGAAAGGTATGTTAAGGACTACCACAGTAAGTCAGTCACAATGACAGCACGTCGTAATACATTTACATCAAGTACAAGATGTCAAATGGCCGACACGACACACGTGACGGGAGAGATTTCCGATGTTAATGAACCTGTTGCGTTTACATGTTTAGTCATCATTGATCAACTGGCCGATCATTGAAAGGTGAATAAAGATGCGTCAAACAGACACTAAGGTAAATTCATAGGTTGCTGGAGACGGTCACTGTCAGCCTAGACACGGATCGAGTCGATACTACGATAGTTTGGTTGTGCATTTCTTCGTTTTGTTCACTACGATGGATCGTAGAGAGGGTATTCGTGAACGATCATGCAGTCAAACCCTCTGACATTCCTCAATGCATACTAAAACGCTGAAGATTAAAGGGTCTAAATTATCAGAAAAAACGCTTCTGCATGTATTCGTGCTGGGGAATTCCCAGGGGTTCCCCCAGGAATGTGAAAGTAGTCCGTCAGTGTTGACGCCATTTCAAGAACACGGTCTCGTGAAAAACGTATGAACGTCCAATTGTGTCCTTCAGACACTTACATTGTATGAACGTCAATGTCGCGGTCATGTGACCGACCTTTCGTCCTATGGAAACGCCGTATATCGTATAAACTTCAAATAAGACAAATATTTGTCGATAAATCTATTTTTTCTAATCCCTTTGCTGAGACGAAGACTAATACAGGTGACTACGAGCGACTATATTTAGCACTTCGCAGCGCAAGTTCATTACCAGCACGAACTGAAGGGAAAGCACCTGAAGATGTAATATTAAAGCGCTATTGACCAAGGTCAGCGCGGAATAGAACCACTCGCAGCCACCGATTCTTACCCTGATTGTAACCACGTGATCAAAACTTAAGGATGATGTTTATCGCTGGCAAAATGAATATTTCTTGAAAAGCACACTTTGCAATGTTTGTCATAACTGTAAGTAATATACCTTATCGGCGGAATGGCTAGCATGTTAAGACAACGACATATTTCACAGACAGTCGTCCGACAAACAGAGGTAGGCTTAGTGGCCATACCTGCAGTGAGGAACGTGTCGACTTCATTCCTGATCTCCAGCGGGGTGAGGCCCTTGCCATCAGCATCTCGTGCACTCAGCAGGACGTCCAAGAAGTCGAGGTAGCGGGTCTTGGGGGGCCCATCTCTCTCCTGCATACACACAGCACAATGTGACACACATGGGACAATGTTACACACACAGTACAACGTTATATACACAGCACAATGTTACACACACAGTACAACGTTATATACACAGCACAATGTTACACTCACAGCACAATGTTACACACACAGTACAACGTTATATACACAGCACAATGTTACACTCACAGTACAATGTTACACACACAGTACAACGTTATATACACAGCACAATGTTACACACACAGTACAATGTGACACACATGGGACAATGTTACACACACAGTACAAAGTTACACACACAGCACAATGTTACACTCACAGCACAATGTTACACACACACAGTATAGTGTGACATACAGTGCATATTACACCCACAGCATAATGTAACATACATATTTAATGTCACATCCTCAGTACAATGTTACGCACATAGGACAATGGTACACAGGGTACAATGTTACATACACAGTACACTCTTACACACACTGTGTAATTTTACATAAACGGGACAATGGTGCACACAGCACAATGTTAAACACACAGTACAATGTTACATACACAGTACAATGTTACATACACAGTACAATGTAACACATAGGACAATATTACATAGAGTACAATGTTACACACACAGTACAAAGTTACACACACAGTACAATGTTACATACACAACGGGGCGGTCTGGTAGCCTAGTGGGTAAAGCGTTTGCTCGTCACGCCGAAGACCCGGGTTCGATTCCCGACATGGGTACAATGTGTGAAGCCCATTTCTGGTGTCCCCCGCCGTGATATTGCTGGAATATATTGCTGAAAACGGCCTAAAACCATACTCACTCACTCACTCACTACATACACCACACAATGTTAAAGTCTCAGGACAAGGTTACACACACAGTACAAAGTTACACACATAATACAATGTTACATACACAATACAATGTTACACACACAGGACAATGTTACACACACAGTTCAATATTACACACACAGTACAATGTTACACACACAGGACATTCTTACACACATAGGACAATGTTACACACACATGACAATGTTACACACACAGGACAATGTTACACATACATTACAATGTTACACCCACAGTACAATGTTATACACACGGGACATACACAAGGCAATGTTACATACACATAACAATATTATATAAAAGTAAATTGTTCCATAAAAAGGACACAGTTTCGGCGAAGGGGTTAGGAGACTACTTACTTAGGCATTACTCTTGAATGAATTATACACAGTAGCATGTTACATATACTACAATGTTACACACACACACACACACACACACACACACACACACACACACATAATGTAACAACACACACAGTACAGTACATTATTATAGGGAACACATTCTGGCCCTGAATTTCCATGGGCATTACTCTGTGAAATGAATTATATAAATTGTTTATCAAGTTAGACACTGACCAAGGTCTGTCGCCTCTTCTCGATGATGTCTTCCGCCCAGCGATGTACAAAGTCACACTGCTTCTTAAACTTCTTCCCCTCGGAGGAGTTGTAAAAAATGAAGTCGAAGAAGTGCAATAGGTTGCTGAACACAAAACAAATCCTGCTTGTCATGCTCGATCTAGATATTAGTTCTACAAACTCAAAGAAGGCCAATCAAAAACTTATTCATTTATTTATGCTCCTCCTAGAAAAGGGGTGGGGTGGGTGGGTGGGTGGGTGGCTGGGGGATGGGTGGGCGCTGTAATGTTTTTTAAATAACATGTCTGTATTTGTCCGAAAAAGTAAATCTGACTGTTTTTTGTCGGAGACGCTATGAAGGTCTGGTGACGCGCTATGAATGTCTGCTATCTGCGGACACACTATGAATGTCTGCTATCTGCGGACACACTATGAATGTCTGCTATCTGCGGACACACTATGAATGTCAAGCGAGGCACAATGAATGTCAGACGTGGTTGGGGTGAGGTGTGTGTGTGTGTGTGTGTGGTTGTGTGTGTGTGGGGGGGGGGGGGGGGGGGGGGGGTATGGAGGGAGAGACGATATATTTTTGTTTGCAACAACTGCAAAGACAGATATTTGTTTTTAAACCAGTGTCCGGGGTATAATTATTCAAGAATTTTCTGGGGGAATCTAATTTTCGATAACTTCCCAGGACTAGTATAAGCAGCCACACAAACGTGCATGCAATCCAGAATCCCATTTCACCTCACCTCACCATATGGCTAATAGTCTGGTGCTGCACTAATGGTATTAGATGGTCTACACTTGTAATGTGTGCTGTTCAGAATGCCCACATACTTACATGTTTCGGTCTACAGCCAGGGCGAGTAAGTCATTCACTGCGTTTACATACGGGTGTGTGTGCCTGAAAAATATATATAAGAATGTTTAATTTAAAAGTTTTTCAACGCTTTATTTGACAAATAAGGGTTCGACAATAAAGTATAAAAATAAAGTCTCGCATGTTAAATAGGCATTGTCCCAAATACGAATCCCTCTTTAAATACACAGCATAATGTCTTTCCAGTTAACAGTAGTGTACATACCCGTTGAAGGTTAAGTTGTCTACATCACAGTTCTTACAACAACCAATTTATTATAGAACGGTGAAGATTTTCTGTAGGTGTTTAAGGGCAGTAAACTATTACTGCAATATATCGTCCAACGCCGTTGCTGTTATCAACAATGTAGAATGAAACCGTTATTAGCACAATCATCCGGACTCCCGTGTCTGGATTAACGAACTATCGGTATGTACTAAAATAAATGCTTCCTGTGTATAGATAGACATCCCCAGTAGAAATGGTTAGGAAGCAGTATTCCCGGATTAACCCTCACGTTGCCGTCTGTCTCATTCCTCATGCCTAAGCACGATGATGTCTGTCCAATTCCCTGGACACATTCATGTTGCTGTCTGTCCAATTCCGCACACTCATCCAATTTGTTGTTTGTCAAATTTCCGGTACTTACCCATGTTGCTGTCTGTCTAATTCTCCATACTCTCCAATGTTGCTGTCTGTCTAATTCTCCATACTCTCCAATGTTGCTGTCTGTCTAATTCTCCATACTTTCCAATGTTGCTGTGTGTCAAATTCTCCATAATCTCCAATGTTGCTGTCTGTCTAATTCTCCATACTCTCCAATGTTGCTGTCTGTCTAATTCTCCATACTCTCCAATGTTGCTGTCTGTCTAATTCTCCATACTCTCCAATGTTGCTCTCTGTCTAACTCCCCGAACTTACCCATGTTGCTATCTGTCTAATTCTCCATACTCTCCAATGTTGCTATCTGTCTAATTCTCCATACTCTCCAATGTTGCTGTGTGTCTAATTCTCCATACTCTCCAATGTTGCTGTGTGTCTAATTCTCCATACTCTCCAATGTTGCTGTCTGTCTAATTCTCCATACTCTCCAATGTTGGTGTGTGTCAAATTCTCCATAATCTCCAATGTTGCTGTCTGTCTAATTCTCCATACTCTCCAATGTTGCTGTCTGTCTAATTCTCCATACTCTCCAATGTTGCTGTCTGTCTAATTCTCCATACTCTCCAATGTTGCTCTCTGTCTAACTCCCCGAACTTACCCATGTTGCTATCTGTCTAATTCTCCATACTCTCCAATGTTGCTATCTGTCTAATTCTCCATACTCTCCAATGTTGCTGTGTGTCTAATTCTCCATACTCTCCAATGTTGCTGTGTGTCTAATTCTCCATACTCTCCAATGTTGCTGTCTGTCTAATTCTCCATACTCTCCAATGTTGCTGTCTGTCTAATTCTCCATACTCTCCAATGTTGCTGTCTGTCTAACTCCCCGAACTCACCCATGTTGCTATCTGTCTAATTCTCCATACTCTCCAATGTTGCTGTATGTCTAATTCTCCATACTCTCCAATATTGCTCTGTGTCTAATTCTCCATACTCTCCAATGTTGCTCTCTGTCTAATTTACCATACTCTCCAATGTTGCTGTCTGTCTAGTTCTCAATACTATCCAATGTTGCTGTCTGTCTAACTCCCCGAACTCACCCATGTTGCTATCTGTCTAAATCTCCATACTCTCCAATGTTGCTGTCTGTCTAATTCTCCATACTCTCCAATGTTGCTGTCTGTCTAACTCCCCGAACTCACCCATGTTGCTATCTGTCTAATTCCCCATACTCTCCAATGTTTCCGTCTGTCTAATTCTCCATACTCTCCAATGTTGCTGTCTGTCTAATTCTCCATACTCTCCAGTGTTGTTGTCTGTCACATTCCCGTACTCACCCCTGTTGTTGTCTGCCACATTCCCCGCACTGACCCCTGTTGTTGTCTGTCACATTCCCGTACTCACCCCTGTTGTTGTCTGTCACATTCCCCGCACTGACCCCTGTTGTTGTCTGTCACATTCCCCGTACTCACCCCTGTTGTTGTCTGTCACATTCCCCGTACTCACCCCTGTTGTTGTCTGCCACATTCCCCGTACTCACCCCTGTTGTTGTCTGCCACATTCCCTGTGCTCACCCCTGTTGTTGTCTGCCACATTCCCGTACTCACCCCTGCTGTTGTCTGTCACATTCCCTGTACTCACCCCTGTTGCTGCCTGTCACATTCCCCGTACTCACCCCTGCAGCTGTATGTTTTCCTCGACAGACATGGCGCACCTCAACAGGATATCAAATGTACACAGACTGATCATGTTGAACAACTCAAAGCTGGTGCCTTCCTCCACGTGCTTGTCAATCTTCTCCTGTTAAACAAATGTTGATACGTTAAGATTCTCACGCCAAAGTGATTAAGTATGGATTTACGCCGCTTTTAGCAATATTTCAGCAATATCACAGCCGGGAACACAAGAAATGGGCTTCACACAATGTACCCATGTCGGGAATCGATCCGGATCTTCAGCGTGACGAGCAAACGCTTTAGGCTACCCGACCGCCCCCTCGCACCAACGAATGACCTTCGCACACACCATAACCATGAGGGGAATGGAACCCGGGTCTTCAGCGTCACAAGCGTCAACCACTTGGCTAACCTCTGTGCTGAGCCTGACAAAACCATGTTCGCTTAACGCATAATGTTGAATTTGGATTACAGAAAACTATGTTTATGACGAACACGCTTATTACGAACTTATTTTTGTGTCCTGGCCAGTTGTTGTATATGTGCTTATAACGAACTGATCCGTGAAGATCCGAGTTAGAAGAGGTCTTCAGCAACCCATGCTTGCCGTAAAAGGCGACTATGCTGGTCGTTAGAGGCGACTAAGGGGATATGAGGGTCAGGCTCGCTGACTTGTTTGATGTATGTCATCGTATTCCAATTTTGTGTATATCGATGATTATGGTGTCCATCACTGCCTAAATGCCCAAAAGCAATCATATGTTCGTAGGGATATTTGTTCCGTGTGGTGGAGGCCGTCATCCCTAGTTTCCACGTGTATTACCTACTGCATAGTCAATGAACATTGGCTCTATTCAATGAACATTGGCTCTGTTCATGAAAAAATCAACAAAGTGAATACAATAAAATGTAATAACAAATCAGACCTTTGCGTTATATGATGATAAATGGACCTACACTATTAATTGAAAAATATACAATTGTTTATACAAGATGTATATTGACTGAAAAATGGCACGTTATTAAATTATCAGATATCGTTACACATCTAGTGAATCTGAAGCTAATAAGCAATATTTCTGATAAAATATATATTATGACTGCACTATTGTGCTCAGATTGTATCTGTAATTTGAAGGCACGGGAAATGAAAAATATATTTTAATATGTGTTCATCTAAATGAAAATCAGATGTTACATGTTATGAAAACTAACATATTCTTGCTTCCTAACAACACGGTTTCAAAAAACATTTATTTAAGAGGTTTTTCAACTTTTCCCTTACCGTGACTCGACCTTTTTCCCATTTTATTGGATAGACAGTCAACAGTGGCGTAATCTTACTAAGACGTAATCGCAACTTCAATTTCATAAAATCAGGTCTTTAACTGCGATGTATTCCTCTCTGCGTGAAGATATGACGATACCTTCTTCTTGTGCCAATCAGATGTCAGCTTTCTAAAACGATTCGGTTTTATTTCTTAACCACTTCGTTTCGGGAGTTTCGACCGTTTAAGCCGAAAACCACCACAGAGCACAACTATTACACTCGATAGCAGAACCTGTAGGATGTAGATGGCGCTTAGAAACAAGAAGGGGCATAACATTTCTACAACAATATAACAATAAAGATTTAATTTTATACATTCAGAACCCCCCGATTAAATTCATTTTCTGTTTGCAAAAATCCAATATGCCTGTCTGAATGTTTCCCCCACTCGTACCGAGAGTTTGGTACTCTCTTCGGTGCTTGGTTGGTTAGAACATTCACCTGTCGCGACGTTCTATGGAGAAATCCTCAGACCTTCAGACTTTAGACATAGAAGTAATTTTCCGTATGCTTTGCACCACTGACGTAAATATATTCAGACAATATTGAATTACTTAATTTACCAGTAATTACCTCGCCCATCGCACCTGAGGTACGATAGTTTTCAGAAATAGAACACGCAGGTAAGACGCTCTGACGAAATTCCAACTGTATTTCACCCCAGAAATGTGAGAATCACACGATGTTAATTAAAAGCCTGATATTTCGTTCAAACCAAACCCCGTCAATTTTACTACTGACCTGAGAACACCTTTAGAAATGTATTCTACATTATGCTTTATATAATATCTGAGATTAGCATGTATCAATTGCAACCTTGGAAATATCGAGATGTCATGGTTGAAGGCATTTACTGTCAAGTACTCGGCTTACCATCATGGTGTCAATGGCGTTGTTGGAGACGTCGACGTAGGGTTTGAGGATGTCGAAGTGGAAGGCGGGGGCGAGGAGGCGGCGAGATCGGTACCAGCGTTGTCCCCCCGCAATCAGGAGACTCTCTCCCACCCAGGGCACTAATGTTTCATAGATGGCTCCAAATCCCCTCGGCTTTGGCTCTGTGCAATGAGAGGGTCAAAACTCGTTGAATGACTGAAACTCGTTCTCTGATTATGAAATCGATTTTCGTATTGAAACACAAATATACTTGACGTTGACCAAAATATTTTGAAACTATTATCAAAGTACCAATGCTAATATCTGACAGAAATGTGTGTCTTCACAATGGCAAGGACTGGCATCAAATAGCAGGAATATTGCTGAATGCGGCGTTAAACAGCAAACAAAACATATCTGCCATGGCAAAAACTATATTAATAGCGTTCCCTTGCTATACTTCTGGGTTCCCGTGCCTCTGTCTTGTAGCACCATGGGGATGGAACATGGGCATGCCTTCAACTTTGAGACAAGGACACGCCGAAATTGTGAATACTATTTTTTTATGGACAAAATATTGCAGAAGAATAAGTCAAATATTTTACTCAAGTATAATGTACTTCGCATTAGATGTCAGTGTGGTGTCACTGTGGTCAATGCTTTGAGTAGTGTATTGAGCCTGTACTCGCTTACATGACAAGCCAAAGTGTAGGCCATAGACTTCTACTCGGCAAATAGTGATGTCCTTTACGCATACTGAAGGAGGTTTAGTTAATCTTCAGCGCCTTATTTTTATATATGGGGCGGTGGGGTCGCCAAGTGGTAAAAGCGTTCGCCCGTCACGCTAAAGGCCAGGGTTTGATTCCCCACATGGGTACAATATGGGAAACCCTTTTCTGGTGTCCCGCGCCCGCCGTGATAGCGCTGAAATGTTGCAAAAAACCATACTCACTATCCGTTTATATATATATAAAAAACGTTACACGATCGAAACCTTTGATCAAAAAGTTTTCTTGGTCCAAGTTGGGCTGTTTACACCCATCAAAAAATGTTTGCTATTGTCATATGCATTTTGTGTATTGCCATGTTGAGTAATATAGCAAGTAAACGCGGTGGTATAGCGAGGGAACGTAGAAGAAGAGCGAGTAAGCGCAGTAGTATAGCGAGGGAACGTGGTAGTATAGCGAGTAAACGCGGTATAATTATAACGAGTAAACGCAGTAGTATAGCGAGGGAACGTGGTAGTATAGCGAGTAAAAGCAGTAGTATAGCGAGGGAACGCGATAGTATAGCGTGTACACGCGGTAATATAGCGAGTAAACGCTGTAGTATAGCTAGTAAACGCATTAGTTTAGCGAGTAAACGCAGTAGTTTAGCGAGGGAACGTGGTAATATAGCGAGAAACACAGTAGTATAGCGAGGGGAACGCGTTAGTATAGCGTGTACACGCGGTAATATAGCGAGAAAACGCTGTAGTATAGCGAGTAAACGCATTAGTTTAGCGAGTAAACGCAGCAGTATAGCGAGGGAACGTGGTGGTATAGCGACTAAACGTGGTATAATAGCGAGTAAACGCAGTAGTATTGCGAGGGAAGGCTGTATTATAGGATGTATTATAGGGAGTAAAAAGCAAATCGAGGCAACGCAATAGTAAATTGAGGGAATGCGACAGTACTGCTAGGCAACGCGATAGGATAATGAGGGAATGCGCTGGTATTGCGAGGGAACAAGATAAATATATTTTTTAGCATGGCAGGTAGAAGTTTCCATATGGTTCTATCTATAATGTGAGACTTTAATTATTCTTATTGAACAAGCATAACTTTTTGCATTTCTTTACAGTTGAAACATATTCAATAACATTCAGTTGTTAAAAGTGCATTTCAGATATCGTAGGAAGGTATTTCAATACACACATGAATAACAAATTATAATTTTTCTGGTCACCTGTGATGATGGCTCTGATAGAGTCTGGATGGTACACCCTGATGACTGGATTGAGGGGCCCTATCCAGAGCCGGAAATACTTGGGGTATCTCCTCATCCATTTCTTCTCCACTTCAGCACGCTTCTCAAACTCCTTAGGGTACTGAAACAAAAATATAACCCTGATCAAGTGGGGACGGGGATCCATTTGTTTAAGCGCAGTCCACTGTACAGAGTTGCTTCCCTTAGGTGTGCCAGGAACCTATGATCGTGAGTTCGAATCCCAGATTCGCCCTGATTATGTTTCTGAATCGTTGGTGTGGATGAATATTTGTGGTCCCAAAACTTCATCGACGTACTGACTTGAATTGCTATCAAGTTTTAACTAAACAACGGCTTATAGGGAGTTATAATGTAAATGGTGTGAATATGGCGTGAAATTTTACAAATGCTAAACGTTTTTTTTTTTGATTGGACGACTTATATGGTATCACACAACGATCGACATTTCTCCTCTGCCTAATGCTTGATTTCATTGCACTGTGACTAAGTTTCCCCAAGATGCATTTTTTCAGGAGATCTGCTGTAAGCGTATGTGCCTTGCATTGGCGCGTGAAATGAGCTGAGTAACAAAGGAATGACGCCATTAACTACTAGTATATATTCCACAGTTTGTATACCATGTTTATGTTCAAAACATGTTGAGAGTTTGTGATATTGATATTGTTAGATACGGCATAACGTGTTCAATTAAGTGATTGGGTTTAACGCCGCTTTTAACATTTTTTCCAGTTATATCACAGCGTGTCTGCTTAATGTGGGAGGAAAGCCGCAAGTGATGCAGGTCTCAGACGTTTGCCACTTCGGTGAAACCAACGAGCACGGGTAGGGTGCTGACAAACCTAAAAACATAATTGGGCGAACCGGGATTCGAACCTACAATCATAGGTTTCTGGCGTGTCCAAGGGACGCAACTCTGCAAAGCGAATCGCGACGCCTTAGGCGACTGGGCCACCCGTGCCCCCCATGGGGTAGCCTAGTGGTTAAAACGTTCGCTCGTCACGCCGAAGACCCGGGTTCGATTCCCAACATGGGAACAATGTGTGAAGCGGTGATTTTGCTGGAATATTGCTAAAAGCGGCGAAAACTCATTCAATGTGTTTACTGTGCATGCGTGTGTTCGTGCGTGCTAGCCCACTGACACACCTTGCCACAGTGTAACATGAATACCCCACTCAGACATTGTGTACTGAATCCGAGCCCTCCAGTCCTTGTTTTAGTCCCTTAATGTCGAGTGCCAGTCAGGAAGACGCCCTATCAACGAAACAACGGAGGCGGTTCAATAGTAAACATCCCAGTAATAGCAGCAGTAAAAGAAGTAATAGTAGAAATACTTATTTGTATACACCACCCTAGTCGACTTTGACCTGTAACAACAATGATCAGGGACGAGGTAAACTGGCTCACCAAATGCAGGTTGCCGGTCCTCCAGGAGAAGTCCTTGACGCCCTGACAATTGTTGAAGAAACTGAAGAGACGCCAATACCAGACCAGGAAACTGACCACGCGGTACGCCACATACAGAAGAACAGATGTCCCTGCAGCCTGGAGAACAGTTTCACGATTGAGATGAGATACAAGATCCTGCGGGCCCATGTTTACAAACGTCTCTCACCCACACCGGCGAGAACCTGGGACACAGTATCACAACCGTATTTGTCGAGTGGGGGGAGGCTCCTATGTGCCGTGTGTCGGGAGCCACAAGGAAGTGCCAGTAAGCGTCAACCCAGGGGAGAGTTGGGTTAAATAGTCTGGAGCCAGGGTCTCCCTCGCCAGATCCCTTATTTCGAGGCTGTAGAAATACGGGACGCCCCTTAATCACCATCTGTCGCCTGAACTCTCACGCCTACTTCATGAGATAATTAAAAAAAATTTCAATGTTCTGCACTTTTTAATATAAAAATACATTTAGTGTTTGTCAGAAGAGTTAGTTTCATACTTAATCATTTCTAAGTCGATGAAATGGTTTGTTTACGGTAGACGAATTTATAAGACCATAGTGTTATTGCCAAACCCTTCAGTTCAATTCTAATTGATCCAGACTGCACAATATCGGGGGAAATCATCATTATATCTCTGGAGTTTTTTGGTACCGTTAACGGAGGCGAAAATATTGCATTGACGAACAATACACAATACAATTTACTAAAATACAACATCTGGCCGATTCAAATAACAGTGATTGCTGATTGTAACAACCTGTAAATACCTCCCATGAAATTCCCTTTGCTTCCAACATTTGAGAGAATTCCCCTATCGCATCCGTATTGCGCATTCATGCAATGGGCTTTTGACGTTCAATGTGTATTGTGTAGTACAGAGGAATATCTGCTTCGGACTTAATTGCGTCATTGTTTTGACATCCAGGTGAAATGAACGTTTTACTTATTGTGGGGCCGAAATTTGTACAGAGGCCTGTGTTAGGAATATTATAACAGAGGATAACAAATGTAAATAGAAACAAGATTCAAAGAAGTATTTTTATGAATCATAGTATATTCGGCACAATTGATATCGCCTTGTATTACAAATGTTGATTAGTTAAAGTCCTGCCTCGACAGATTCCACTGTGCACGGTTATATTTGTAAATGTAATAGGTGTGAAGAAAATATGTCCATATTAGCGATAAGGTAGCTCAGTGTCTCAATCAAGTTTTGGCACGTCACGCCGAAACTGTCGAGTTCGATTCCTTACATCGGGGTAATGTTTCGTATGAAGCCCATTCCTGCAGCCGTTGAAGCGTATAACACCATACCCGTGCATTAAGTGCACACAAAGAACTCAAACTTTGGGGTACATGATAACAAATACTAATTCATACAGAATAATAAACACATATAATATATCCATTGTAATCAAAAAGCTGTGTTAGGTATACTCGCTTCAAACAGCTTCACCAGCAAATATTAACACACTCGGGATACTGTGACACTCAATCAACCGAGTCACCGAGTCCGACCACCCAGTCCACGTAAGTCGCCTCTTACGACAAGCACAGGTTACTTGAGGCAACGCCTACTTCGGACTCACCATAGGGTCACATCAACATTTAAGGCCATTAATACATGATTTATATTTGTTATTCAACGCCGCACTCAGCAATATTCCAGCTAATGACCACGGGTCTGTAAATAATCGAGTCTACACCAGACAATCCAGTGATTGACATCGTGAGCATCGATCACGCAAATGGGATACGATGATATGCATCCCGTTAGTCGCCTTTTACTACAAGCACGGGTTGCTGAAGACCAGTACATGTACTAACCCTCGCGTTCTTGGGGTCGTGAGTACATAATGAAGAAAGTATTAGATATAAACACAGAGCAAGTAGCACAAATGACACAATTATTCAAATAAACAGTTTACTCATTCACGTTGCCCTATCGACTGTGACTTCCGTCCATTACACATACGTATGGAAGCTCCGACGCTGAACTGAACTTTATGTACATTTGATGGCTAATGGTGGTGTTAGACGAGATGTACAAACATATATCTACAAAATTGAAAATATGGAAAAGAGTCAACTAAGTGAAGAGCCTTTGACTTTAAGTGAAGTGATTCATGTGTTAGGGGTGTTCTGTAAACGTCAGATCTGAGGATAAGTGTGTCGGCCTTTGACACAGTGCATGGGTTGCGTCTGTCTGGACTGCTTGAGTACTCAGCTCAATGATGCCCAGTTTGCCACTGGGTGCGTGAGTAGATCTCTTGACCCCAGCAGTGATAACTCACCGGATGCCTATTGTGTTAGTTCTATTCTTTGAATGACATTGTTATAAACTTGTTACAGCTGCTGCTTAATAAACCGTGAGGTGCAATATATAGTTCTTTGTATTTTATTCATATTCAGGCTGGTATTTCTGCTATCCAAAGTGTGCAGTGAGGCCTTCTTATTCTTGATAGTAATTTTGGAGACAAAAGTGCTAAGTTTATGAACACACAAATGTCATTTTAGAAAGTGGTCATATGTAACAAATGTTATATTTTGGATGACACTTTCTTAGTAAAGTTCATAGCTTTCGGCCATGGGAGCTGTGCCAGTTTACACTTGTCAGAGGGGTACACAAAGTACATGATCTAGACTACCAGTTGTCGTACTTCCATTTTTGCGGATGCCTCGGTGGCTGAGTGGGTAATTAGATAGGGACTCAACCAAACAAAGTGCGAGAATTTGTACTTTACTTAGAAAGTGTTGTCCCAAATATGACACTTGTTACATATGACCACTTTCTGAAATAACATTTGTGTTTTAATGTGTTGTTTAGTTTCGGTTGTTTTGCTTGTACATTCCAGGAAGTGGGCAGTGTTCCCATATTTATGATGAGTGAGTGAGTGAGGTTTTACGCCGCTTTTAGCAATATTCCAGCAATATCACGGTGGGGGACACCAGAAATGGGCTTCACACATTGTACCCATGTCTGGATCGAACTCGGGTCTTCGGCGTGACGATCGAACGCTTTAACCACTAGGCTACCCGACCGCCCCCAATATTTATAATGTATTTAATTTGTACAAAATAGTGATTACAATCTAGTAGTAAATAACATTTATACTCGGCTTTTATATTTAATTTAGTACCATGAATTGCACACTACATGTTCTTAATTTGCTGCAATTTCGCGTTTTGACAGGTTTTCGTACAGGTATGTGTCAGCTACAGTTAATTACATCACAACTGGACAAAATTGTAACTACATGCGTGTATGAACAATTGGTTCGAAATCCATTTACAGCGTTGTTAGATGTGAGAAGAAATATACTACATATAGGCCAAAACATGCATGTATGTAGGAGAATTGCTCACAACTATGCGAGATGTTTATTTGCGCTTCTCAAAACTGTTAACGTGGCAAGCATTAAATATGTAAGTTAAATTTCGAGATAACGATATGTTATATCATGTTTAATTAGACATATGCGGGTAAATTTATATGTATTTGTATAGGCGGTCGCGACCACAAACAAGGTTCGACATATCGGTACATTCGACAAAACAGGGTTCGAGTATACATGTTAAAAATGCAAAAGTAGTTTATTTACACAAAATGGTTTCAAAGAAGTGGCGGTTATTTAAGGATTACATAACTTCGGCCCGCATGACCTCGTCATTTTCTCTCCTCGTTAATACGCTGACAAATCCTTTCATTTATTATTGGTATACTGATATCCACGAACATCACACTCAGTCACTCACTCACTCACTCACTCACTCACTCACTCACTCAAGAATTACATACATGTGTGCCTTGTTTCGAAATGCTTTCTGGCATGGTAGAAAATGAAATTTTCCACCACTTTGAGGAAACAGTCGTTCCTGAAACATATTTGAATCGAGTGACAGCAACTTTTGTGATGGCTAAAGCCTCCTGTTTCTGTCACCCGTACAACCATTAGGACAGAACTATGTATTACAGCTTACAATCATCAGTCACATACCTTGGACGTCCAAATTGTTGTACAACATCGGGTAGAATCAGATTTCTTTTTGTGATGTCATAAAGTCTGAAAATGCAAATTAAATAAATCACCACATCATTTCTGTATACTTGTTGGTAGTGTATGCCGTAAAACTATCGGTCAGTTGTGGAAACAAAGCTCATTCGTTCTTAATACCGGCTTGAATCTTATATAGTGATGACAAACAAGCAGAAGCTTCTTGATGGAAAAATAAATATGTTCCTTAAGTTTATTTTATCCTATACTTACCTTGGACCTCTTGTCCTCGTCACCAAATGTGTCTCCATGGACTGCATCAGTATGGCATATCCCTGAAAGCAGTCATTCTATCATTAAGCCATGTCATGTACTCTCAGTATAAATTTACGTCTAAAAGTTTGGGCCGAAAATATGTTCATATATGGGCATATCCGCTTTAGACAGAGGCCGGTTTAGACAATTGTCACTGTAGTAGGAACGTACCGTTTATCTGTAAGCAAATTTAATATGTAACTCAGTATTTCAGTGTTGAGATGGTTATCAGTATTTCCAAACACTGGCAAATTAATAGGCGTTTACAACATTCGTGAAGTCACATTAGAGTAATATTTACAACAGCATTGAGGTGGGACATGGCTCTGCTCCTCTCCAACTTCTTTCGTTGAAAATAAAGCACATGTCTCCTGAACTCTTCAGGTACTTCTTCTGTATCATTTGTTGGGTACCGGTACAGCCTGGGTACATCTTCATCAATTATCTTTTCCAACTAAAGGAACAAACCTTTCCTAGTTATACCGTTTATCAAGTGTACACACATTTAGTTACAAATCCAATGGAATAAAAACGTCATCAAAAATATGTTTTCATATTGTTATTCGTGACACATTTACTACAGTCTAGAGATTGGAAATTAACACTATCTATCTATCTATCTATCTATCTATCTATCTATCTATCTATCTATCTATCTATCTATCTATCTATCTATCTATCTATCTATCTATCTATCTATATTTGAAACTCACAAGTTGTTATGCCAATATAATATTTACAACTGAAACTGTAGGTCAATATATATAAATGTTCATACCACATTTCGGAATTCTGATCGTTCCACAGTCCTCAGCTCCTCGAGATCATCAGCAAGTATGTTCACTTGTTGGTCACCATATTCCTTCATGTCTACTGCAGGAACCGCTATTTGTATTAAACAAACATATTCATACTTTGAGTTTATACCATGGGTATCTTTTTCTCTCTGTGTGTTTGTCTGTGGGTGCGTGTGTGTGCGTGCGTGTGCGTGCGTGCGTGCGGTGTGTGTGTGTCTTATTATGACGGTGACCGTGTTACCTGTTATTGCTGCGGTGCACGTGTGACACTCCGCCAATGGGAAGTCACAGACAAACCCTGGAAAGAACATCTGAAGCACGCCAAAGTCCCCTGCAAATACTTGTGTGTGTTTCGTCCTGATGAAGAAGTGAACGAAAAATACAGACGTTTGGTGTCCCAAGAAGCACGGAAGAGAAGAGTCGAGTGTCTTGTTCACCCCAAGTGACAAAGTTTCTTTTTTTTTCAAAGTGTACAGACGTTCATACCCTCGTGGTCACCCTCGTGGTCACAAAAACCACAGGGACGCCCCTAATCCTGTGACTTTTTGTTGTGTTGGTTCATGTGAGCGGGGGATTAAAAAAAAAGTTGAACCAATAGTAGTGTTATCTTGTCTGTAGGATGAAGAAAAAACAAAACAGGATCGAAATGCACACCCCGATAAAAAACGGATCGAAATCTGACCAATCAGAGGCTTGGGTTGTTGGCCAATCAGAGACCGTGCTCGGGCCATGCTGGGCTCTGATTGACCGAACCGGGGTTGTGCTTTCTCTCCCATGGTAAAATTCATTTCCTATGGAAAAGAAACACAGGGGTCGGGTCATTTTGGAAAACCGAGGTGCTGGCCAGGCACCGGAACGAACCAATCCTAGCTGCTGTCTGGCGAACCAACCAGGAAGCAGGGTGTCAGTGGCTCTCATATGAAACAAGAGAACAATCATTCGAGTGAATCAGTGCCACTTGTAAAAGATAATAATCAGCAGCAGCAACAGCAACAACATGGAAAAATCAGAAAACTGGGATCTGGAACTGATTTCTACTAAGAATGAAACAGCATCGTTACCTCCATGGCAATGTGGTAGATGCCAAGGGCGCCTGCCTGTGTACGCCCTTGGTACAAGGGCATGGGATGGGACGTTCCAATGCGTGTATTGCAACACTGTGCTGAAGGACACCTACATGCGTCGTTTAACGCACACAAGTAGGTGTCCTGTAAGACGCCAGATGAAAGCCCACCCGTGCCTTTGTACCGTTGCGTGTACCTGCATGTGAAGAAGTCATCTTCTTCAAAACGGCTTTTTTCAGGGCCACCCATCTCTCCTGGAAGAACGCTTTCATCCTTTGCTTTGACGACCCTCAAACCCAAACAAAGAACCCGCCTGCTCCTCCCTCCCTTCCTCCCTTCCTCCCTTCCTCCCTCCTCCTCCCTCCACCACCACCCTCCCTTCCCCACCACCACCACCACACCAACACTGTCGTTCTTGTTCACCTTTTACGACCGCTTCTCTGGGTTTTTCCCAATTCCCTCCTCCTCCTCCTCCTCCTCCTCCTCCTCCTCCCAGAAACGGATGCAACGTCCTCTTGAAGGTGCACGCACCACCGGAAGCGGAGGCGACGCACTCTTTGAGGTGCGCACGACACCGGAAACGGATGCGACGCCATCTTGGAGGCGCACGCCACCGGAAACGGAGGCGCAGCCCTCTTGGAGGTGCGCACGCCACCGGAAACGGAGGCGACGCCATCTTGGAGGAGCACGCCACCGGAAAGGGAGGCGACGCCATCTTGGATGCGCGTGCAGGTCCGAGCATGCCCTGCGCGCATGCGCAGTTCACATGACCGGAAGTGACGTCACAGAGGTCACGTGATCCTCTCGACCAATCAGAAGCCAGGAGCTGTACCAGACTACTGCTCACAACTACTACGATAACCTTACAGCTTCGATAGCTTTGTGGAATTCTAAAGGTAGGCCGTTGTATGATATTAAATCAATACGTGTCAGCCTTTGACGTGTTTGAAGTATTATTCTGTTTAACTCAACCATAAATATTATATATACACTGAGGATAGAATATATCTGTTATCCAAATACACAGGAAATTATTAGATACGCTCATATGAAGGACGATTAGACTTATGTATTTATTTTGTTTATTATTCAAAACTATAGTAGTATGGGTCTTAACGACACAACATGTGTCAAAATTGTTTCTTTAGAAGTTTTCCAAACATACACTTATGATTGTATTTGGTAGACAGTCTACTAGTGCCGTAATGCCATACAAGGACCACAATGTTCTGAAGTCAAGGACTGGTTATACTCCTGGATTGCGTGACGAATATGATGCTATCACAACGCCAATCGCATTCAAATCAGATCTCTGACTTGGATGCGATACCTCTCTGATTGAAGATCTGATGAGCCAATCAGATGTCAGCTTTCTAAAACAATTCGTCTTTTTTTCGATCTCAGTAAGAAAATACCGCCACAATAAACAATAGTACTCTTGATAATACACTCTGTCGGGTGTAGATGAGATGGTGCCCAGAAACAAGAGAAGGCATAATTAGACAACAATATTATGATGAGGCTTTATTCTTATGCACTCGGAACTCCCCGATTATATTCGTTAAAAACAGTCACATATGCTTACCTGAACTCCTCAGTTGTACCATGCATTTAGAAGCCTCGAATCTGATTGCCTGATTACAAATGTTCATCTTACGCGATCTCCAACGGAAACATTTGACAATGTTATGATTGAACAATAACAATGCAGAGTAGCGTCCCTTAGTCGTGCAAGGACCATGTGTGATGGTGGGTTCGAATTCTATATTTCACCTGATTATGACCCTTGGTTTGACTGCACTAGCCTTGCTCGTGGGTTTTACCAAAGTTGTCTAATACCTGAATCACTTTCCAGTAATCCGGACATTCCTCAAACATGAGATGGACGCCATGATTTAACCCAAATAGTGTTCTTAGTGGCTTTTAACCCAATTCACTTATGCACTTTTACCAATAGTTGAGTACATTTAGCATGTGAGTGCGTTTGAAGCATTTACAACTTCAAAATATATTTTTCCGATATATTTGTGGATACATAAATAAAGCGACAAAACCCGTCCAATATTTATCAGAATCCTCTGCTGAAAGCAGAGTGGATTGTACAATCCTACTATATCATGAGCATCTATTTATGAAACACTATCAAGTAGTGGTTATACCAGGCCTCCGCGTGGAGGTGGGCGAATCCAACCTCACCGGTAGCACCCGTCAGAAACAGACAAAAGCAAGTCATTTGTGCACCTTCAAAAAAAGTGGGGACAAATGATACAAGTCAAAATATTTCCATCGGAAACCATTTTTCAAATTTGAATATGGTCTCAAAATGTCTACCAAAACACTTTTGAAAGCTTTATTGAGGCCTTGAATGTTGAACCCTTGATAAAACAGTTTTTGAGCCGGAATCTTTGAATTCTGCGTAGAAAGAGCGTGCTCCACTGTGCTACATACGTAGACATGTGGACAACACAATCTGGAGCTGTCGAAATATTGTTTGAGATAAAGGGAATGTTAACAGGAAAATCCCTCTTGTTTTTGTCACTCTGAAGACTGATGCACGAATCTAAATTTGAAACAGATCAGGCGGTCACACTGGTCTCATATTTCTAGTTCAGTGGGTAAATCAGTGTAAGATAATTGGTTATTTGTTGTTATTATACCTTGTTTTTGGTATTGTTAATCGAAACATGTCTTACATCTATATGTTACATAGATGTAATCAAGGATGTGTTACACCAACAATGTTACATATATGTTATCAAGGATGTCTTAGGCCAACAATGTTACATAGATGTTATCAAGGATGTATTACGCCAACAGTGTTACATAGATGTTATCAAGGATAAAGTTAAGCATTCCACTTATTGTTTTCTCAGTAAACGGTAGATGATAATCGCTATATTTTTTACAAATCTGTCTGAACACACGTACACAATTCTCACACACGTTTTTCCTGTTGAGATATGACTGTTTCGGGTCTCAGCACATGTTCAGGCAAACGAACTGTCGTATATCATCTTCGTATTTATTTTTCGAAATTATTCCTTACAGGTTTAATGTTACACAAACAACGGTAACATGTGGTTATTCCAACAGTGACAGGGGCACAGCCTATTTTTTGTGGAGTAAGTTATAGTGTTAATTAAGGCATAAGACAGATTGCAAACAATAATAATAAATCCAACACAAATAAAGTTAAATTTGTATATCCGCTTTCAGCGTGGGCACGGCAATAGAATTTCCGCCTTGTGTTAGAATGTTCAGTGTAAATATGTTCCGCTGGAATGTTCAGTGTCTGTGTCTGGCGAACACCCACAGTCCTTCAGTGGACTTCATTACGCCGGCAGTCCTTCGTCCTACTTTGTGGCTCATATCTGCCTCTAACTTGTATCTGAAAAAACAAAACAAAAAAAAAACGTTCATGTTGAATTTTGTATTAGCCATGAACATTAAAATCAATGGCCAAGATTAATGTGTTTACCGATGTTAAGTTTAATATTTGAAACTGACTTCAGTCTTCTAAAAAGTTTTCATTGCAACACGCTCATTTAAATTTGGAAAGTATGTTTCGAGTTTATGGCATCGGAGAATGCATATTTATTACATACCTTTGAAGAATTCTCCCAAGCATGACCTTTTCCTCATTTAAGGCAAAATGTTGTCCGATACAGTTTCTGAAACGTAAATGTCAATATGAACAGTGTCACATTCTCACATAATCTCACTTATTTCTGCACACATAAATCTGATTCATGGACAAGAGGATGTAACAGAAAAAGCGAGGGCATAAACTGAACACATACCTACGCTGTTGTCGGAATCTCACAATGATCTCTTATGATTGTCGCTTATGTTTACTTGAAAAGAAAGTCTTAGAGCTAATTTCTTGAGTTGTCATGCAGAGATATCAATCACATGAGGTTAAATTGAACGAGATACGTGTAATACTACAGGTTTCAGTATCAAGTACAGCGTTATTACCATGGGCAACTAGGATACACCAAAGATCCCAAATTTAGGGAGTGACTGGCTTACACACCAACTACAGCTGTAGCAGTACCATGGGCCACGAGCTTTTCTTAACCCTACAGAGAGATTGGCTTGACGTACAACAGTTGTAGCATTAACATGTATCACTATGTTAACAGAAACCTACAGAGAGATTGGCTTGACGTACAACAGTTGTAGCATTACCATGTATCACTATGTTCTCAGAAACCTACAGAGAGACTGGCTTGACACACAACGGTTGTAGTATTACCGTGTATCACTATGTTAACAGAAACCTACAGAGAGATTGGCTTGACGTACAACAGTTGTAGCATTACCATGTATCACTATGTTATCAGAAACTTACAGAGAGATTGGCTTGACACACATCAGCTGTAGTATTACCATGTATCACTATGTTAATAGAACCCTACACAGAGATTGGCTTGACACATCAACTACAGCTGTAGTATTACCGTGGGCCAGCAGAGAAGGGAATGTATGCGTAGGTGTCCTTCTTCTGGATGTTCTCGGGCAGAAACTGATCGGGATCATACACATCCGGGTCCTCCCACACATCCGGATTGTGATGAATATTCCATATCCCCAGTGATATAAGGGTTCCTACTGGAAAGACCTTCCCGTCAATGTTCATGGGATTCTCCAGTCTCCGACTGACGAACGGAACGGGCGAGTGGAACCTCATCCCTTCCTTCAGACATCGCGTCAGATACTCCATCTTGGGGATGTCATCCCTAATAACATATACATGTTTCATGAAGCTTCAACATACTCAAACCTCACCAACCCAATCGGCGAATATATTAACATGTAGAAGCTCAACATGTCCGGAAGTATGATCTATAATTATACAAAGCCATGTGTTCTGCCACCCTACTGATAACTACAGTACCAAGCTCATTGTTTTTTCTGTGATAACCAGATGATGTAGATTATTAGGCGATGTGTCCTACCAGGCGGGTGACTTGGCAACCCGCTTCCATGGCAGGTTTGCCTCATTGGGTGATGTTCCCTACCGTGTGATGTGCTCTACCAGATGATGTGCCCTTCCAGGGGATATGTATGGTGGCCGAGAGGGGACATCGCTTTCTCGCTTTCTCGCTTTCTCACTCTATGGCTTCCTCGCTTTCTCGCTGTTTCGCTCTATCGCTTTCTCGCTTTATCGCTTTCTTGCTCTATCACTTTCTCGCTCTATCGCTTTCTTGCTTTATCGCTTTCTCGCTGTCTCGCTCTATTGCTTTCTCACTTTATCGCTTTCTTGCTCTATCGCTTTCTCGCTTTATCGCTTTCTTGCTCTATCGCTCTATCGCTTTCTCGCGGTTAAGCAATATCCCCTTTTGACCACTATAGGGGCCGCATGTGATATCTGCTGCAATTGGTAGGTAATGTTGAACTTTTCTCACTATTTACTTAAAACATAATTTAACTGTAGAGAGACGTAGGTGATTTTAAAACAATCCACCGATTTTTGCGTAAAATGTAAATGATTTATTTATGGCCCTATTCAGTTGTATGTGACCATCTCGCCGAAAGCGCGTGGCAGATTATGACAATACGCTCTAAATAAATCAGGTTAAAATCTAAATATATACAATATATATAAGTTAAGAAGACTATGGTTAATAAGTCATGGCTGATTGTTTTGCAAAAATACAATCTTATAATTTTGGATGTTCTAGAACTAGTTTTCGGTAGTATATGATGTTACGGTGTGTCATAAGGTTGTCCGAAAATGTTCTTTTTGACATTTGATGTATGTTTAACTTGAATTGTGTTTCTTGTCTTGTGCAAATCTACAAATATATGTACTTGCATATAGTAATTTGATAAACACCGCTGTGAGTGAGTGAGTGAGTGAGTGAGAATGGTTTCACGTCGCTCTTAACAATAATCCAGTAATATCATGGGGAACACCAAAAATGGGCTTCACACATTGTACCCATGAGGGGAATCGAACTTGTGTTAACTACACATATGGAGAGGCATAATTAGTGTGTCCACATAGTTAAAGTTGATAACAATATGAAATGCATTACTATGATTATCATAACATTTATTAAATCAGCTATCATTATAATATGTTATGTATATCTTAAGTATTGTTTTGTCAAAATTATGTATGTGTGTGTGTGTGTGTGTGTGTGTGTGTGTGTGTGTGTGTGTGTGTGTGTGTGTGTGTGTGTGTGTGTGTGTGTGTGTGTGTGTGTGTGTGTGTGTGTGTGTGTCCGACTCATTGTCTGTGTAAAAGGGTAGTAGATAACTACATAACTCACATCAGAACGCACAATTGTTAACCATACAGTTTAAATGGATAGAGAATTGCTACATAAATATGTATATTCCCGCCTGAGCCTATACTATTATTGGATATCTAGTCTCTCCTGGCGGGAAAGTTAAACTATATTTTACAAGCACTTTAGCATTAAATTTAATTCCCGAAGTTTGATCGAAAGTCATTATAAGAAAGAGTTGTCTTTAAAAAATATTTACGACGCATTTCATATCTGTTGTCCAAGGAATGGGGTTAAGGGTTGATGACGCTCTTGAAAGTCGTATATGTGACCTAAGGTAGAGACATATATCTAGTTCATCTGTATTTTGTAAGGGAAACATAACTGTGTACATGTACATCTTTTGTTTGCATAATGTGCATGCAACTTAATGAACATAATTGTGATCCCGAAATCGGACGAGCACATATTCGGCTTCAATTCCAAATCTAATGACCGAAAAAAATAATTCTTTTACAAACTGGCTAATAACTGGCAATTATTTGTCAATATATCATCTCCTTTTTATCAGTTTTAAGATTGATGGGGGAATGAGGGTAGGATACTAAGAACAAAATGAAAATATGAACAGTGACTATCTGTATTCTGTGAATCTTGCTTATTTATTACACTACAAGAAAATATACAAGCTAAACGAGAAAAAAATACGTGACGTGTATTTTGTAACATATTTATCTACTACAAGATGTTTAAAAAATCTAATCCTAAGAGGCAAAATAGCGGTGAGAATTACAGGAATGGATCACTAAATGTCAGCAAAAACCGTTTTAATCTACGGCAGTATGGGAAATATTGCTTTCTCGCTCTATCGCTTTATCGCTTTATCGCTTTATGGCTTTCTCGCTTTATCGCTCTATCGCTTTCTCGCTTTATCGCCTATCGCTTTCTCGTTCTATCGCTTCCTCTAATGTCTAACCATAGTCAGATGAAGGAATCGGGTGTTCTTTAACGTCTTTTGAATAGTATGTACTGTAAATCTTGAAATTAACGTTTGAGTTAATTATAAATGCAAAAAAAATAGCGTAGACTTAAGAACCGCATTCGACGTAATAAGCACCCAGGGCGCTCTCAAAATTAGAATATTATTTTGGTGAAAAAAAAAGTTGAGTTGAAAGATGAATTTCGAGGTTTATGCAGACAGCCTGAAATGTTTATGTACGACAGATATATTTTTCCCGAATTTAATTGCCCATAATTAAGTGTGCATATAACGAGTGCTTATGATACGCTGATAAATAAGTCTTGTGTACATTAATCAATCGGAAGGGGTGCTAATTGGGATTGTTCACTAGCCAATATATTAGCAAATATTGCCGTGGGCTTTTATTAGATCGGGGCGCTTATTACGTCGAATACAGTAATTATACTTTGCATTTATGTCTCATAAATGACTGTTGATAAGACGGCCTCACTGAACACTTTGAATAGCGGATATACCAACTTGAATATAAAACCAATTAACTATCTATTTCCACATTACGGTTACTGAGAACAATATGTCATCCAAAAACTAGAAATTACATAATGAACATCCGGTAGTATTACCATTGCTTGGGTGAGGACTTCAACTTTCATCTACTCCGCAAACAGAATAAGCATTGATATAAGCGTTGTTTTTAGGAAAACACTATTGCTTTTTAGGAAGTACGTACTACTCAGCGCT
The DNA here is from genome assembly GCF_022045235.1 of Haliotis cracherodii. Lineage (NCBI taxonomy): Eukaryota > Metazoa > Mollusca > Gastropoda > Lepetellida > Haliotidae > Haliotis > Haliotis cracherodii. The sequence continues at coordinate 27,286,360 of NW_027266319.1, read as the reverse complement.
ATTGAGCGGTGTTATTTGCTATTTGTTTTGATAACTTGGCCTGGGGGAGGGGGATCCAATAGCTAAATAGGGCCATAAATCAATCAAATTCTTTTTTACTCAGAAATACGTGGATTGTTATAAAAGCACATATGTCTATAATTTGAAATGCGACTCGGAGAAATCTCAGCTCTCTTTTATGATTAAAACCCACATCAGGTGCCCTACCATGTGATGTGCCCTACCAGGTGATGTGCTTTACCAGTGGGTTGGCTCTACCAGGTGATGTGCCCTACCATATGATGTGCCTTTCCAGGTGATGTGCCCAACCATGTGATGTGCCCTACCATGTGATTTGTCCTACCAGGCGATGTGTCCTACCAGGTGATGAGCTCTACCAGTGGGTGGGCTCTACAAGGCGATGTGTCCTACAAGGTAATGTGTCCTACCAGGTGATGTGCTCTACCAGGTGATGTGCTCTACCAGTGGGTGGGCTCTACCAGGCGATGTGTCCTACCAGGTGATGTGTCCGACCAGGTGATGTGCTCTACCAGTGGGTGGGCTCTACCATGTAATGTGTCCTACCAGGTGATGTGCTCTACCAGTGGGTGGGCTCTACCAGGCGATGTGTCCTACCAGGTGATGTGATCTACCAATGGGTGGGCTCTACCATGTAATGTGCCCTACCATGGGGTGTGCTCTACCAGTGGGTGGGCTCTACCATGTGTTGTGCCCTACCATGGGGTGTGCTCTACCATGTGTTGTGCCCTACCAGTGGGTGGGCTCTACCAGGCGATGTGTCCTACCAGGTGATGTGCTCTACCAGTGGGTGGGCTCTGCCATGTAATGTGTCCTACCAGATGATGTGCTCTACCAGTGGGTGGGCTCTACCATGTGTTGTGCCCTACCAGTGGGTGGGCTCTACAAGGCGATGTGTCCTACCAGGTGATGTGCTCTAACAGTGGGTGGGCTCTACCATGTAATGTGCCCTACCATGGTGTGTGCTCTACCAGTGGGTGTGCTCTACCATGTGTTGTGCCCTACAAGTGGGTGGGCTCTACCAGGCGATGTGTCCTACCAGGTGATGTGCTCTACCAGTGGGTGGGCTCTACCATGTGATGCGTCCTACAAGGTGATGTGCCCTACCAGGTGATGTGTCCTACCAGGTGATATGCCCTACCATGTGATGTGTCCTACATGGCGATGTGCCCTACCAGGTGGTGTGTCCTACCAGGTGATGTGCCCTACCAGGTGATGTGCCCTACCAGGTGGTGTGCTCTACCAGGTAATGTGCCCTAACAGTGGGTAGGCTCTACAAGTTGATGTGCCCTACCATGGGATCTGTTCTACTTTGTGTCGTACCCTACCAGGTTATGTACACTACCAGGTGATGTACCCTACCAGGTTATGTACCCTACCGTGTTATGTGCCCTACCAGGTGATGTGCTTGGATTCTCTTCCGTCCAGCAGTGTGTCCAGTTCCTCCTGTATCCGGGTCTGAAACTCGGGTTTGGAGGCCATGGTAAATAGCGTCCATGATATCCCACTGGCCGTTGTGTCGTGACCTTTACAAGAATGAAACATGGACCAAAATATCCACTTAAATAAAGGTCTTAAAGAGAAACAATAGATCCTACATATAACTTGTCTAAGTCAATCGTAATGAAGCTGTACTTTTCGTGTACATTTAAGAATAGACTTTGACTTTCACTTCAAAGAGTGAGGGCCAAGCATTATATGAACGTCGTCGCAAACTCCGACGTCCATACAGTTTGGCCCTCACTCTATGAAGGATCATACTCCAATGAATGTACCATGTCAATTCTTATAATTTTTTATCACAATTTCTTACCTCAAAGGATATAGGCCTAGATTTGTGTGACTTCATGTTTACGCTGTAAGCCATACGACAACCAGATGTATCGCGGAATAAAATAGTTCCTCATTAGGATAGGTATATGTATATATATGTATATGTATGATATGCGAAAGGTCTGTTAAGGACTACCACAGTAAGTCAGTCACAATGACAGCGCGTCGTAATACATTTACATCAAGTACAAGATGTCAAATGGCCGACACGATAAATGTGACGGGAGATATTTCCGATGTTAATGAACCTGTGGCGTTTACATGTTTTAGTCATCATTGATCAACTGGCCGATATGACCCTAAGGTAAATTCATAGGCTGCTGGAGACTGTCACTGTCAGCCTAGACACGGATCGAGTCGATACGTGCTAGGGAATTCCCATGAGTTCCCCCAGGAATGTGAAAGTAGTCCGTCAGTGTTTACGTCATTTCAAAAACACGGTCTCGTGAAAAACGTATGAACGTCCAATTGTGTCCTTCAGACACTTACATTGTATGAACGTCAATTTCGCGGTCATGTGACCGACCTTTCGTCCTATGGAAAGGCCGTTTATCGTATAAACTTGAACTAAAACAAATATGTGTAGATAAATCTATTTTTTCTAATCCTTTTGCTGAGACAAAGACTAATACTATGGTGGCCGAGAGGGGACATCGCTTTCTCGCTTTATCGCTTTCTCGCTCTATCGCTTTATCGCTTTCTCGCTGTCTCGCTTTCTCGCTGTCTCGCTTTATCGCTTTCTCGCTTTATCGCTTTCTCGCTTTCTCGCCCTATTGCTTCTTCTAATGACTAACCATAGTCATATGAAGGAATCGGTGTTCTTTAACGTCTTTTGAATAGTATGTGCTGTAAATCTTGAAATTAATGTTAATTATAAATGAAAAAAAAATTAGCGTAGACATAATTACCGTATTCGACGTAATAAGTGCCCAGGGCGCTCTCAAGAATAATATTTTGGCGAAAAAAAAAGTTGAGTTGAAAGATAAATTTCGTGGTTTATGCTGACAGCCTGAAATGTTGATATACGACAGATATATTTTTCCCGAATTTAATTGCCCATAATTAAGTGTGCATATAACGCACGAGTGCGTATTATACGCGAATAAATAAGTCTGGTGTAGATTAATCAATCGCAAGGGGTGCTAATTGGGATTGTTCACTAGCCAATATTTTAGCAAAAATAGCGTTGATTAGAGCGGGGCGCTTATTACTTTCGAATAAGGTAATTATACTTTGCATTTATGTCTCAGAAATGACTGTTGATAAGACGGCCTCACTGAACACTTTGAATAGCGGATATACCAACTTGAATATAAAACCAATCAAATTTCTATTTCCACATTACGGTTACTGAGAACAATATGTCATCCAAAAACTAGAAATTACATAAAAGACATCCGGTAGTATTAACCATTGCTTGGGTGAGGACTTCCACTTTGATGACATCTACTCCGCAAACAGAATAAACGTTGATATAAGCGTTGTTTTTAGGAAAACACTATTGCTTTTTAGGAAGTACGTACTACTCAGCGCTACTGAGCGGTGTTATTTGCTATTTGTTTTGATAACTTGGCCTGGGGGCGGGGGATCCAATAGCTAAATAGGGTCATAAATCAATCAATTCTTTTTTACGCAGAAATACGTGGATTGTTATAAAAGCACATATGTCTGTACTGTTAAATTATATTTCAGTAGATAGTGAGAAAATTTCAACATTCCGTCCATATGTATAATTTGAAATGCGACTGGAAAAATCTCAGCTCTCTTTTATGATTAAAACCCACAAGAGGGAATATTGCTAAACCGCGAGAAAGCGATAGAGCGATAAAGCGAAAGAGCGATAGAGCGATAGAGCGAGAAAGCGATAAAGCGATAAAGCGATAGAGCGATAGAGCGATAAAGCGATAGAGCGATAGAGCGATAAAGCGAGAAAGCGATAGAGCGAGAAAGCGATGTCCCCTCTCGGCCACCATATAATACAGGTGACTACGAGCGACTGTATTTAGCACTTCGCAGTGCAAATTCATCACCAGCACGAACTGAAGGGAAAGCACCTGCAGATGTAGTATTTAAAGTGCTATTGACCAAGGTCAGCGCGGAATAGCACCAGTTGCAGTCACCTCACTGTCGACTTTTACCCGGATTGTAACCACATGATCACACTCAATGATGATGTTTATCGCTGGCAAAATGGATATTTCTTGAAAAGCACACTTTGCAATGTTTCTCATTACTGTAAGTAATATACCTTATCGGCGGAATGGCTAGTATTCACTTAATAAGTATTAGCATACATGCATGTAAAGACAACGACATATTTCACAGACAGTCGTCCGACAAACAGAGATTGTATAAGTGGCCATACCTTCAAAGAGGAACGTGTCGACTTCATTCCTGATCTCCAGCGGGGTGAGGCCCCTGCCATCAGCATCTCGTGCACTCAGCAGGACGTCCAAGAAGTCGAGGTAGCGGGTCTTGGGGGGTCCATCTCTCTCCTGCATAGACACAACACAATGTTAGACACACAGGACAATATTACATACCTATTACCATATTACATACACAGCACAATGTGACACACATGGGACAATGTTACACACACAGTACAAAGTTACACACACAGTACAATGTTACACACACAGTACAACGTTACATACAGTACAATGTTACACACACAGGACAATGTTACACACAAAGTACAATGTTAAACACTACAATTTTACACACACACAGTACAATGTTACACACAGGACAATATTACATACAGTACAATGTTACACACACAGTACAAAGTTACACACAAAGTACAATGTTAGACACAACACAATGTTACGCACACAGCAAAATGTTAAATACAGTACAATGTTACACACAGGACAATATTACATACAGTACAATGTTACACACACAGTACAAAGTTACACACAAAGTACAATGTTAGACACAACACAATGTTACGCACACAGCAAAATGTTAAATACAGTACAATGTTACACACACAGGACAATGTAACACACACAGTACAATGTTACACACAGGACAATGTTACACACACAGCACAATGTTATACACACAGCAAAATGTTAAATACAGTACAATGTTACACACACAACACAATGTTACACACACAGTACAATGTTACACACACAGCATAATGTTAAATACAGTACAATGTTACACACACAGCACAATGTTACACACACAGCACAATGTTATACACACAGCAAAATGTTAAATACAGTACAATGTTACACACACAACACAATGTTACACACACAGTACAATGTTACACAGCAAAATGTTAAATACAGTACAATGTTATACACACAATACCAAGTTAAATACAGTTCAATGTTATACACACACAGGACATACACAAGGCAATGTTACATGCACATAACAATATTATATAAAAGTACATTGTTCCATAAACAGTACACAGTTTCGGGGAAGGGGTTAGGAGACTATTGGGCATTACTCTTGCATGAATTATACAAAGTAGCATGTTACGTATACTACAATGATACACACACACACATCATAATGTAACACACACAGTACATTATTATAGGGAACACATTCTGGCCCTGAATTTCCATGGGCAACGTGAAATGAATTATATAAAATGTTTATCAAGTTAGACACTGACCAAGGTCTGTCGCCTCTTCTCGATGATGTCTTCCGCCCAGCAATGTACAAAGTCACACTGCTTCTTAAACTTCTTCCCCTCGGGGGAGTTGTAAAAGATGAGGTCAAAGAAGTGCAATGGGTTGCTGAAAACAATTAAAATCCTGCTTGTCATCCTCGATCTAGATATTAGTTCTACAAACTCAAATAAAGACAATCAAAAACGTATTCATGCTCCTCCTAGAAGAGGAGGAGGGTGGGGGGGGGGGGGGGCGGTTAATGGGTTTTTTATATATATCATGTCTGTATTTGTCCGTAATAGTAAATCTGACCTGTTCTTTGTCAGAGACTCTATGAAGGTCTGGTAACACGCTATGAATGTCTGCGATCTGCGGACACGCTATGAAGGTCTAGTGACACGCTATGGATGTCTGCTATCTGCGGACACGCTATGAAGGTCTAGTGACACGCTATGGATGTCTGCTATCTGTCTGGTGCTGCACTGATGGTATTAGATGGTCTACACTTGTAATGTGTGCTGTTCAGAATGCCCACATACTTACATGTTTCGGTCTACAGCCAGGGCGAGTAAGTCATTCACTGCGTTTACATACGGGTGTGTTTGCCTGAAAAATATATATAAGAATGTTTAATTTAACAGTTTTTCAAAGCTTTATTTGACAGTAGTTAACAGTTAACAGTAGTGTACATACCTGTTGAAGGTTTAGTTGTCTACATCACAGTTCTTACAACAACCAAGAATTTATTATAGGACAGTGAAGATTTTCTGTAGGCGTTAACTAGCAGTAAACTAATACTGCAATATATTGTCCAACGCCGTTGCTGTTATAAACAATGTATAATGACATCGTTGTTAGCACAATCATACGGACTCCCGTGTCTGGATTAACGAACTATCGGAATGTACTAATGCTTCCTGTGTATAGATAGACATCCCCAGTAGAAATGGTTAGGAAGCAGTATTCCCGGATTAACCCTCGCGTTGCCGTCTGTCTCATTCCTCATGCCTAAGCACGATGCTGTCTGTCCAATTCCCCTACACATTCATGTTGCTGTCTGTCCAATTCCGCACACTCATTCAATTTATTCTGGTACCTACCCATGTTGCTGTAATTCTGTCTAATTCATATGTCTAATTCTCCATACTCTCCAATGTTGCTGTCTGTCTAATTCTCCATACTCTCCAATGTTGCTGTCTGTCTAATTCTCCATACTCTCCAATGTTGCTGTCTGTCTAATTCTCCATACCCACCAATGTTGCTGTCTGTCTAATTCTCCATACTCTCCAATGTTGCTGTCTGTCTAATTCTCCATACTCTCCAATGTTGCTGTCTGTCTAATTCTCCATACTCCCCAATGTTGCTGTCTGTCTAATTCTCAATACTCACCCCTGTTCCTGTCTGTCACATTCCCCGTACTCACCCCTGTTGCTGTCTGTCACATTCCCCGTACCCACCCCTGTTGTTGTCTGCCACATTCCCCGTACTCACCCCTGTTCCTGTCTGTCACATTCCCCGTACTCACCCCTGTTCCTGTCTGCCACATTCCCCGTACTCACCCCTGTTCCTGTCTGTCACATTCCCCGTACTCACCCCTGTTCCTGTCTGCCACATTCCCCGTACTCACCTCTGTTCCTGTCTTCCACATTCCCCGTACTCACCCCTGTTCCTGTCAGTCACATTCCCCGTACTTACCCCTCTTGCTGTCTGCCACATACCCCGTACTCACCCCTGTTGCTGTCTGCCACATGCCCCGTACTCACCCCTGTTGTTGTCTGTCACATTCCCCGCACTCACCCCTGTTGTTGTCTGTCACATTCCCCGCACTCACCCCTCTTGCTGTCTGTCACATTCCCCGCACTCACCCCTGTTCCTGCCTGTCACATTCCCCGTACTCACCCCTGTTGTTGTCTGTCACATTCCCCGTACTCACCCCTGTTGTTGTCTGTCACATTCCCCGCACTCATCCCTGTTGTTGTCTGCCACATTCCCCGTACTCACCCCTGTTGTTGTCTGCCACATTCCCCGTACTCACCCCTGTTGTTGTCTGTCACATTCCCCGCACTCATCCCTGTTACTGTCTGTCACATTCCCCGTACTCACCCCTGTTGTTGTCTGCCACATTCCCCGTACTCACCCCTGTTGTTGTCTGCCACATTCCCCGTACTCACCCCTGTTGTTGTCTGTCACATTCCCCGCACTCATCCCTGTTACTGTCTGTCACATTCCCCGTACTCACCCCTGTTGTTGTCTGCCACATTCCCCGTACTCACCCCTGTTGTTGTCTGCCACATTCCCCGTACTCACCCCTGTTGTTGTCTGTCACATTCCCCGTACTCACCCCTGTTGTTGTCTGTCACATTCCCCGCACTCATCCCTGTTACTGTCTGTCACATTCCCCGTACTCACCCCTGTTGTTGTCTGCCACATTCCCCGTACTCACCCCTGTTGTTGTCTGCCACATTCCCCGTACTCACCCCTGTTGTTGTCTGCCACATTCCCCGTACTCACCCCTGTTGTTGTCTGTCACATTCCCCGTACTCACCCCTGTTGTTGTCTGTCACATTCCCCGCACTCATCCCTGTTACTGTCTGTCACATTCCCCGTACTCACCCCTGTTGTTGTCTGCCACATTCCCCGTACTCACCCCTGTTGTTGTCTGCCACATTCCCCGTACTCACCCCTGTTGTTGTCTGTCACATTCCCCGCACTCATCCCTGTTACTGTCTGTCACATTCCCCGTACTCACCCCTGTTCCTGTCTAACACATTCCCCGTACTCACCCCTGTTGCTGTATGTTTTCCTCGACAGACATGGCGCACCTCAACAGGATATCAAATGTACACAGACTGATCATGTTGAACACCTCAAAGCTGGTGCCTTCCTCCACGTGCTTGTCAATCTTCTCCTGTTAAACAAATGTTGGTGCCAAAGTGATTTAGTATGGATTTACACCGCTTTTAGCAATATTTCTGCAATATCACAGCGGGGAACACAAGAAATGGGCTTCACACAATGTACCCATGTCGGGAATAGAAACCGGATCTTCAGCGTGACGAGCAAACGCTTTAACCACTAGGCTACCCGACCGCCCCCTCGCGCCAAAGAATGACCTTCGCACACACCATAACCATGAGGGGAATGGAACCCGGGTCTTCAGCGTCACAAGCGTCAACCACTTGGCTATCCCCTGTGCTGAGCCTGACAAAACCATGTTCGCTTAACGCATAATGTTGAGTTTGGATTACAGAAAACTATGTTTATGACGAACACGCTTATTACGAACTTATTTTTGGGTCCCGGCCAGTTGTTGTATATGTGCTTGTAACGAACTGATCCGTGAAGATCCGAGTTAGAAGAGGTCTTCAGCAACCCATGCTTGCCGTAAAAGGCGACTATGCTGGTCGTTAGAGGCGACTAAGGGGATATGAGGGTCAGGCTCGCTGACTTGTTTGATGTATGTCATCGTATTCCAATTTTGTGTATATCGATGATTATGGTGTCCATCACTGCTTAAATGCCCAAAAGCAATCATATGTTCGTAGGGATATTTGTTCCGTGTGGTGGAGGCCGTCATCCCTAGTTTCCACGTGTATTACCTACTGCATAGTCAATGAACATTGGCTCTATTCATGAAAAAATCAACAAAGTGAATACAATAAAATGTAATAACAAATCAGACCTTTGCATTATATAAATGGACCTACACTATTAATTGAAAAATATACAATTGTTTATACAAGATGTATATTGACTTAAAAATGGCACGTTATTAAATTATCAGATATCGTTACACATCTAGTGAATCTGAAGCTAATAAGCAATATTTCTGATAAAATATATATTATGACTGCACTATTGTGCTCAGATTGTATCTGTAATTTGAAGGCACGGGAAATGAAAAATATATTTTAATATGTGTTCATCTAAATGAAAATCAGATGTTACATGTTATGAAAACTAACATATTCTTGCTTCCTAACAACATAGTTTCAAAAACATTTATTCAAGAGGTTTTTCAACTTTTCCCTTACCGTGACTCGACTTTTTTTCCCATTTTATTGGATAGACAGTCAACAGTGGCGTAATCTTACTAAGACGTAATCGCAACTTCAATTTCATAAAATCACGTCTTTAACTGCGATGTATTCCTCTCTGCGTGAAGATATGACGATACCTTCTTCTTGTGCCAATCAGATGTCAGCTTTCTAAAACGATTCGGTTTTATTTCTTAACCACTTCGTTTCGGGAATTTCGACCGTTTCAACCGAAAACCACCACAGAGCACAACTATTACACTCGATAGCAGGCCCTGTAGGATGTAGATGGCGCTTAGAAACAAGAAGGGGCATAACATTTCTACAACAATATAACAATAAAGATTTAATTTTATACATTCAGAACTCCCCGATTAAATTCATTTTCTGTTTGCAAAAATCCAATATGCCTGTCTGAATGTTTCGCCCACTCGTACCGAGAGTTTGGTACTCTCTTCGGTGCTTGGTTGTTAGAACATTCACCTGTCGCGACGTTCTATGGAGAAATCCTCAGACCTTAAGACTTTAGACATAGAAGTAATTTTCCGTATGCTTTGCACCACTGACGTAAATATATTCAGACAATATTGAATTACTTAATTTACCAGTAATTACCTCGCCCATCGCACATGAGGTACGATAGTTTTCAGAAATAGAACACGCAGGTAAGACGCTCTGACGAAATTCCAACTGTATTTCACCCCAGAAATGTGAGAATCACACGATGTTAATTAAAAGCCTGATATTTCGTTCAAACCAAACCCCGTCAATTTTACTACTGACCTCAGAACGCCTTCAGAAACTTATTCTACATTATGCTTTATATAATATCTGAGATTAGCATGTATCGATTGCAACCTTGGAAATATTGAGATGACATGGTTGAAGGCATTTACTTTCAAGTACTCGACTTACCATCATGGTGTCAATGGCGTTGTTGGAGACGTCGACGTAGGGTTTGAGGATGTCGAAGTGGAAGGCGGGGGTGAGAAGGCGGCGAGATCGGTACCAGCGTTGTCCCCCCGCAATCAGGAGACCCTCCCCCAGCCAAGGCAGTAATGTTTCATATGGGCCTCCAAATCCCCTCGGCTTTGGCTCTGTGCAATGAGAGGGTCAAAACTCGTTGAATGACTGAAACTCGTTCTCTGATTATGAAATCGATTTTCGTATTGAAACACAAATATACTTGACGTTGACCAAAATATTTTGAAACTGTTATCAAAGTACCAATGCTAATATCTGACAGAAATGTGTGTCTTCACAATGGCAAGGACTGGCATCAAATAGCAGGAATATTGCTGAATGCGGCGTTAAACAGCAAACAAAACATATCTGCCATGGCAAAAACTATATTAATAGCGTTCCCTTGCTATACTTCTGGGTTCCCGTGCCTCTGTCTTGTAGCACCATGGGGATGGAACATGGGCATGCCTTCAACTTTGAGACAAGGACACGCCGAAATTGTGAATACTATTTTTTTATGGACAAAATATTGCAGAAGAATAAGTCAAATATTTTACTCAAGTATAATGTACTTCGCATTAGATGTCAGTGTGGTGTCACTGTGGTCAATGCTTTGAGTAGTGTATTGAGCCTGTACTCGCTTACATGACAAGCCAAAGTGTAGGCCATAGACATCTACTCGGCAAATAGTGATGTCCTTTACGCATACTGAAGGAGGATTAGTTAATCTTCAGCGCCTTATTTTTATATATGGGGCGGTGGGGTCGCCAAGTGGTAAAAGCGTTCGCCCGTCACACTTAAGGCCAGGGTTTGATTCTCCACATGGGTACAATATGGGAAACCCTTTTCTGGTGTCCCCCGCCGTGATAGCGCTGATAGCTAGTTTTCTTGGTCCAAGTTAGGCTATTTACACCCATCAAAGTTTTTGACAGGCTGTCAAAGTTTTGGTGGGGATTATCTTGCCAAGTAGTCTGAAGGTGGATGCTACTGACGAAAAATTGTTTGCTATTGTCATATGCATTTTGTGTATTGCCATGTTGAGTAATATAGCAAGTAAACGCGGTGGTATAGCGAGTAAACGCAGTAGTATAGCGAGGGAACGTGGTAGTATAGCGAGTAAACGCAGTAGTATAGCGAGGGAACGTGGTAATATAGCGAGAAACGCAGTAGTCTAGCGAGGGAACGCGGTAGTATAGCGTGTACACGCGGTAATATAGCAAGTAAACGCGGTGGTATAGCGAGGGAACGTAGAAGAAGAGCGAGTAAGCACAGTAGTATAGCGAGGGAACGTGGTAGTATAGCGAGTAAACGCGGTATAATTATAACAAGTAAACGCAGTAGTATAGCGAGGGAACGTGGTAGTATAGCGAGTAAAAGCAGTAGTATAGCGAGGGAACGCGGTAGTATAGCGTGTACACGCGGTAATATAGCGAGTAAACGCTGTAGTATAGCTAGTAAACGCATTAGTTTAGCGAGTAAACGCAGTAGTATAGCAAAGGGAACGTGGTAGTATAGCGAGTAAACGCAGTAGTATAGCGAGGGAACGTGGTAATATAGCGAGAAACGCAGTAGTATAGCGAGGGAACGCGGTAGTATAGCGTGTACATGCGGTAATATAGCGAGAAACGCAGTAGTATAGCGAGAAAACGCTGTAGTATAGCGAGTAAACGCATTAGTTTAGCGAGTAAACGCAGCAGTATAGCGAGGGAACGTGGTGGTATAGCGACTAAACGTGGTATAATAGAGAGTAAACGCAGTAATATTGCGAGGGAAGGCTGTATTATAGGATGGACACGATAAGACCATTGCAAGGAACGCGGTAGAATTGCGAGGAAACGTGGCAGGATAGCGGGGACACGCGAAAAGTATTGCGAGGAAAAGCTATATCATGACGCAGAAAGAGATGGTATAACGAGGGAGTAAAAAGCAAATCGAGGCAACGCGATAGTAAATTGAGGGAATGCGACAGTACTGCTAGGCAACGCGATAGGATAATGAGGGAATGCGCTGGTATTGCGAGGGAACAAGATAAATATATTTTTTAGCATGGCAGGTAGAAGTTTCCATATGGTTCTATCTATAATGTGAGACTTTAATTATTCTTATTGAACAAGCATAACTTTTTGCATTTCTTTACAGTTGAAACATATTCAATAACATTCAGTTGTTAAAAGTGCATTTCAGATATCGTAGGAACGTATTTCAATATACACATGAATAACAAATTATACATATTCCGGTCACCTGTGGACTTGATGATGGCTCTGATAGTGTCTGGATGGTACACCCTGATGACTGGATTGAGGGGCCCTATCCAGAGCCGGAAATACTTGGGGTATCTCCTCATCCATTCCTTCTCCACTTCAGCGCACTTCTCAAACTCCTTAGGGTACTGAAACAAAAATATAACCCTGATCAAGTGGGGACGGGTCCATTTGTTTAAGCGCAGTCCACTGTACAGAGTTGCTTCCCTTAGGTGTGCCAGGAACCTATGATAGTGAGTTCGAATCCCAGATTCGCCCTGATTATGTTTCTGAATCGTTGGTGTGGATGAATATTTGTGGTCCCAAAACTTCATCGACGTACTGACTTGAATTGCTATCAAGTTTTGACTAAACAACGGCTAATAGGGAGTTATAATGTAAATGTTGTGAATATGGCGTGAAATTTTACAAATGCTAAACGTTTGTGTTTTGATTGGACGACTTATATGGTATCACACAACGATCGACATTTCTCCTCTGCCTAATGCTTGATTTCATTGCACTGTGACTAAGTTTCCCCAAGATGCATTTTTTTAAAAGTAGATCTGCTGTAAGCGTATGTGCCTTGCATTGGCGCGTGAAATGAGCTTAGTAACAAAGGAATGACGCCATTAACTACTAGTATATATTCCACAGTTTTTATACCATGTTTATGTTCAAAACATGTTGAGAGTTTGTGATATTGATATTGTTAGATACGGCATAACGTGTTCAATTAAGTGATTGGGTTTAACGCCGCTTTTAACATTTTTTCCAGTTATATCACGGCGTGTCTGCTTAATGTGGGAGGAAAGCCGCAAGTGATGCAGGTCTCAGACGTTTGCCACTTCGGTGAAACCAACGAGCACGGGTAGGGTGCTGACAAACCTAAAAACATAATTGGGCGAACCGGGATTCGAACCTACAATCATAGGTTTCTGGCGTGTCCAAGGGACGCAACTCTGCAAAGCGAATCGCGACGCCTTAGGCGACTGGGCCACCCGTGCCCCCCATGGGGTAGCCTAGTGGTTAAAACGTTCGCTCGTCACGCCGAAGACCCGGGTTCGATTCCCAACATGGGAACAATGTGTGAAGCGGTGATTTTGCTGGAATATTGCTAAAAGCGGCGAAAACCATACTCATTCAATGTGTTTACTGTGCATGCGTGTGTTCGTGTGTGCTAGCCCACTGACACACCTTGCCACAGTGTAACATGAATACCCCACTCAGACATTGTGTACTGAATCCGAGCCCTCCAGTCCTTGTTTTAGTCCCTTAATGTCAAGTGCCAGTCGGGAAGACGCCATATCAACGAAACAACGGAGGCGGTTCAATAGTAAACATCCCAGTAATAGCAGCAGTAACAGAAATAATAGTAGAAATACTTATTTGTATACACCACCCTGGTCGACTTTGACCTGTAACAACAATGACCAGGGACGAGGTAAACTGGCTCACCAAATGCAGGTTGCCGGTCCTCCAGGAGAAGTCCTTGACGCCCTGACAATTGTTGAAGAAACTGAAGAGACGCCAATACCAGACCAGGAAACTGACCACGCGGTACGCCACATACAGAAGAACAGATGTCCCTGCAGCCTGGAGAACAGTTTCACGATTGAGACGAGATACAAGATCCTGCGGGCCCATGTTTACAAACGTCTCTCACCCACACCGGTGAGAACCTGGGACACAGTATCACAACCGTATTTGTGGAGTGGGGGAAGGCTCCTATGTGCCGTGTGCCGGGAGCCACAAGGAAGTGCCAGTAAGCGTCAACCCAGGGGAGAGTTGGGTTAAATAGACTGGCGCCAAGTCTCCCCCGCCAGATCCCTTATTACGAGGCTGTAGAAATACGGGACGCCCCTTAATCACCATCTGTCGCCAGAACTCTCACGCTTACTTCATCAGATAATTAAAAAAAATTCAATGTTCTGCACTTTTTAATATAAAAATACATTTAGTGTTTGTCAGAAGAGTTAGTTTCATACTTAATCATTTCTAAGTCGATGAGATTGTTTGTTTACGGTAGACGAATTTATAAGACCATAGTGTTATTGCCAAACCCTTCAGTTCAATTCTAATTGATCCAGACCGCACAATATCGGGGGAAATCATCATTACATCTCTGGAGTTTTTTGGTACCGTTAACGAAGGCGAACATATTGCATTAGTGTGACGCATCATGTATGACGAACAATACACAATACAATTTACTAAAAATACAACATCTGGCCGATTCAAATAACAGTGATTGCTGATTGTAACAACCTGTAAATACCTCCCATGAAATTCCCTTTGCTTCCAACGTTTGAGAGAATTCCCCTATCGCATCCGCATTTCGCATTCATGCAATGGGCTTTTGACGTTCTATGTGTATTGTGTAGTACAGAGGAATATCTGCTTCGGACTTAATTGCGTCATTGTTTTGACATCCAGGTGAAATGAACGTTTTACTTATTGTGGGGCCGAAATTTGTACAGAGGCCTGTGTTAGGAATATTATAACAGAGGATAACAAATGTAAATAGAAACAAGATTCAAAGAAGTATTTTTATGAATCATAGTATATTCGGCACAATTGATATCGCCTTGTATTACAAATGTTGATTAGTTAAAGTCCTGCCTCGACAGATTCCACTGTGAACGGTTATATTTGTAAATGTAATAGGTGTGAAGAAAATATGTCCATATTAGCGATAAGGTAGCTCAGTGTCTCAATCAAGTTTTGGCACGTCACGCCGAAACTGTCGAGTTCGATTCCTTACATCGGGGTAATGTTTCGTATGAAGCCAATTCCTGCAGCCGTTGAAGCGTATAACACCATACCCGTGCATTACGTGCACACAAAGAACTCAAACTTTGGGGTACATGATAACAAATACTAATTCATACAGAATAATAAACACATATAATATATCCATTGTAATCAAAAAGCTGTGTTAGGTATACTCGCTTCAAATAGCTTCACCAGCAAATATTAACACACTCGGGATACTGTGACACTCAATCAACCGAGTCACCGAGTCCGACCACCCAGTCCACGTAAGTCGCCTCTTACGACAAGCACAGGTTACTTGAGGCAACGCCTACTTCGGACTTCCCATAGGGTCACATCAACATTTAAGGCCATTAATACATGATTTATATTTGTTATTCAACGCCGCATTCAGCAATATTCCAGCTAATGACCACGGGTCTGTAAATAATCGAGTCTACACCAGACAATCCAGTGATTGACATCGTGAGCATCGATCACGCAAATGGGATACGATGATATGCATCCCGTTAGTCGCCTTTTACTACAAGCATGGGTTGCTGAAGACCAGTACATGTACTAACCCTCGCGTTCTTGGGGTCGTGAGTTCATAATGAAGAAAGTATTAGATATAAACACAGAGCAAGTAGCAAAAATGACACAATTATTCAAATAAACAGTTTACTCATTCACGTTGCCCTATCGACTGTGACTTCCGTCCATTACACATACGTATGGAAGCTCCGACGCTGAACTGAACTTTATGTACATTTCATGGCTAATGGTGGTGTTAGACGAGATGTACAAACATATATCTACAAAATTGAAAATATGGAAAAGAGTCAACTAAGTGAAGAGCCTTTGACTTTAAGTGAAGTGATTCATGTGTTAGGGGTGTTCTGTAATCGTCAGATCTGAGGATAAGTGTGTCGGCCTTTGACACAGTGCATGGGTTGTGTCTGTCTGGACTGCTTGAGTACTCAGCTCAATGATGCCCAGTTTGCCACTGGGTGCGTGAGTAGATCTCTTGACCCCAGCAGTGATAACTCACCGGATGCCTATTGTGTTAGTTCTATTCTTTGAATGACATTGTTATAAACTTGTTACAGCTGCTGCTTAATAAACCGTGAGGTGCAATATATAGTTCTTTGTATCTTATTCATATACAGGTTGGTATTTCTGCTATCCAAAGTGTGCAGTGAGGCCTTCTTATTCTTGATAGTAATTTTGGAGACAAAAGTGCTAAGTTTATGAACACACA
Organism: Haliotis cracherodii; assembly: GCF_022045235.1. Taxonomy (NCBI): domain Eukaryota; kingdom Metazoa; phylum Mollusca; class Gastropoda; order Lepetellida; family Haliotidae; genus Haliotis; species Haliotis cracherodii. The sequence continues at coordinate 27,269,604 of NW_027266319.1, read as the reverse complement.
AATGTCATTTTAGAAAGTGGTCATATGTAACAAATGTTATATTTTGGATGACACTTTCTTAGTAAAGTTCATAGCTTTCGGCCATGGGAGCCTTGCCAATCTACACTTGTCAGAGGGGTACACAAAGTACGTGATCTAGACTACCAGTTGTCGTACTTCCATTTTTGCGGATGCCTCGGTGGCTGAGTAGGTAATTAGACTCAACCAAACAAAGTGCGATAATTTGTACTTTACCTAGAAAGTGTTGTCCCAAATATGACACTTGTTACATATGACCACTTTCTGAAATAACATTTGTGTTTTAATATGTTGTTTAGTTTCGGTTGTTTTGCTTGTACATTCCAGGAAGTGGGCAGTGTTCCCATATTTATAATGTATTTAATTTGTACAAAATAGTGATTACAATCTAGTAGTAAATAACATTTATACTCGGCTTTTATATTTAATTTAGTACCATGAATTGCACACTAAATGTTCTTAATTTGCTGCAATTTCGCGTTTTGACAGGTTTTCGTACAAGTATGTGTCAGCTGATTAAAACGGAAATATTCTGGCATAATCAATAGAGACTCTTCTTGAAAGCATAAGTTCTCTTCTTTCCGTTGTATATCTTATGCCTTAAAGGACGTCTAATATTGACAAGTTACAAGTATTTGTTCATTGGAATATTTAGCTCTCTTTCACTCATACAGCCTTGTAATAAGTGGATAATTTGTCAACTGTTTTACGCTAATTTCTATTAAACAAGTTTTCTACGGCCTTCCACTAAGTACAAACATCAAATATTCAATATTCAAACAACATTTCTTCTTGAAATGTCACTCGCTCACTCACTCCAATATCAACCTTTCACTCACTCTTATATCAACCAAATCCTCATTTTTTGTAATAGATATACTGTTATATACTCATAACGCTTTCTCTTAAATAAGCGCAAATCCAATCTGTCATGAATCTGAAACAAAATTACGAACTAAAAGTTACATACATCACAACTGGACAAAATTGTAACTACATGCGTGTATGAACAATTGGTTCAAAATCCATTTACAGCGTTGTTAGATGTGAGAAGAAATATACTACATCTAGGCCAAAACATGCATGTATGTAGGAGAATTGCTCACAACTATGCGAGATGTTTATTTGCGCTTCTCAAAACTGTTAACGTGGCAAGCATTAAATATTTAAGTTAAATTTCGAGATAACGATATGTTGTATCATGTCTAATTAGACATATGCGGGTAAATTTATATGTATTTGTATAGGCGGTCGCGACCACAGACAAGGTTCGACATATCGGTACATTCGACAAAACAGGGTTCGAGGATACATGTTGAAAATGCAAAAGTAGTATATTTACACAAAAAGGTTTCAAAGAAGTGGCGGTTATTTAAGGATTACATGACTTCGGCCTGCATGACCTCGGCATTTTCTCTCCTCTTTAATATGCTGACAAATCCTTTCATTTATTATTGGTATACTGATATCCACGAACATCACACTCACTCACTCACCCACTCAAGAATTACATATCTGTATGCCTTGTTTCGAAATGCTTTCTGGCATGGTAGAAAATGAAACCTTCCACCACTTTGAGGAAACAGTCGTTCCTGAAACATATTTGAATCGAGTGACAGCAATTTTTGTGATGGCTAAAGCCTCATGTTTCTGTCACCCGTACAACCATTAGGACAGAACTATGTATTACAACTTACAATCATCAGTCACATACCTTGGGCGTCCAAATTGTTGTACAACATCGGGTAGAATCAGATTTCTTTTTGTGATGTCATAAAGTCTGAAAATGCAAATTAAATAAATCACCACATCATTTCTGTATACTTGTTGGTAGTGTATGCCGTAAAACTATCGGTCAGTTGTGGAAACAAACCTCATTCGTTCTTAATACCGGCTTGAATCTTATATAGTGATGACAAACAAGCAGAAGCTTCTTGATGGAAAAATAAATATGTTCCTTAAGTTTATTTTATCCTATACTTACCTTGGACCTCTTGTCCTCGTCACCAAATGTGTCTCCATGGACTGCATCAGTATGGCATATCCCTGAAAACAGTCATTCTATCATTAAGTCATGTCATGTACTCTCAGTATAAATTTACGTCTAAAAGTTTGGACCGAAAATATATTTATATATGGGCATATCCGCTTTAGACAGAGGCCGGTTTAGACAAATGTCACTGTAGTAGGAACATACCGTTTATCTGTAAGCAAATTTAATATGTAACTCAGGATTTCAGTGTTGAGATGGTTATCAGTATTTCCAAACACTGGCAAATTAATAGGCGGTTACAACATACGTGAAGTCACATTAGAGTAATATTTACAACAGCATTGAGGTGGGACATGGCTCTGCTCCTCTCCAGCTTCTTTCGTTGAAAATAAAGCACATGTCTCCTGAACTCTTCAGGTACTTCTTCTGTATCATTTGTTGGGTACCGGTACAGCCTGGGTACATCTTCACCAATTATCTTTTCCAACTAAAGGAACAAACCTTTCCTAGTTATACCGTTTATCAAGTGTACACAGACACACATTTAGTTACAAATCCAATGGAATAAAAAAGTCATCAAAAATATGTTTTCATATTGTTATTCGTGACACATTTACTACAGTCTAGAGATTGGAAATTAACACTATCTATCTATCTATCTATCTATCTATCTATCTATCTATCTATCTATCTATCTATCTATCTATATTTGAAACTCACAAGTTGTTATGCCAATATAATATTTACAACTGAAACTGTAGGTCAATATATATAAATGTTCATACCACATTTCGGAATTCTGATCGTTCCACAGTCCTCAGCTCCTCGAGATCATCAGCAAGTATGTTCACTTGTTGGTCACCATATTCCTTCATGTCTACTGCAGGAACCGCTATTTGTATTAAACAAACATATTCATACTTTGAGTTTATACCATGGGCATCTTTTCTCTCTGTGTGTTTGTCTGTGTGTGCGTGTGTGTGCGTGCGTGTGCGTGCGTGCGTGCGGTGTGTGTGTGTCTTATTATGACGGTGACCGTGTTATCTGTTATTGCTGCGGTGCACGTGTGACACTCCGCCAATGGGAAGTCACAGACAAACCCTGGAAAGAACATCTGAAGCACGCCAAAGTCCCCTGCGAATACTTGTGAGTGTTTCGTCCTGATGAAGAAGTGAACGAAAAATACAGACGTTTGGTGTCCCAAGAAGCACGGAAGAGAAGAGTCGAGTGTCTTGTTCACCCCAAGTGACAAAGTTTTTGGGTTTTTTCAAAGTGTACAGACGTTCATACCCTCGTGGTCACCCTCGTGGTCACAAAAATCACAGGGACGCCCCTAATCCTGTGACTTTTTGCTTTGTTGTGTTGGTTCATGTGAGCGGGGGATTAAAAAAAAGTTGAACCAATAGTAGTGTTATCTTGTCTGTAGGATGAAGAAAAAACAAAACAGGATCGAAATGCACACCCCGATAAAAAACGGATCGAAATCTGACCAATCATAGGCTTGGGTTGTTGGCCAATCAGAGACCGTGCTCGGGCCATGCTGGGCTCTGATTGACCGAACCGGGGTTGTGCTTTCTCTCCCATGGTAAAATTCATTTCCTATGGAAAAGAAACACAGGGGTCGGGTCATTTTGGAAAACCGAGGTGCTGGCCAGGCACCGGAACGAACCAATCCTAGCTGCTGTCTGGCGAACCAACCAGGAAGCAGGGTGTCAGTGGCTCTCATATGAAACAAGAGAACAATCATTCGAGTGAATCAGTGCCACTTGTAAAAGATAATAATCAGCAGCAGCAACAGCAACAACATGGAAAAATCAGAAAACTGGGATCTGGAACTGATTTCTACTAAGAATGAAACAGCATCGTTACCTCCATGGCAATGTGGTAGATGCCAAGGGTGCCTGCCTGTGTACGCCCTTGGTACAAGGGCATGGGATGGGACGTTCCAATGCGTGTATTGCAACACTGTGCTGAAGGACACCTACATGCGTCGTTAAACGCACACAAGTAGGTGTCCTGTAAGACGCCAGATGAAAGCCCACCCGTGCCTTTGTACCGTTGCGTGTACCTGCATGTGAAGAAGTCTCCTGGAAGAACGCTTTCATCCTTTGCTTTGACGACCCTCAAACCCAAACAAAGAACCCGCCTGCTCCTCCCTCCCTTCCTCCCTCCTCCTCCCTCCACCACCACCCTCCCTTCCCCACCACCACCACCACACCAACACTGTCGTTCTTGTTCACCTTTTACGACCGCTTCTCTGGGTTTTTCCCAATTCCCTCCTCCTCCTCCTCCTCCTCCTCCTCCCAGAAACGGATGCAACGTCCTCTTGAAGGTGCACGCACCACCGGAAGCGGAGGCGACGCCCTCTTTGAGGTGCGCACGACACCGGAAACGGATGCGACGCCATCTTGGAGGCGCACGCCACCGGAAACGGAGGCGCAGCCCTCTTGGAGGTGCGCACGCCACCGGAAACGGAGGCGACGCCATCTTGGAGGAGCACGCCACCGGAAAGGGAGGCGACGCCATCTTGGATGCGCGTGCAGGTCCCAGCATGCCCTGCACGCATGCGCAGTTCACGTCACCGGAAGTGACGTCACAGAGGTCACGTGATCCTCTCGACCAATCAGAAGCCAGGAGCTGTACCAGACTACTGCTCACAACTACTACGATAACCTTAGAGCTTCGATAGCTTTGTGGAATTCTAAAGGTAGGCCGTTGTATGATATTAAATCAATACGTGTCAGCCTTTGACGTGTTTGAAGTATTATTCTGTTTAACTCAACCATAAATATTATATATACACTGAGGATAGAATATATCTGTTATCCAAATACACAGGAAATTATTAGATACGCTCATATGAACGACGATTAGACTTATGTATTTATTTTGTTTATTATTCAAAACCATAGTAGTATGGGTCTTAACGACACAACATGTGTCAAAATTGTTTCTTTAGAAGTTTTCCAAAAATACACTTATGATTGTATTTGGTAGACAGTCTACTAGTGCCGTAATGCCATACAAGGACCACAATGTTCTGAAGTCAAGGACTGGTTATACTCCTGGATTGCGTGACGACTATGATGCTATCACAACGCCAATCGCATTCAAATCAGATCTCTGACTTGGATGCGATACCTCTCTGATTGAAGATCTGATGAGCCAATCAGATGTCAGCTTTCTAAAACAATTCGTCTTTTTTTCGATCTCAGTAAGAAAATACCGCCACAATAAACAATAGTACTCTTGATAATACACTCTGTCGGGTGTAGATGAGATGGTGCCCAGAAACAAGAGAAGGCATAATTAGACAACAATATTATGATGAGGCTTTATTCTTATGCACTCGGAACTCCCCGATTATATTCGTTAAAAACAGTCACATATGCTTACCTGAACTCCTCAGTTGTACCATGCATTTAGAAGCCTCGAATCTGATTGCCTGATTACAAATGTTCATCTTACGCGATCTCCAACGGAAACATTTGACAATGTTATGATTGAACAATAACAATGCAGAGTAGCGTCCCTTAGTCGTGCAAGGACCATGTGTGATGGTGGGTTCGAATTCTATATTTCACCTGATTATGACCCTTGGTTTGACTGCACTAGCCTTGCTCGTGGGTTTTACTAAAGTTGTCTAATACCTGAATCACTTTCCAGTAATCCGGACATTCCTCAAACATGAGATGGACGCCATGATTTAACCCAAATAGTGTTCTTAGTGGCTTTTAACCCAATTCACTTATGCACTTTTACCAATAGTTGAATACGTTTAGCATGAGAGTGCGTTTGAAGCATTTACAACTTCAAAATATATTTTTTCCGATATATTAGTGAATACATAAATAAAGCGACAAAACCCGTCCAATATTTATCAGAATCCTCTGCTGAAAGCAGAGTGGACTGTACAATCCTACTATATCATGAGCATCTATTTATGAAACACTATCAAGTAGTGGTTATACCAGGCGTCCGCGTGGAGGTGGGCGAATCCAACCTCACCGGTAGCACCCGTCAGAAACAGACAAAAGCAAGTCATTTGTGCACCTTCAAAAAAAGTGGGGACAAATGATACAAGTCAAAATATTTCCATCGGAAACCATTTTTCAAATTTGAATATGGTCTCAAAATGTCTACCAAAACACTTTTGAAAGCTTTATTGAGGCCTTGAATGTTGAATCCTTGATAAAACGGTTTTTGAGCCGGAATCTTTGAATTCTGCGTAGATTGAGCGTGCTCCACTGTGCTACATACGTAGACATGTGGACAACACAATCTGGAGCTGTCGAAATATTGTTCGAGATAAAGGGAATGTTAACAGGAAAATCCCTCTTGTTTTTGTCACTCTGAAGATTGATGCACGAATCTAAATTTGAAACAGATCAGGCGGTCACACTGGTCTCATATTTCTAGTTCAGTGGGTAAATCAGTGGAAGGCAATTGGCTATTTGTTGTTATTGAACATATCAGATCATCGATAATACCTGAAGCTTATGTTAAACTTCTTGGCCAAATTCCCTTGTTTTTGGTATTGTTAATCGAAACAGAAATGTCTTACATCTATATGTTACATAGATGTAATCAAGGATGTGTTACACCAACAGTGTTACATATATGTTATCAAGGATGTCTTAGGCCAACAATGTTACAAAGATGTTATCAAGGATGTCTTACTTCAACAGTGTTACATAGATGTTATCAAGGATAAAGTTAAGCAATCAAATTATTGTTTTCTCAGTAAACGGTAGATGACAATCGCTATATTTTGTTACAAATCTGTCTGAACACACGTACACAATTCTCACACATGTTTTTCCTGTTGAGATATGACTGTTTCGGGTCTCAGCACATGTTCAGGCAAACTAAACTGTCGTATATCATGTTCGTATTTATTTTTCGAAATTATTCCTTACAAGTTTAATGTTACACAAACAACGGTAACATGTGGTTATTCCAACAGTGACAGGGGCACAGCCTATTTTTTGTGGAGTAAGTTATAGTGTTAATTAAGGCATAAAACAGATTGCAAACAATAATAATAAATCCAACACAAATAAAGTTAAATTTGTATGTCCGCTTTCAGCGTGGGCACGGCAATAGAATGTCCGCCTTATGTTAGAATGTTCAGTGTCAATATGTTCCGCTGGAATGTTCAGTGTCTGTGTCTGGCGAACACCCACAGTCCTTCAGTGGACTTCATTACGCCGGCAGTCCTTCGTCCTACTTTGTGGCTCATATCTGCCTCTAACTTGTATCTGAAAAAACAAAACAAAAAAAACGTTCATGTTGAATTTTGTATTAGCCATGAACATTAAAATCAATGGCCAAGATTAATGTGTTTACAGATGTTAAGTTTAATATTTGAAACTAACTTCAGTCTTCTAAAAAGTTTTAATTGCAACACGCTCATTTAAATTTGGAAAGTATGTTTCGAGTTTATGGCATCCGAGAATGCATATTTATTACATACCTTTGAAGAATTCTTCCAAGCATGACCTTTTCCTCATTTAAGGCGAAATGTTGTCCGATACAGTTTCTGAAACGTAAATGTCAATATGAACAGTGTCACATTCTCACATAATCTCACTTATTTCTGCACACATAAATCTGATTCATGGACAAGAGGATGTAACAGAAAAAGCGAGGGCATAAACTGAACACATACCTACGCTGTTGTCGGAATCTCACAATGATCTCTTATGATTGTCGCTTATGTTTACTTGAAAAGAAAGTCTTAGAGCTAATTTATTGAGTTGTCATGCAGAGATATCAATCACATGAGGTTAAATTGTACGACATACGTGTAATACTACAGGTTTCAGTATCAAGTACAGCGTTATTACCATGGGCAACTAGGATCCCAAAGATCCCAAATTAGGGAGTTGGCTTACACACCAACTACAGCTGTAGCAGTACCATGGGCCACGAGCTTTTCTTAACCCTACAGAGAGATTGGCTTGACACACAACAGTTGTAGTATTACCATGTATCACTATGTTAACAGAAACCTACAGAGAGATCGGCTTGACGTACAACAGTTGTAGTATTACCGTGTATCACTATGTTAACAGAAACCTACAGAGAGATTGGCTTGACACACAACAGTTGTAGTATTACCGTGTATCACTATGTTAACAGAACCCTACACAGAGATTGGCTTGACACATCAACTACAGCTGTAGTAGTACCATGGGCCACGAGCTTTTCTTAGCCCTACAGCGAGACTGGCTTGACACACAACAGCTGTAGTATTACCATGTATCACTATGTTAACAGAACCCTACACAGAGATTGGCTTGACACATCAACTACAGCTGTAGTATTACCGTGGGCCAGCAGAGAAGGGAATGTATGCGTAGGTGTCCTTCTTTTGGATGTTCTCGGGCAGAAACCGATCGGGATCATACACATCCGGATCCTCCCACACATCCGGGTTGTGATGAATATTCCATATCCCCAGTGATATAAGGGTTCCTACTGGAAAGACCTTCCCGTCAATGTTCATGGGATTCTCCAGTCTCCGACTGACGAACGGAACGGGCGAGTGGAACCTCATCCCTTCCTTCAGACATCGCGTCAGATACTCCATCTTGGGGATGTCATCCCTAATAACATATACATGTTTTCACGAACCTTCAACATACTCAAACCTCACCAACCTGATAGTCGAACATATTAACATGTAGAAGCTCAACATGTCCGGAAGTATGATCTATAATTATACAAGGCCATGTGTTCTGCCACCCTCCTGATAACTACAGTACCAAACTCATTGTTTTTTCTGTGATAACCAGATGATGTAGCTTATTAGGCGATGTGTCCTACCAGGCGGGTGACTTGGCAACCCGCTTCCATGGCAGGTTTGCCTCATTGGGTGATGTTCCCTACCGTATGATGTGCTCTACCAGATGATGTGCCCTTCCAGGGGATATGTATGGTGGCCGAGAGGGGACATCGCTTTCTCGCTTTCTCGCTTTATCGCTTTTTCGCTCTATGGCTTTCTCGCTTTCTCGCTTTCTCGCTGTCTCGCTTTCTCCCTTTATCGCTTTCTTGCTCTATCGCTTTCTCTCTTTATCGCTTTCTTGCTCTATCACTTTCTCGCTCTATCGCTTTATTGCTGTCTCGCTCTATTGCTTTCTCGCTTTATCGCTTTCTTGCTCTATCGCTTTCTCGCTTTATCGCTTTCTTGCTCTATCGCTCTATCGCTTTCTTGCGGTTAAGCAATATCCCCTCTTGACCACTATAGGGGCCGCATGTGATATCTGCTGCAATTGGTAGGTAATGTTGAACTTTTCTCACTATTTACTTAAAACATAATTTAACTGTAGAGAGACGTAGGTGATTTTAAAACAATCCACCGATTTTTGCGTAAAATGTAATTGATTTATTTATGGCCCTATTCAGTTGTATGTGACCATCTCGCCAAAAGCGCGTGGCAGATCATGGCAATACGCTCTAAATAAATCAGGTTAAAATCTAAATATATACAATATATATAAGTTAAGAAGACTATGGTTAATAAGTCATGGCTGATTGTTTTGCAAAAATACAATCTTATAATTTTGGATGTTCTAGAACTAGTTTTCGGTAGAATATGATGTTACGGTGTGTCATAAGGTTGTCCGAAAATGTTCTTTTTGACATTTGATGTATGTTTAACTTGAATTGTGTTTCTTGTCTTGTGCAAATCTACAAATATATGTACTTGCATATAGTAATTTGATAAACACCGCTGTGAGTGAGTGAGTGAGTGAGAATGGTTTCACGTCGCTTTTAACAATAATCCAGTAATATCACGGGGAACACCAAAAATGGGCTTCACACACTGTACCCATTAGGGGAATCGAACTTGTGTTAACTACACATATGGAGAGGCATAATTAGTGTGTCCACATAGTTAAAGTTGATAACAATATGAAATGCATTACTATGATTATCATAACATATATTAAATCAGCTATCATTATAATATGTTATGTATATCTTAAGTATAGTTTTGTCAAAATTTTATGTGTGTGTGTGTGTGTGTGTGTGTGTGTGTGTGTGTGTGTGTGTGTGTGTGTGTGTGTGTGTGTGTGTGTGTGTGTGTGTGTGTGTGTGTGTGTGTGTGTGTGTGTGTGTGTGTGTGTGTGTGTGTGTGTGTGTGTGTGTGTGTGTGTGTGTGTGTGTGTGTGTGTGTGTCCGACTCATTGTCTGTGTAAAAGGGTAGTAGATAACTACATAACTCACATCAGAACGCACAATTGTTAACCATACAGTTTAAATGGATAGAGAATTGCTACATAAATATGTATATTCCCGCCTGAGCCTATACTATTATTGGATATCTAGTCTCTCCTGGCGGGAAAGTTAAACTATATTTTACAAGCACTTTAGCATTAAATTTAATTCCCGAAGTTTGATCGAAAGTCATTATAAGAAACGAGTTGTCTTTAAAAAATATTTACGACGCATTTCATATCTGTTGTCCAAGGAATGGGGTTAAGGGTTGATGACGCTCTTGAAAGTCGTAGAGACATTTATCTAGTTCATCTGTATTTTGTAAGGGAAACATAACTGTGTACATGTACATCTTTTGTTTGCATAATGTGCATGCAACTTAATGAACATAATTGTGATCCCGAAATCGGACGAGCACATATTCGGCTTCAATTCCAAATCTAATGACCGAAAAAAATAATTCTTTTACAAACTGGCTAATAACTGGCAATTATTTGTCAATATATCATCTCCTTTTTATCAGTTTTAAGATTGATGGGGGAATGAGGGTAGGATACTAAGAACAAAATGAAAATATGAACAGTGACTATCTGTATTCTGTGAATCTTGCTTATTTATTACACTACAAGAAAATATACAAGCTAAACGAGAAAAAAATACGTGACGTGTATTTTGTAACATATTTATCTACTACAAGATGTTTAAAAAATCTAATCCTAAGAGGCAAAATAGCGGTGAGAATTACAGGAATGGATCACTAAATGTCAGCAAAAACCGTTTTAATGTACGGCATTATGGGAAATATTGCTTTCTCGCTCTATCGCTTTCTCGTTCTATCGCTTCCTCTAATGTCTAACCATAGTCAGATGAAGGAATCGGGTGTTCTTTAACTTCTTTTGAATAGTATGTACTGTAAATCTTGAAATTAAAGTTAGAGTTAATTATAAATGCCAAAAAAACAGCGTAGACTTAATTACCGCATTCGACGTAATGAGCGCCCAGGGCGCTCTCAAAATTAGAATATCATTTTGGTGAAAAAAAAAAGTTGAGTTGAAAGATGAATTTCGAGGTTTATGCAGACAGCCTGAAATGTTTATGTACGACAGATATGTTTTTCCCGAATTTAATTGCCCATAATTAAGTGTGCATATAACGAGTGCTTATGATACGCTAATAAATAAGTCTTGTGTACATTAATCAATCGGAAGGGGTGCTAATTGGGATTGTTCACTAGCCAATAAATTAGCAAATATTGCCGTGGGCTTTTATTAGAGCGGGGCGCTTACTACGTCGAATACGGTAATTATAGTTCGCATTTATGTCATAAATGACTGTTGATAAGACGGCCTCACTGAACACTTTGAATAACGGATATACCAACTTGAATATAAAACCAATTAACTATCTATTTCCACATTACGGTTACTGAGAACAATATGTCATCCAAAAACTAGAAATTACATAATGAACATCCGGTAGTATTACCATTGCTTGGGTGAGGACTTCAACTTTCATCTACTCCGCAAACAGAATAAGCATTGATATAAGCGTTGTTTTTAGGAAAACACTATTGCTTTTTAGGAAGTACGTACTACTCAGCGGTATTGAGCGGTGTTATTTGCTATTTGTTTTGATAACTTGGCCTGGGGGCGGGGGATACAATAGCTAAATAGGGTCATAAATCAATCAAATTCTTTTTTACTCAGAAATACGTGGATTGTTATAAAAGCACATATGTCTGTACTGTTAAATTATATTTAAGTAGATAGTGAGAGAATTTCAACATTCCGTCCATATGTATAATTTGAAATGCGACTCGGAGAAATCTCAGCTCTCTTTTATGATTAAAACCCACATCAGGTGCCCTACCATGTGATATGTCCTACCAGGTGATGTGCCCTACCAGGTGATGTGCTTTACCAGTGGGTGGGCTCTACCAGGTGATGTGCCCTACCATATGATGTGCCCTTCCAGGTGATGTGCCCAACCATGTGATGTGCCCTACCATGTGATGTGTCCTACCAGGCGATGTGTCCTACCAGGTGATGAGCTCTACCAGTGGGTGGGCTCTACCAGGTGATGTGCTCTACCAGTGGGTGGGCTCTACCATGTAATGTGTCCTACCATGTGATGTGCCCTACCAGTGGGCGGGCTCTACAAGGCGATGTGTCCTACCAGGTGATGAGTACTACCAGGTGATGTGCTCTACCAGGTGATGTGCTCTACCAGTGGGTGGGCTCTACCAGGCGATGTGTCCTACCAGGTGATGTGTCCGACCAGGTGATGTGCTCTACCAGTGGTGGGCTCTACCATGTAATGTGTCCTACCAGGTGATGTGCTCTACCAGTGGGTGGGCTCTACCAGGCGATGTGTCCTACCAGGTGATGTGATCTACCAATGGGTGGGCTCTACCATGTAATGTGCCCTACCATGGGGTGTGCTCTACCAGTGGGTGGGCTCTACCATGTGCTGTACCCTACCAGTGGGCGGGCTCTACCAGTGGGTGGGCTCTACCATGTGCTGTACCCTACCAGTGGGCGGGCTCTACCAGGTGATGTGTCCTACCAGGTGATGTGCTCTACCAGTGGGTGGGCTCTACCATGTGTTGTGCCCTACCAGTGGGTGGGCTCTACAAGGCGATGTGTCCTACCAGGTGATGTGCTCTAACAGTGGGTGGGCTCTACCATGTAATGTGCCCTACCATGGGATGTGCTCTACCAGTGGGTGGGCTCTACCATGAGTTGTGCCCTACAAGTGGGTGGGCTCTACCAGGCGATGTGTCCTGCCAGGTGATGTGCTCTACCAGTGGGTGGGCTCTACCATGTGATGCGTCCTACAAGGTGATGTGCCCTACCAGGTGATGTGCCCTACCATGTGATGTGTCCTACCAGGCGATGTGCCCTACCAGGTGATGTGTCCTACCAGGTGATGTGCCCTACCAGTAGATGTGCCCTACCAGGTGGTGTGCTCTACCAGGTAATGTGCCCTAACAGTGGGTAGGCTCTACCAGTTGATGTGCCCTACCATGGGATCTGTTCTACTTTGTGTCGTACCCTAACACGTGATGTACCCTACCATGTTATGTGCCCTACCAGGTGATGTGCTTGGACTCTCTTCCGTCCAGCAGTGTGTCCAGTTCCTTCTGTATCCGGGTCTGGAACTCGGGTTTGGAGGCCATGGTAAACAGCGTCCATGATATCCCACTGGCCGTTGTGTCGTGACCTTTACAAGAATGAAACATGGACCAAAATATCCACTTAAATAAAGGTCTTAAAGAGAAACAATAGATCCTACATATAACTCGTCTAAGTCAATCGTAACGAAGCTGTACTTTCCGTGTACATTTAAGAATAGACTTTGACTTTCACTTCAAAGAGTGATGGCCAAGCATTATATGAACGTCGTCGCAAACTCCGACGTCCATACAGTTTGGCCCTCACTCTATGAAGGATCATACTCCAATGAATGTACAAAGTCAATTCTTATAATTTTTTATCACAATTTCTTACCTCAAAGGATATAGGCCTAGATTTGTGGGACTTCAAGTCAGTCACAATGAAAGCGCGTCGTAATACATTTACATCAAGTACAAGATGTCAAATGGCCGACACGATAAACGTGACGGGAGAGATTTCCGATGTTAATGAACCTGTTGCGTTTACATGTTTTAGTCATCATTGATCAACTGGCCGATATGACCCTAAGGTAAATTCATAGGTTGCTGGAGACTGTCACTGTCAGCCCAGACACGGATCGAGTCGATACGTGCTAGGGAATTCCCATGAGTTCCCCCAGGAATGTGAAAGTAGTCCGTCAGTGTTGACGCCATTTCAAGAACACGGTCTCGTGAAAAACGTATGAACGTCCAATTGTGTCCTTCAGACACTTACATTGTATGAACGTCAATTTCGCGGTCATGTGACCGACCTTTCGTCCTATGGAAAGGCCGTATATCGTATAAACGTGAACTAAAACAAATATGTGTCGATAAATCTATTTTTTCTAATCCTTTTGCTGAGACAAAGACTAATACAGGTGACTACGAGCGACTATATTTAGCACTTCGCAGCGCATGTTCATTACCAGCACGAACTGAAGGGAAAGCACCTGCAGATGTAATATTAAAGCGCTATTGACCAAGGTCAGCGCGGAATAGAACCAGTCGCAGTCACCTCACTGTCGATTTTTACCCGGATTGTAACCACATGATCAAACTCAATGATGATGTTTATCGCTGGCAAAATGGATATTTCTTGAAAAGCACACTTTGCAATGTTTCTCATTACTGTAAGTAATATACCTTATCTGCGGAATGGCTAGTATTAACTTTATAAGTATTAGCATACATGCATGTAAAGACAACGACATATTTCACAGACAGTCGTCCGACAAACAGAGATTGTATAAGTGGCCATACCTTCAAAGAGGAACGTGTCGACTTCATTCCTGATCTCCAGCGGGGTGAGGCCCCTGCCATCAGCATCTCGTGCACTCAGCAGGACGTCCAAGAAGTCGAGGTAGCGGGTCTTGGGGGGCCCATTTCTCTCCTGCATAGACACAACACAATGTTAGACACACAGGACAATATTACATACCTATTACAATATTACATACACAGCACAATGTGACACACATGGGACAATGTTACACACACAGTACAAAGTTACACACACAGTACAATGTTACACACACAGTACAACGTTACACACACAGTACAAAGTTACACACACAGTACGATGTTACACACACAGGACAATGTTACATATAGTACAATGTTACATACACAGTACAACGTTACACACACAGTACAAAGTTACACACACAGTACAATGTTACACACACAGTACAAAGTTACACACACAGTACAAAGTTACACACACAGTACGATGTTACACACACAGGACAATGTTACATATAGTACAATGTTACATACACAGTACAACGTTACATACAGAACAATGTTACACACACAGTACAACGTTACATACAGTACAATGTTACACACACAGGACAATGTTACACACAAAGTACAATGTTAAACACTACAATTTTACACACACACAGTACAATGTTACACATAGGACAATATTACATACAGTACAATGTTACACACACAGTACAAAGTTATACACAAAATACAATGTTAGACACACAGCACAATGTTACGCACACAGCAAAATGTTAAATACAGTACAATGTTACACACACAGCAAAATGTTAAATACAGTACAATGTTACACACACAACACAATGTTACACACACAGCAAAATGTTAAATACAGTAAAATGTTATACACACACAGGACATACACAAGGCAATGTTACATGCATAACAATATTATATAAAAGTACATTGTTCCATAAACAGTACACAGTTTCGGGGAAGGGGTTAGGAGACTATTGGACATTACTCTTGCATGAATTATACAAAGTAGCATGTTACATATACTACAATGATACACACACACATAATAATGTAACACACACAGTACATTATTATAGGGAACACATTCTGGCCCTGAATTTCCATGGGCAATGTTAAATGAATTATATAAATTGTTTATCAAGTTAGACACTGACCAAGGTCCGTCGCCTCTTCTCGATGATGTCTTCCGCCCAGCGATGTACAAAGTCACACTGCTTCTTAAACTTCTTCCCCTCGGATGAGATGTAAAAGATGAAGTCAAAGAAGTGCAATGGGTTGCTGAAAACAAAAAAATCCTGCTTGTCATCCTCAACCTAGATATTAGTTCTACAAACTCATATAAAGCCAATCAAAAACGTATTCATGCTCCTCCTAGAAGAGCGGGGGGGGGGGGGGGGGGGGGGGGGGGGCGGTTAATGTTTTTATATATCATGTCTGTATTTGTCCGTAAAAGTAAATCTGACCTGTTCTTTGTCAGAGACTATGAAGGTCTGGTAACACGCTATGAATGTCTGCTATCTGCGGACACGCTATGAATGTCTGCTATCTGCGGACACGTTATGAAGGTCTAGCGAGGCACAATGAATGTCTGCTATCTGCGGACACGCTATGAAGGTCTAGTGACACGCTATGGATGGCTGCTATCTGTCTGGTGCTGCAATAATGGTATTAGATGGTCTACACTTGTAATGTGTGCTGTTCAGAATGCCCACATACTTACATGTTTCGGTCTACAGCCAGGGCGAGTAAGTCATTCACTGCGTTTACATACGGGTGTGTTTGCCTGAAAAATATATATAAGAATGTTTAATTTAACAGTTTTTCAACGCTTTGTTTGACAAAAATGGGTTCGACAATAAAGTATGAAAATAAAGTCTCGCATGTTAAATAGGCATTGTCCCAAATACGAATCCCTCTTTAAATACAAAGCATAATGTTTTTCTAGTTAACAGCAGTGTACATACCTGTTGAAGGTTTAGTTGTCTACATCACAGTTCTTACAACAACCAAGAATTTATTATAGAACGGTGAAGATTTTCTGTAGATGTTAACTAGCAGTAAACTATTACTGCAATATATCGTCCAACGCCGTTGCTGTTCTCAACAATGTATAATGACACCGTTGTTTGCACAATCATCCGGACTCCCGTGTCTGGATTAACGAACTATCGGAATGTACTAATGCTTCCGGTGTATAGATAGACATCCCCAGTAGAAATGGTTAGGAAGCAGTATTCCCGGATTAACCCTCACGTTGCCGTCTGTCTCATTCCTTATGCCTAAGGACGATGCTGTCTGTCCAATTCCCCTTCACATTCATTTTGCTGTCTGTCCAATTCCGCACACTCATTCAATTTGTTGTTTGTCAAATTTCCGGTACCTACCCATGTTGCTGTAATTCTGCCTAATTCATCTGTCTAATTCTCCATACTCTCCAATGTTGCTGTCTGTCTAATTCTCCATACTCCCCAATGTTGCTGTCTGTCTAATTCTCCATACTCTCCAATGTTGCTGTCTGTCTAATTCTCCATACTCTCCAATGTTGCTGTCTGTCTAATTCTCCATACTCTCCAATGTTGCTTTCTGTCTAATTCTCCATACTCCCCAATGTTGCTGTCTGTCTAATTCTCCATACTCTCCAATGTTGCTGTCTGTCTAATTCTCCATACTCCCCAATGTTGCTGTCTGTCTAATTCTCCATACTCTCCAATGTTGCTGTCTGTCTAATTCTCCATACTCTCCAATGTTGCTGTCTGTCTAATTCTCCATACTCTCCAATGTTGCTGTCTGTCTAATTCTCCATACTCTCCCATGTTGCTGTCTGTCTAATTCTCCATACTCTCCAATGTTGCTGTCTGTCTAATTCTCCATACTCTCCAATGTTGCTGTCTGTCTAATTCTCCATACTCCCCAATGTTGCTGTCTGTCTAATTCTCAGTACTCTCCCATGTTGATGTCTGTCTAATTCTCCATACTCACCCCTGTTCCTGTCTGTCACATTCCCCGTACTCACCCCTGTTGCTGTCTGCCACATTCCCCGTACTCACCCCTGTTGCTGTCTGCCACATTCCCCGTACTCACCCCTGTTCCTGTCTGTCACATTCCCCGTACTCACCCCTGTTGCTGTCTGTCACATTCCCCGTACTCACCCCTGTTCCTGTCTGTCACATTCCCCGTACTCACCCCAATTGCTGTATGTTTTCCTCGACAGACATGGCGCACCTCAACAGGATATCAAATGTACACAGACTGATCATGTTGAACACCTCAAAGCTGGTGCCTTCCTCCACGTGCTTGTCAATCTTCTCCTGTTAAACAAATGTTGGTGCATGAAGATTCTCACGCCAAAGTGATTTAGTATGGATTTACACCGCTTTTAGCAATATTTCTGCAATATCACAGCCGGGAACACAAGAAATGGGCTTCACACAATGTACCCATGTCGGGAATAGAAACCGGATCTTCAGCGTGACGAGCAAACGCTTTAACCACTAGGCTACCCGACCGCCCCCTCGCGCCAAAGAATGACCTTCGCACACACCATAACAATGAGGGTAATGGAACCAGTGTCTTCAGCGTCACAAGCGTCAACCACTTGGCTAACCCCTGTGCTGGGCCATACAAAACCATGTTCGCTTAACGCATAATGTTGAGTTTGGATTACAGAAAACTTTTACTACTGACCTCAGAACACCTTCAGAAACTTATTCTACATTATGCTTTATATAATATCTGAGATTAGCATGTATCAATTGCAACCTTGGAAATATCGAGGTGACATGGTTGAAGGCATTTACTGTCAAGTACTCGACTTACCATCATGGTGTCAATGGCGTTGTTGGAGACGTCGACGTAGGGTTTGAGGATGTCGAAGTGGAAGGCGGGGGTGAGAAGGCGGCGAGATCGGTACCAGCGTTGTCCCCCTGCAATCAGGAGACCCTCCCCCAGCCAAGGCAGTAATGTTTCATATGGGCCTCCAAATCCCCTCGGCTTTGGCTCTGCAATGAGAGGGTCAAAACTCGTTGAATGACTGAAACTCGTTCTCTGATTATGAAATCGATTTTCGTATTGAAACACATTATATTTGACGTTGACCAACATATTTTGAAACTGTTATCAAAGTACCAATGCAAATATCTGACAGAAATGTGTGTCTGTCTTGTTGCACCATGGGGATGAAACATGGGCATGCCTTCAACTTTGAGAGTAATACTCGCAAGGACACGACGAAATGGCGAATGTTTTTGTATGGACAAAATATTGCAGAAGAATATGTCAAACATTTTACTCAAGTATAATGTACTTCGCATTAGATGTCAGTGTGGTGTCACTGTGGTCAATGCTTTGAGTAGTGTATTAAGCCTGTACTCGCTTACATGACAAGCCAAAGTGTAGGCCATAGACATCTACTCGGACAAATAGTGATGTCCTTTACGCATACTGAAGGAGGATTAGTTAATCTTCTGCACCTTATTTTTTATGTATGGTGCGGTGGGGTCGCCAAGTGGTAAAAGCGTTCGCCCGTCACGCTGAAGGCCAGGGTTTGATTTCCCACATGGGTACAATGTGGGAAACCCTTTTCTGGTGTCCCCCGCCGTGATAGCACTGGAATGTTGCCAAAAACGGCGTAAACCCATACTCACTCGCGGTTAAAATATATAAAAATCCCGTTACACTATCAAAACCTTGTTTTCAAAAAACAAGTTTTCTCGGTCCAAGTTGGGCTGTTTACACATCAAAGTTTTTGACAGGCTGTCAAAGTGTTGGTGGAATTATCTTGCCAATTAGTCTAAAGATGGATGCTACTGACGAAGTTTTGTTTGCTGTTGTTATATGTATGTTGTGTATTGCCATGTTGAGAAGGCGGCGTCGGGGTAGGCAAAGGCATATTTGGTCCTGAGAATGGTTGTTGAAACAAATCAGTTAATTCTTCCAACATCTCGTCAGTCCAAAATAGTTGACTCATTGAAAAGGGGTAAATGTTCCTTGATTGGCTAAATTAATTCAACGTAATCAAACTTTGATCAAAGTTTGACGAGAAATAGGATAGGTTTCTATTCCATCAAAGTCGGCATGTTACACTGTCAAAATGTTGGTCAAAATGGACTTTGACCAAGTTTTTGATAGTGTAACGGGGGCTTAACACTCATCATATGGTCGTAACTTTACAAGTAACACTCTCAAGCTTGACGGCGCACATTTAGGAGTTGATCCTCGAGCATATAACATGTTTGGCATTTGTTTCTGCGATGTAATGTTTATATTTACTGAATCTAAAAAACAGACATATTCACACTCGCATATCCGCCGTAAACAATATTGAAGCGACGAATTATTTTAAACCTAAACAATTTGGACAACTAGTTTTTAGATTGCTAGTACTTTATGTATGGATCGTTATTGAACTTACGAATATTTATGAAACTGAAACACGACTACAAAGATGACACACACCATGTGATCATGTCCCTGCAAGAAACACCCATACCTGAAGACATTGTTGTGAGGGAACGTAGTATTATAGCGAGTAAACGCGGTAGTATAGCGAGAAAACGCAGTAGTATAGCGAGGGAACGCGCTAGTATAGCGAGTACACACGGTAATATAACGAGTAACCGCAGTAGTATAGCGAGGACACGCGCCGAATACTACGATGAACGCGAAGAGTATTGGAGGGAACGCGGTAGATTTGCGAGAAAACGTGCTAGTATTGCGAGGGAAGGCTGTAGTATAGGATGGACACGCTAAGACTATTGCAAGGAACGCGGTAGTATTGCGAGGAAACGCGGCAGGATAGCGGGGACACGCGAAAAGTATTGCGAGGAAACGCTATATCATGACGGAGAAAGAGATGGTATAGCGTGGGAGCAAAGGGCAAATCGAGGCAACGCGATAGTAAATTGAGGGAACGCGACAGTACTGCTAGGCAACGCGACAGGATAATGAGGGAATGCAATGGAATTGCGAGGGAACGAGATAAATATATTTTTTACCATGGCAGGTAGAAGTTTCCATATGATTCTATGTATAATATGAGACTTTAATCATTCTTATTGAACATGCATAACTTTTTGCATTTATTTACAGTTGAAACATTCAGTTGTTTAAAGTGCATTTCAGATATCGTTGGAAGGTATTTCAATACACACATGAATAACAAATTATACATATTCCGGTCACCTGTGGACTTGATGATGGCTCTGATAGAGTCTGGATGGTACACCCTGATGACTGGATTGAGGGGCCCTATCCAGAGCCGGAAATACTTGGGGTATCTCCTCATCCATTCCTTCTCCACTTCAGCACGCTTCTCAAACTCCTTAGGGTACTGAAACAAACATATAACCCTGATCAAGTGGGGACGGGTCCATTTGTTTAAGCGCAGTCCACTGTACAGAGTTGCTTCCCTTAGGTGTGCCAGGAACCTATGATCGTGAGTTCGAATCCAACATTCGCCCTGATTATGTTTCTGGGATTGTGGAGATACTTCTGAATCGTTGGTGTGGATGTAATATCTGGATGAATATTTGTGGTCCCAAAACTTCATCGACGTATACTGATTTGAATTGCTATCAGGTATTAACTAAACAACGGCTAATAGGGAGATATAATGTAAATGGTGTGAATATGACATGAAACTTTACAAATGCTAAACGTGTGTGTTTTGATTGGACGACTTATATGGTATCACACAACGATCGACATTTCTCCTCTGACTTATGCTTGATTTCATTGCACTGTGACTCAGTTTCCCCATGATGCATTGTTTTAAAAGTAGATCTGCTGTAAGCGTATGTGCCTTGCATTGGCGCGTGAAATGAGCTGAGTAACAAAGGAATGACACCATTAACTACTAGTATATATTCCACAGTTTGTATACCATGTTTATGTTCAAAACATGTTGAGAGTTTGTGATATTGATATTGTTAGATACGCTGTGCAAAGTTGCGTCCCTTGGGCACGCCAGAAACTTATGATTGTGGGTTCGAATCCCGGTTCGCCCCGATTATGTGTCTAGGTTTGTCAGCACCATACCTGTGCTCGTGGGTTTCACCGAAGTGGTACACGTCTGAGACCTGCATCACTTCGGGCTTTCCTCCCACACTAAGCTGGCACGCCGTGATATAACTGGAATAATTCTTAAATTTAGGTTATCAACGACTTGCGATATAGATTATCGTAAATGTAACGTTACATTCTGTGTTTAGTGGGGCGGTGGGGGGCCTAGTGGTTAAAACGTTCGCTCGTCACGCCGAAGACCCGGACTCGATTCACGACATGGGAACAATATGTGAAGCGCATTTCTGGTTTCCCCCGCGGTGATTTCGCTGGAATATTGCTAAAAGCGGCGAAAACCATACTCAGTCACCGTGTTTACTGTGCATGCGTGCGTTCGTGCGTGCTAGCCCACTGACACACCTTGCCACAGTGTAACATGAATACCCCACTCAGACACTGTGTACTGAATCCGAGCCCTCCAGTCCTTGTTTTAGTCCCTTAATGTCGAGTGCCAGTCAGGAAGACGCCCTATCAACGAAACAACGGAGGCGGTTCAATAGTAAACATCCCAGTAATAGCAGCAGTAACAGAAGTAATAGTAGAAATACTTATTTGTAAACACCACCCTAGTCGACTTTGACCTGTAACAACAATGACCAGGGACGAGGTAAACTGGCTCACCAAATGCAGGTTGCCGGTCCTCCAGGAGAAGTCCTTGACGCCCTGGCACTTGTTGAAGAATCTGAAGAGACGCCGATACCAGACCAGGAACCTGATTACGCGGTACGCCACGTACAGAAGAACAGATGTCCCTGCAGACTGCAGAACGGTTTTACGATTGAGACGAGATACAAGATCCTGCGGGCCCATGTTTACAAACGTCTCTCACCCACACCGGCGAAAACCCGGGACACAGTATCACAACCGTATTTGTGTCACCCTTTCCAGCCTTGCACACGGCACGCTGGCGGGTCGTCTGTGGGTCACCGGTTTTACAGCTGATAGGGTTCCTTATGGTTTAGAGCATGCGAGACTCGTGTTTTGTATTGCCGATATCGTTATATAATGGATGGGCGAGTTGCGATTTTAGTGCCCCTTTGAGTGAGTGAGTGAGTTTGGTTTAACGCCGCTTACAACAGTATTCCAGTTATATCGCGGCGTGTCAGCTTAATGTGGGAGGACAGCCCGAAGTGATGCAGGTCTTAGACGTTTACCACTTCGGTGAAACCCACGAGCACGGGTATGGTGCTGACAAACCTAGAAACATAATCAGGGTGAACCGGGATTCGAACCCACAATCATAGGTTTCTGACGTGCCCAAGGGACGCAACTCTGCACTGCGAATCGCAGCGCCTTAGACAACTGGGCCACCCGTGCCCCCAGTGCCCCTTTGAACAATAGTCCAGTTAAAGTGAGTATAGTTTTACGCCGCCTTTAGCAATATTCCAGCAGTATCACGGCGGCGGTCACCAGACATGGGCTTCCCACATTGTTCCTGTGTGGGGAATCAGAATCGGCGTGATGAGCTAACGTTTTAACCACTAGGCATTTAGCTGTGACCCTCAAATCTTTAGGGGGGTCAAAACAAGTTCGTGGTGCCATAAACTGGAAACTCTTGGTCAACAACTGTCCGATATATGAGTGAGTGAGTGAGTGAGTTTGGTTTAACGCCGCTTTTAACAGTATTCCAGTTATATCGCGGCGTGTCAGCTTAATGTGGGAGGACAGCCCGAAGTGATGCAGGTCTTAGACGTTTACCACTTCGGTGAAACCCACGAGCACGGGTATGGTGCTGACAAATCTAGAACTATAATCGGGGCGAACCGGGATTCGAACCCACAATCATAGGTTTCTGGCGTGCCCAAAGGGCGCAACTCTGCACAGCGAATCGCAGCGCCTTAGACGACTGGGCCACCCGACGGAATAAGGTAGTCAGGCTCGCTGACCTGTTTGATGCATGTCATCGTATCCCAATTGCGTAGATTGGTGCTCATGATGTCAATCACTGGATTGTCTGATAAAGACTTGATTATTTACTGACCTCTGTCATATAGCTGAAATATTGCTGAGTGTGGCGTTAAACATCAAATAAACAAACAAAACAGTATTTAGCTGTTATAAAATCTCATTCTAAGACACCTAAATCACTGAATGTTTGTCATCCATTACCTATAACCTGTGTTGAAGTGTTGAAGAAACAAAAATTTTACTTACAAGGTAGTGGACTCAGATATTTTCCAAATATGAAATGAGAGGACAACTATATGCATGCTAATATCTAATATCACATCAGATTTCTAACAAATATTGGGTCCCGCGAAGATCCGGGGTATAATAGGTCTTCAGCAACCCATGCTTGCCGGAAAAGGCGACTATACTTGTCGCCAGAGGCGACTAACAGGATCGGGTGGTTAGGCTCGCTGACTTGGTTGATGCACGTCATCGTATCCCAATTGCGTGGATCGGTGCTCATGATGTCAATCACTGGATTGTCTGGTCAAGACTCGATTATTTACAGACCACTGTGATATAGCTGGAATATTGCTGATAACGGCGTTAAACAACATGAAACAAACAACAACAAATATTGGGGAGCGTTAGTGTTACGCTGTGCAGAGTTGCGTCCTTTGGGCGTGGCAGACACACACCAATGGTCATTAGTTTGCATGCTTCACTTGCCCCCATTATATTATGTCCAGGTTTGCCAGTACCATCACCTTACTCATACTCGTGCATACTCATGGTTTCACCAAAGTGGTAAACGTTTGACACATGCAAACTACCTTCGGCTGACACGAGATAAATCTGAAAGATGCGGCGTTAAATAGACTTGAATGCATATTGGATAAACAGTGAAGTCCTCCGTACTCACTTCAGCTTAACAACTCGTTGATCTTTTCATTGTCACATCCTAGTAAGCTTCTCACGACCAGCGTATACAATCCATTGAGGAAGTGAAAGTGCTACACGCCTCTCAAGCAGAAACATGATTTTGCCCAAGCATTTTATGTATCGATTTCCGTAGACGGAATTGCACACTCCAGGCAGAGTGGCAGATACTTCGCTCTTGCGACGAATAAAAACTCAAGAGACATAGCAGACTCCTCTCTGGTAAAGTAGGATTGTGATCTTTGTTGGTAAAATGAGACAATCTACTGTTGAAACAATAGAGGTGCGTCATAGCTGTATTTTAAACTTATTTATATTACTGACCAATACACACGCGAGTCCCAAATAGGGACGGGTCAGTCGAAATTACTCAGGGAGAAGGCGACCTTAAAAAAAGGTTCAGTCAACAGCCACCCAGACCATCGTGTGTTATACGGCATATCAGCATTTATGTTGGTTGGTTGGTTTGATGTTTAACGCAGCACTCAGCAATATTCCACTTTTATGACGGCAGACAATCCAGTGATTGACATCATGAACATTGACATCATGAACATCGATCCTCGCAATGTGGGATCGATGACATGCATCATCAAAGTCAGCGATCCTGACCACCCAATCCCGTTAGTCGCCGGGATAGCCAAGTTATTACGACGTATTGAATAAAAAATATTTTTTTTAAAAAAAAAGAAAAAAAAGTTATAACGACGTAAGCGAGCGGGGCCACGTCCAGCCAAGCAGTACGTCAGTAAAACACGTGGTAGTCATCGGTATCCTTATCTGCATATAACCGGTCAAAAACATGTCGTGGAAGTATTCGAAAATAATCCCTTTGCAATTATTTTGTGAAATACTTGAAAATAGTAAAATGTTTGAAACAAGTGCTGAAAAACATAACTGTCGTGTTAAGAGGTTGTAAAGAATTTAATGTTCAAATAATAAATAGAATACATGCAGCCTCTGTTGGAAAGTGAACCGATGCATCTGACCGTAAAAGTTGAAAATGGACGTTTATAGTCAGTTACTCCTTTCATTATATACACCCTAGGAGTGTATGGTGGATGGATGGTAGCTATATTAATGACACGTCAGATACAAATTCATAAACAGTCAATGTTGCTAGGTAAATATTCAGGACATTATGTCTAAAGTCATTGAAATAACATAGGTATTTATATATTCATATTTATTAATCATAGTCTATTACTTTCATAATACATTCTTCAAAACACCAAAGTGCTTCAATATTTCATAAAGCAAAGAAATGTCTACACTATGAGACGAAAAATGAAATACACATGTCATATGTGTGAAGGCCAAGAAGGGACATCGTTCTATTGCCCTAGAAATGTTACACGTGTAAAATTCTATCGTCTTGGTTCCTGTGAAATATAGAAATAAAGATCTTTTTTCGTGTAGAAATCGCATTTTTTGCACCAACCCAGTGACATTGAAACTCCATGCAAAGAATATACGTAAGCGCGTGATGTGGAGTTGAATGCTTCCTCTAGCGATTGCGGCCGAAAGCAGCGATATTATTAAGGTTTGTCATGAGTGTGCAGTTTTGTCAGTTACACAGCATTACTGCGTTATGTTTGTGGTTTCATGTACATGACCAGATGATAACTTGAGAAGCCTATTTGCACCAGGTGTGCACTGTCTGTCACAGTATCACTATCTTAGCGACTGCCGTTCAGTTTACTGTTGAGTGTGTTCAGCTTGTCGTAAGAGGCTACTAACGGGATAGGCTGGTCAGTCTCGCTGACTTGGTTGATGCATGTCATCGATCCCAATTGCGTGGATCGATGCTCATGATATCAATCACTGGATTGTCTAGTCCAGACTCGATTATTTACAGACCGCCGTCATATAGCTGGAATATTGCTGAGTGCGGGGTTAAACAACAAACAAACAAACAAACCTACTTCGGAGACATTAGACATGTCAAAAGTCTGACCCTTTTTCACTCAGACCATCGACCCGTGAAGATCCGGGGTTGAATAGATCTTCAGCAACCCATGCATGCCGTAAAAGGCGACTATGCTTGTCTTACGAGGCCACTAACAGATCCGGCGGTCAGGCTCGCTTACTTGGTTGATGCAGGTCATCGATCCCAATCGCGTGGGTTGATGCTCATGATATCAATCACTGGATTGTCTGGTCCAGACTCAATTATTTACAGACAGCCATGATACAGCTGGAATATTGCTGATAGCGGCGTTAAACAACAAACAGACATCACTCTGACCGTTGGTAGTAGAAACTCATTCATTTCATAATCAGCAGATAATAATAATTAATAGCTCAATAAGAATGATAATAGTAGTATTTTAATTATTACATACCAGAAATCATATACCGGTATATAGTTGCTGTACAAACATAGACCTATAAGGCTAACTATATAACAGCCACAGCTTCACAGGGCCTACATTAATCGCCTTTTTTTATAAAAACATTTGCATAAAAGCTCTGATCACCCTTATAAACATGATAATGATGTGTTGAAAAACTTAAAATTATTATTCTAGTAATTTACTCTTGTTGTGGATAGATATATTGTGTAATTTTAGTTTTCAGATTTGTGGAAATTTCAGACTGACATTCCTTGACAGAGGTTTTCAAATTTTAAAATGGTTAGCATATATATACTCGATAACACCCACAGATATAAAAACATATATGTTTATCAGCATTGTGAAATGCTAAAGTTATCAGCAATTTTCTATAGCACTATGTTTCTACATGAACTTTCACAGCTGTGGGGCATTCATGACATTGATATCATGATTAGTATGGATATAAAAATATCACATGGTGCAACTTTTGGACACTCAACACCAATGCAGCAGGATAGATCGCAGTTTTCCTTTATGGATTATATTCTGAAAAGTAATAACAATGTGCCAGGTCGGCACATGATGGTAGTGTGGGCGTTCAGGAAACAATAATGTGCAATCAACCAAGTCACAGATCCAGACATCTGATCACTGTGTCATCTCTCAAGACCACCATAGGTTGCTAAAGGGACCAGTTCCAACCCGGAATCGGCACGAGGCTAAGGAAATGGACACCTAAAGTTAAGTGGTGAAACAGAGTATTATTGTTTTTGCAGAGACTCTACAGTACCACTTCACATTCAGGAACTCAATGTGGCCAACAGTTTGCACCTGGAGTAACTGCAGTCGGATTGTCCCCTTCATCGTCAGATTACCTCCCCTTGTCTCTGCCAGGCCAAGTAGGGCAGTACGACAGCTATCAGCAATGGCTACAGAGTACAGCACCCTTGCTCAGCCCAAGCCAATGGTGGGAGTGTGCCAGTTCACTGCCAGAGCAGATAAAGAGGACAATTTCAAAACATGCATTTCCTTGATCAAGAGAGCCAAAGCTAAAGGTGCACAGGTAAATATTGAACTGCTGAAGAAAATATAGGTTAGTTTGGACTTCAGGTGGGTTGATCATAATAGTGGATGCAGAGGTTCAGATTGTGGAGTTATCCAGGTTATTGACCCATAACAAAAACCAAATGACCGTCCCACATCCTATATTTCTGATAGGTACCTCATTAATTTCACACTACATTATGATTTGACCCAATGGTATTCATTTCATTCAACAGAGAGTGATAAAAATTCCTATATCACAAAAGTTTGTTTCATAAATACCATATGTAATATTTTCATGATAAAGATATAGATTATCAGAATCAATTAGCATTATATATTTGCAATACCGTATTCGACGTAATAAGCGCCCAGTGCATTCTCAAAATTAGAAATGGGGGGATCTTATTAGAATATTATTTTTGTGGA
This sequence comes from Haliotis cracherodii, assembly GCF_022045235.1. Classification (NCBI taxonomy): domain Eukaryota; kingdom Metazoa; phylum Mollusca; class Gastropoda; order Lepetellida; family Haliotidae; genus Haliotis; species Haliotis cracherodii. The sequence goes on along the minus strand of NW_027266319.1, from coordinate 27,241,241 downwards.
AAAAACAGAGTTGAAAGATAAATTTTGTTGCTTATGCTGAGGGTCTGAACTGTTACGACAGATATATCTCTCCAGAATTTAATTGCCCATAATTAAGAGTGCGTATTATACACAAATAAATAAGTCTTGTGTACATTGATCAATCGGAAGGGGTGCTTATTGGGATTGTTCACTTGCCAATATATTAGCTTATTGGAGCAGGGGGCTTATTACGTCGAATACAGTATGTTTTTGTTTGTTGCTATGTCTTTTATTTCAGGGCATGAAGCCACTGACAGGCAGCATTGCAACATTTTAATTAATGTTCTGTTATGAATATGACAATAATAAACAGGTTTGTTCTGTCTGTCTTTGTAACAATAAAGACGCTTTGTATGACCATCTGTCTCCTGCAAAGTGAACACTAGTATGCAGTTTATGCAGATGACAAAGCAGAATTGCCATTCTGGCACCAGCTGAGAACATAACCTGACTGATTGGCAACATGTGGGGTTGGCATTTGGCATCACAGGATATGTTGGTGCTATCAAAATCACACTTGCAAAATTGCACCACTGCTTAAGAACATCATGTTAGATCAGGAATATTTCTGTGATTCCAAATATTGGTTTGTTTGTTGGTTTACGCCCCACTCAGCAATATTCCAGCTATATGGCGGAGGTCTGTAAATAATCAAGTCTGGACCAGACAATCCAGTGACTGATATCATGAGCATATAGGGATCGATGACATGCTTCAACCAAGTCAGCAAGCCTTACCACCTGATCCCGGTAGTCACCTCTTACGACAAGCATAGTCGTAAGTGCTGATTGGCAAATTTGGAGAAAGAAAATATTTTGTCCATAATTGGGATTTTTTAAAGTTCTTACTTTCTTAATTTTAGAGGTATTTAAACATTTTACATTTTATTGACTGCAATGTTAGAATGCAATTAATCCTTACCTCTTCCTCTTTACTGATCTGGTTATCAGTGATATACATGTCACCTTGAAAAGCTATCACATGTAATATAACTGTTTACATATAACAGGAATTGGGGCAATGTTTCATTCCCATTGGGGATTTTGCAGACTTTGGACTGAATATCGGCCTCTGAACAGTCTAGAGAACCTAGGTCATTGTCCCATGACCACACTCTTTTCTCAGCATTATGATTATAAATATGAGTCTCACACGTGTGCTGAAACCTGGCCTATCATCTTCACAGGTATTGGATCACATCAGTATCCCCATCAGTCTGATGCTCTGCATTACCCCTATACTGTGGTAGTACGAAGGGGGTGAGGAGGCTGGGGGTAGCCTAGTGGTTACCGTATTCGAAGTAATAAGCGCCCCGCTCTGATAAGCGCCCACGGCGATATTTGCTAATATATTGGCTAGTGAACAAACCCAATTAGCACCCCTTCTGATTGATCAATGTACACAAGACTTATTTATACGCGTATAATACGCACTCGTGTGTTATATGCACCCTTAATTATGGGCAAATAAATTCTGGAAAAATATATCTGTCGTATATAAACATTTCAGGCTGTCAGCATAAACCATGAAATTTATCTTTAACTCTGTTTTTTTTCACCAAAATACTAATCTAACAAGAGACCCCTATTTCTAATTTTGAGAGCGCCCTGGGTGCTTATTTCGTTGAATTCGGTATATGAAAATTCCTCACTCCTCAGTGCAGGTATACTGCATGACAATTGTTACATTTTAGCGCTTACTGTTACCTGGTGGATATCGGGTCTGCTCCTCTCCTGGTTGATGCATGTCATTGAATCCAAATTGGATGGATCGATGCTCATAATTTCAATCACTGGATTTTCTGGTCAAGACTCAATTATTTACAGACCACTGACATATAGCTGGAATATTGCTAAGTGCGGTGTGAAACAAAAAACAAACAAAACTTACTATTTCATTTATAGAAATAACATGCTCATATTTACTTCACCTCAATGAGTAGTTTAGTTTCCCCCCGCTTTATAATGTTATTTGATCGCTGTGAAGAGTTGCGTCCCTTGGGCACACCAGAAACCTATGATTGTGGGTTCAAATCCCGGTTCGCCTAGATCATGTTTCTAGGTTTGTCAGCACCACACCCGTGCTCGTGGGTTTCACCGAAGTGGTCAACCTCTGAGACCTGCATCACTTCAGGCTTTCCTCCCACATTAAGCTGACACTCCATGATATAACTCTGGAATACTGTTTAAAGCGGCTTAAAACCCAACTCACTCACTCACATTATTTGGCCTATTCTAGATGGTGTTTCTCCCAGAGGCGTGTGATTTCATTGGCGAGTCACGTGACCAGTCGATGAAGATGGCGGAGCCCCTGGATGGTGACCTGATGTCCAGATACAGACAGGTGGCTGTCGATACCCGGGTGTGGCTGTCTATTGGGGGATTCCATCAACAGGTCTGTAAACAGGAAGTTTGGCAGGGGACGATATGCGCCCTGATCTGTTGACCAGTTCACGAATTTTAAATCATGCCATTGTCTCTAGAATTTCAAACCCTGAGAGAGGCATCAGAGCTTGTTCATATTAAAAAACAGTTTTATGGACATAACTCAGCCATTGTTGTTCAAAATTTAATGAAACTTGGAATGTGTGTAGTTAGTAGTGTGACTCAACACATATGTTTTTTAAAGATATTAAATATATTTAAACTGTTGACTGTATAACCAGGTGAGCTACAGTGCAGTGGCACTATTTTTTTCTTACCTCTAAATTTTCTGATGAATATCAATCCATCAAAGACTGGTTACCCTAAATAGACAGGCTATGTCTCTAATGACACAACATCTGGACCTAAGGTTGAAAATGGTTCCAGATTATAGAACATAGTCCCTCGATCAATGTCCTCTTGTCATGATTTGTCATAAGCCCCATCATCCTAAATAAGTCCTTCACATTCAATATCTTCTTTGTTAATTTTTCAGTAAATCTCGGGGGGGTGGGGGGGGCACGAAGTTGCATCGTTGTTCATGTCAGTTCCAGGTGTGTCTGGTTCAGACTCATCCATCTTCCCAAGGCAAGGGAGTTAACAAGTCCGGTTTCCACACTTGCCAAACCAGGATGGAATTTCAGAGTGATGTTATTGCTGGACTAATAAACCTGTGTATAGTCCAATCAAAATCACAAAACAAAATAGATACCCGTTTCGAAAACATGGCCACTGCCGTGTAGAGTTTGGTCAACTGCAGGATTTGTAAAGCATGTCTTCTGTCAACTAGGCATTGACAGATATTTTCCATATATTTTGATGTTTATCAAGGTGATTTGATGCATTTCATGAGGAAAGATCAAGTTTATTGCAATATAATTACAGATTATTGATCAGATTCATCTTGACTGTGTGAAGCCATTTTGTTTGAAACAAATGCAAGTGATATGAGAAGAGGAATCTGATTGGTCAATAGGAGTGACATAGAAGGGACATAACTCGTAAGAGCCACTGTTGGCGCAATGATTGAGCAATGAAATTCCAGCCTAGTTCGGCAAGGATGGAAACTGGACTTTTATAGTCAGTTAACTCCCATGCCCCAGGAAGATAGCCTCATCCTTGACTTTACAGTTTGTCAAGCTAAAATGGATAGAATTATCATAAAAACGCCCGCATGTTATCAGAAATGAACGAGCCACTGTAACTTGATAATACCCTCATATTACTTGACGACCCGCCATTATCACGCCCGTTGTTAGGTGACGTCATAGGATAGGAATAGGTGAAGTAAGGTTCAATAGTGACGTCATCTGGTTTGTTCTATGACGTTTCCATATTTGTAAAAGTGGGTCAGTGACTTTCGTGTTGATTGCAGTAAATGTTTCAAAATCGACATTGTTGTTTCTTTTTATTTGATATCAAATTCCATCCATTTTAGCTATAATAACGGTTACGCTATTTTTCAGGGCATTATCATTTGCAGAAGCTCTCGGTCTTTTCAATCTCGGTCTTTCCAATAATGGAAGACCTCGGGCTTCTGCAAATGATAATGCCCTGAAAAATAGAGTTACCCTTATATTAAATCAATTGGATCCATGGTATATATCATAATAGAGATATGATACACTGGACATTGGAGGAGGCCCAGGCTCAGTTATTTACAGACCACCTTCATAAAGTTGAATATATTGCCAAATAAGGCGCTAAACATTAAACTATTGCTAAATCAACTTGAAGCTTCAACTCTGGATAACTCGTTGCAGGGTCCTAACAATGAGAACCGTGTGCGGAACACCCATGTCGTTATATCAAGTGATGGTGAAATAAAGGCCACCTACGACAAGAGTCATCTGTTTGACCTTGACATCAAGGACAAAGTGCGTCTATGTGAGAGCGACTATACAGTGCCAGGCAGCGAGATCGTGCCGCCAGTCGACACGCCTGTAGGACGACTAGGACTGGCTACTGTATCCTTCAGACCAGGGTGTGAGTGGTGCATCTTTGGCACCTTTAGCCAGAGTGCATGTCAAGCTGTGGAGAGCTTATTTGCCAATGATGTTTTCAAGATTAAATGAAAATTGTATTCCTCCTGGCCTATTTCTAGACCAAGCTGAAAGTAATCCTTATTGGGCACTAACATTTACATGCCAGTCTGTATTGTCTTGTGTGTATTACAGATTTTTTACAATAACCATCAGAGTAGACGGGGGATATTGCCTAGTAACAATTATGGAAAAAGTGTAAGTTTCATTGATGTTTAAAAAAGTATGTTCACCACTTCTCGGTCTCTGAAAATATGTTAAATTTGTGTATGGTTTTGGTAAGCATCCCCTTTGGCCTAGTTCCATGGCTGCTTAACACATTGAATACCCTACCCCTGTATATATCTTGGGTCGTACAATGTTTGAAACCAATTTTTGGTGTCCCAGGCTGTGGCCAATCTCATTAAAATCTCGCTAAGGCTAAACAAAGATCTGAGGACATCCGATTACGGGTCGAATCAGACCGACCTTTCAAGAACTTTGACCGGCCAATGGAATGACTGACAAGAAGTCAACATTAGCCCATCAGAAGGCAGCTTTCTCGCACTTCACGGCACTAATTTCAAATTGACGACTATGCTTCAAAACATATTTTGCCAAATTCTTGATTAAAAATTTGAAACCTGAACAAAAGAACATTCTGGAATGGCTAATAGATGGGCTAGATTGTATGAATTCAGTCGTTAAACCCGTAACTATCGTTGGGAATAGTTTTCATGGTTGCATGATTAGAAATCACATTCCGACTGTCACTTTCATGATCTAGTAAGCAACACTCTGGTTGGTCTGATGAAAGATAGTTCTGACGTGACCCCTAATGGGATGTCCTCAGTTCTTAGTTTAGCAGTAGCGAGAACTAAGATCTGATTTTAATGAGATTGAGGCTGTGGCGTTTAACATTCTCTGTCACCCTTAACACTGTGCAGTGTTATGACCTGCGGTTCCCCGAGATGTCTATAGCCTTGACCCAGCAGGGGGCTCAGATCTTGTCCTACCCTTCCGCCTTCACACAGACCACAGGCATGGCACACTGGGAGGTAGGGGTCACTCAGTAGGGGGTCAGAGTTCACTGACGATACGCAGTATGCCTAGCCTTATATTAAATCATGTTTTCATTCAGTGTTTATTTTTATAACTAATATTTGTGAATTTTTGCACCTAGCCTTGTATTGCTTTCAGTTATTATTATGTGTCGATTTTTAAAATGTAGTATTTATGAAACTTGGCAATAATTTGGTCTCGCATTACCAAACATGTAACACAAAGGAAAATGATAACTTGATGATTCGAAGAAGTCTGAATTAACCAGTCATGCGATGAATGGGTTGATAGCAACTACCTTATATTAACGGGACCATAATGAAGAGTTCAAGCAAAATGGTAACAGTAAGTATGGGATTCATAACATGTCATGAGCCCCTTCGGCTCACACCAGTCAGCACTGGATTGCAGGGATTTATTCCAGATCTTGTTTTCAAGCTCAGGACATTTGGGGGTCTAAGCCTTGCGATATGTGGCCTGCTTAATTTGATTTCGAAAATTTTTACGTATGCCATAGGATTGCATCTGCTCAGAAGACTTACGCCAGAGACCATATAATATATTATATGGTCTCTGCTTACGCCTAATGGAAAGGGGGATTGCGATGTTAGACTGAAGAAAATCAACCATTGACAGCCTAAACTTTGAGAGTGTTTCATACCAGAATACACTTGTCAGTGATATCTAACAAGCAATTGACAATTTTGACGGACTACTTGTTCAAATAGCCATATCAGTGTGTGTCCCACAGGACACCGTAGTGTCGCAGTTGTATATTTTCGATTGATACAACATCATTATTTAGTAACCTTTCCATCGCATTCTCAACTGCATGTAAGACACAATATTTGTGTTCAGAAAATCGCTGGTATTCTATCTATGTGCTCAGACACAATGCTTAAACTGCTGTTGTGTTTCAAATTGTTTTTGAATATGTGGTAAAACTTTGTAAATGACCGTTGAAAACGTAAATGACTGCTGCCCTGTTGACTGTAACTCTTTCTCCATTATTCCTGAGCAGGTGTTGTTGAGAAGCCGCGCGATTGAGAACCAGTGCTACGTGGTTGCTGCTGCCCAGACTGGCAGACACAATGCCAAGAGGACATCATATGGTCATGCTATGGTAGGTTGCATAGGGTCATGCTGTGGTAGGTTGCATAGGGTAATGCTGTGGTAGGTTGCATAGGGTAATGCTGTGGTAGGTTGCATAGGGTCGTGCTGTGGTAGGTTGCATAGGGTCGTGCTGTGGTAGTTTGCATAGGGTCATGCTGTGGTAGGTTGCATAGGGTCGTGCTGTGGTAGGTTGCATAGGGTCGTGCTGTGGTAGGTTGCATAGGGTCGTGCTGTGGTAGGTTGCATAGGGTCGTGCTGTGGTAGTTTGCATAGGGTGGTGCTGTGGTAGGTTGCATAGGGTCGTGCTGTGGTAGGTTGCATAGGGTAATGCTGTGGTAGGTTGCATAGGGTAATGCTGTGGTAGTTTGCATAGGGTCGTGCTGTGGTAGTTTGCATAGGGTCGTGCTGTGGTAGGTTGCATAGGGTCGTGCTGTGGTAGGTTGCATAGGGTAATGCTGTGGTAGGTTGCATAGGGTCGTGCTGTGGTAGTTTGCATAGGGTCATGCTGTGGTAGGTTGCATAGGGTCGTGCTGTGGTAGGTTGCATAGGGTAATGCTGTGGTAGGTTGCATAGGGTCGTGCTGTGGTAGTTTGCATAGGGTCGTGCTGTGGTAGGTTGCATAGGGTCGTGCTGTGGTAGTTTGCATAGGGTCGTGCTGTGGTAGTTTGCATAGGGTCGTGCTGTGGTAGGAGACATGGTCATGCTGTGGTAGGAGACATATGGTCGTGCTGTTGTAGGAGACATCATATGGTCATGCTGTGGTAGGAGACAAGGTCGTGCTGTTGTAGGAGACATGGTCGTGCTGTGGTAGGGGTGACATATGACTGATATTTTCTGTCTGTGGGAGAAAGATTACATACATCAGGTCTGTCATACACAGTGCTGATTGGGGATTCAAGGGGAATAAGTATTTGTTGAGCAATTTCATGTAATTAATATAACAAGTTTTATAACATATTTGTGTGTAGCCTTATCTGGCAGGATATTTAAGGTTTCAATTTGGACATTTGAAGGAAATACAGTGCACCCTCATCAAACTAGGATGGAATTTGGGGTTAGATTTTTGGGGGGCGGTAGTAACAAGTCTATGCTTATTCCAATAAAAATAGCATAATGAAATCGACATCCGGTTCATAAACGGCCGAGGAGATTTCGCAACATCAAAGGGTTTGTCATCCCTGCAGAGTTTTATTGTATGATAAACAACGTCTATGAGTTGTATATTTCTTATATGAGATGTCATCATTATTTACGGCCTCTTTAAGGACTTTGATAAAATGTACACGCTTTAAACATATTTACCAAACTTTTAATAATCATGACTCCCTCAATAGAATCGGGCCTCGGAAATGTCAGACAAGTCCATTTTACGAACAGATGGGTTAAGTTTGGTATTTCCCCCATATTCTCACAATCCTCACATTGATTATTTGTGCCTTTTCTCCAAATACAGATTGTCATACCTCTCTCACTTTTGGATGCAATCGTTAAGCCACTGGGTTTGCCTGCTACATCTACAGGGAACAACTCACGTGACACTCCCATCTCAAAATAATGTCGTTGAAATTGCGTCATCAAGTTGCGAGCGCATGTTCGAATCTCCAGAAATGACGTCATGATAGAACAATGTTTTATCGTGAAATAATCTTTGCGATTTATAGTCAGTTAACTCCTGTGCCTCAGGAAGACGGATTGTAGATTGATAATCCTGGACACTCAAATGCAGGGACAGACATGGTCACGAGTCTGTTAGTCCAAGTTTTAGTGACAATCCAGAGGACTAGCTGTTTTCTGCCAAAACCTCGCTATTATATAATGAGCTGCTGACTAGATGGTTTTGACCAATGATGTCTTCCCCTGAAATGTTCTTACCATTACATTGTAAAGGAATCCTTGTATCAAGTTTCACAAAACAGTTTCATTTTCTGGTAAGTCGTCTGGTGCTGTGATTAATGTCTGTGTTCCTGTCCCCATTAGATAGTAGACCCATGGGGTCAGGTCGTCAGTGCATGCAGTGATGGAGTGGACGTCTGTGTGGCGGAGGTAGACACGGACTATGTGGACAAAGTGAGGGAGCAGATGCCGGTGCGGCAACACCGTCGACACGACCTGTACGGGCATATACTCACAGCAGCCAAGTGTGAGTCTTGTGACCACAAGGAGGTCGGGGGCCTCAGTCTGCCCACAGCCCAAAATGCCAACAAAAGAATAATGTAGGGGAAAGAAATAGTGGACCTTTAAGTAAAGTGGAATAGTGAGTGAGTTGGGTTTAACTCCGCTTTTAACAGTATTACAGTTATATCGCGGCGTTTCGGGTTAATGTGTGAGGAAAGCCCGAAGTGATGCAGGTCTCAGACGTTTACCACTTCGGTGAAACCCACGAGCACGGGTATGGTGCTGACAAACCTAAAAACATAATCGGGGCGAACTGGGATTCGAACCCACGATAATAGGTTTCTGGCCTGCCCAAGGGATGCAACTCTGCACAGAGAATCGCGGCACCCTAGACGACTGGACCGAGCCCCCTAAAGTGGAATAATCCAATTGTAGTCCAAGCAATAGAGTAAAGAAATGCATAAACATCTAAGTGATTTTTTTATATACAGTAGAACACGGATATAGCGAACGAACAGATACAAGGAACTGTTAAAAAATCCCCGATTTATCTCCTATATAATATCATATAAAATTTACGCATATAACGAACTCTCTACAGCGAACTATCGGATACAGCAATCTGATATTTGATCACCAACAAGCCCATCTACCGGTTATTAGTGACGTGTATAGCAAACTAAGAAATCTCACTCAGTGTAAATTTTCACTAAAAATTGGCGGTACGCAATCAACACAAACGCGGTGAATCAACACAAGTAGAGATGACGGATCAACCTTGTTAAACTTAAATGAATGTTATGAAATGTTATCAAGTGAATGCTATGAAGTGATCACTGCTAATACAAGTCAATGCTGCAATTACGTGTATTGTGTGTTGTTTTATCCAAGATGGCGGACGTTTCCAAGCGAAAACGTATATAACGAACAAGGATATAACGAACTGATTTCTCTGGTCCCTTGTAGTTTGTTATATCCATGTTCTACTGTATGTGAGAAAATCAAAGCCATGGAAGTTTCCATGTTAAAAATCAAAAAGATCTTGCTAAAGATCTTGCATCTATACTAAACACTTCCCAGAGGTATTCTGTTAACCAAGAATTCATGGATAAGAGAAGTTAGATGAAATGGGCTATTTTAAATATCTAAGAGCGGTATATAGAAGTTGTAGTATCAACAGGGACTGCGTTGTCATGGATGTTAACTGCTTAATTCTCTAATTTGACAGATGCTCATAGCTTTTTGAAGGTGAAAGAATAAAGTTTTAATTCATAAGTTGATCCTGTCTTCGTATTTAATTGTAATTTGGTGGTTATAAGGGGAGGGGTTTTAATAACATAGATTATGGAGCTGAGCTGATGTTTTATTTCAGTTTCTGTGTTCTTGTAGTTGAATGCCAAGATGTTATGGTTTCAGGCAAAGCTGATGACAGTCCAGACTACGAATTTGGCCAGCACAGCATCAAGTTTGGCAATGTATTTTACAGATCAGCTCTGTCATACGGGTTTGTGAACATCAAGCCACTTCTGCCAGGACGTATCCTTTGAGTTCTGTCAAGTATACATGTAGCAGCTTCATTATCATTTTCAGAAAAATTTTGCATCATGGCAATATACATTCTTGACTTTCCTTTAGAAATGTCAGACTGAGAATCAGTAAATATATTTTTGTTGGAGGTTGCACATTAAGCATGGATAGAAAAATAGGCTTGTTTCATTAAGCATGACTTTTGCAATTTTAGTAATTTAGTTTAAAAAAATTACTTGTTTTCAAAAATGTTTCTTGATTCAGATTAATAAAAAATAATAGGGGCCATTATTACTATTGCATGTGAAGTGTTGTAATGACCAACCATGAATAGAATATCCTAGTTGTAGGGGGGCACGGGTGGCCCAGTCGTCTAAGGCGCCGTGATTCGCTGTGCAGAGTTGCGTCCCTTAGGCACGCCAGAAACCTATGATTGTGGGTTCAAATCCTGGGTCACCCCGATTATGTTTCTAGGTTTGTCAGCACCATACCCGTGCTCGTGGGTTTCACCGAAGTGGTAAACGTCTGAGACCTGCATCACTTCGGGCTATCCTCCCACATTAAGCTGACACGCCGTGATATAACTGGAATACTGTTAAAAGCGACGTTAAACCCAACTCACTCACTCACTCCTAGTTGTAGTGTACTGTTAAATGTGCATGACAAGAAAATTAGGCAAAATCATTTTTCTTGACCATCTTGAGATGTACTGGTATCACCGTTGAGACCTGCGGAGAGATTCTCAGACCTGACGGCTCCCGAGGTGGCCGACCTTTTCTCTGCTGTACAGGCCATTACACGGGTCATTGAGAAACACTACAAAGCCACATCAGCCACAGTCGCCATTCAAGATGGCCCTGAAGCAGGTCAAACAGTCAAGGTCAGTACCACATATCATTGCCAAATCTTACAACCTTGTGATGCCACGTCAGCCACAGTCGCCATCCAAGATGGCCCTGAAGCAGGTCAAACAGTCAAGGTCAGTACCACATATCATTGCCAAATCTTACAACCTTGTGATGCCATGATGGCCACAGTCGCCATTCAAGATGGCCCTGAAGCAGGTCAAACAGTCAAGGTCAGTACCACATATCATTGCCAAATCTTACAACCTTGTGATGCCATGATGGCCACAGTCGACATTCAAGATGGCAGGTCAGATGGTGGAGGTCAGTCCACGTAGTAACATCTTGTCTTACGATCTTGAGCTCACAGACACATACTATGACGCCATGATGCCTAAGTCACCATTCTAGGTCATAGGGCAGATAGTCAAGGTCATAGTATCTGTTTTAGGTTACAGACAAGATGCCACAACAGGGGTCAGCAGATTTATTGATTCTTGTACATGCTGTATCTGTACTGTCACTGTTCTGTCAGTTGATTGTGACATCATGGTTACCGATGGCGCCACAATGGTCTGCAAAGCATTGTGATGTAATATTGTTGTGGCTACCAATGGGTATGGTGTTTCTGTTTCAGCATGTGCATGTGCATATTCTGCCCCGGAAGAAGGGAGACTTTGAGAAGAATGACGACATCTACAGCAAGGTAAGGTTTATTTGTAATACAGCTCTATCAAATTATCTTCATGAAACTCTGTAATGACTGAGGATGCTACAAGATGAATAGGATTTCAAAGAAAGAAATTGTTTTCCTTATGCTGACCATATGTCTATGGGTAAAGTGTATCCCCAGTCTGTTATCGGAGGAGATGAAAATTGGGATTTGGTTTCCATAATGGCTGCTTGTTGTGTATTGTAAGTGGATCGGGGAGCATCTTGGGAGCTCAGGTATCACTCACTGTATCGTTATTCCCCAGTAGTGTGCATTTCTGCTTTCAATAAAACTTGATTGGTTAAATAGAGACTCTAATCTTCATTGGATTTTGTTGACAGTTGGAGGAGCATGACCGAGAAATTGGCTCCGACAGAACACTTAGGACAGAGGAGGAGATGGCAGCAGAGGCACTCACTCTCCGACCATACTTCACATAGTGTTGACTGACCCTCCAGGTCTCCCTCCTGGCGCCTTCTTCACATAGTGTTGACAGACTCTCCAAGCCCCTACTTCACACCACCATCATCACCCAGAGAAGAGGCTCTCCCTCCCGGCCCCTACTTCACACCACCACCATCACCAAGAGAAGAGGCTCTCCCTCCCGGCCCTTTCTTCACACCATCATCACCAAGAGAAGAGGCTCTCGCTCCCGGCCCCTACTTCACACCATCATCACCAAGGGAAGCGGCTGTCCCTCCCGGCCCCAACTTCACACCACCATCACCAAGAGAAGAGGCTCTCCCTCCCGGCCCCTACTTCAAAACGTCATCACCAAGTGAAGAGGCTCTCCCTCCCGGCCCCTACTTCACACCATCATCACCAAGAGAAGAGGCTCTCCCTCCTGGCCCCTACTTCACACCGTCATCACCAAGTGAAGAGGCTCTCCCTACCAGCCCCTTCTTCCCACCATCATCACCAAGAGAAGAGGCTCACCCTACTAGCCCCTACTTCGCCACCATCATCACCAAGAGAAGAGGCTCTCCCTCCCGGCTCTTTCTTCACACCGTCATCACCAAGAGAAGAGGCTCTCGCTCCCGGCCCCTACTTCACACCACCATCACCAAGAGAAGAGGCTCTCTCTCCCAGCCCCTACTTCACACCGTCATCACCAAGAGAAGAGGCTGTCTCTCCCGGCCCCTACTTCACACCGTCATCACCAAGAGAAGAGGCTGTCTCTCCTGGCCCCTACTTCACACCGTCATCACCAAGAGAAGAGGCTGTCTCTCCCGGCCCCTACTTCACACCGTCATCACCAAGAGAAGAGGCTCCCTCTCCCAGCCCCTACTTCACACCGTCATCACCAAGAGAAGAGGCTGTCTCTCCCGGCCCCTACTTCCCACCCCCATCACCAAGAGAAGAGGCTCTCTCTCCTGGCCCCTACTTCACACCGTCATCACCAAGAGAAGAGGCTGTCTCTCCTGGCCCCTACTTCACACCGTCATCACCAAGAGAAGAGGCTCTCCCTCTTAGTCCTTACATCCCTATAGTCAAGAGATGTTCATAATATGTATGTAGCTGTAGTCATTGTATATTTTTAGGCAGTTAAACTAGTGTACAGAGTGTAATCTCAAGTTGTGATGTAGTGAGAAAAATGAGAGTGAACGGTTACTGTTTAGAGATTGTTATACAAGTATGCGTGTCATCCTGATTTTATGAATTTATGAGTGTCAGAATTCTTGTTTTTTGTAGTACACATACGATTTAAATGACCTAGGTTATTTCTAACCCTATGGGTTATAAATGGGTTAAAGACATGAGGGTTTCTTGAGATGAATTCTTGCTTTAATCAGACAATTGAGTGAGTGAGTTGGGTTTAACGCCGCTTTTAACAGTATTCCAGTTATATCGCGGCGTGTCAGCTTAATGTGGGAGGAAAGCCCGAAGTGATGCAGGTCTCAGACGTTTACCACCTCGGTGAAACCCACGAGCATGGGTTTGGTGCTGACAAACCTAGAAACATAATTGGGGCGAACCGGGATTCGAACCCACAATCATAGGTTTCTGGCGTGCCCAAGGGACGCAACTCTGCACAGCGAATCGCAGCGCCTTAGACGACTGGGCCACCCGTGCCCCCTAATAAGACAAGAATCAAAGTGGTGTACAGAATATTGCTTTGTTGTGTCCATATACAAGAATTCCAAATATATTACAAATGATGCTGTGTTAATATAAACTTATATGCATTGTTGAGATATTTATTGATTGTATATCGAATAAAACTAATGATGAAGACAATATATATTTTACATTGATCTTCATGATTTTTTCTTTCCCATTGCCCCTGTGAATCCTTGTAAGAATTGGTCTTTTCAACAACATATGCTTGTGCCACCATGAAGATCCGGGTTAGTAGAATTGGTCTTCAGATACCCATGCTTGTACCACCATGAAGATCCGGGTTTTGCAGAATGTGTCTTCAGCCACTCATGCTTGTACCACCATGAGGATCTGGGTTAGTAGAATGCGTCTTCAGCCACCCATGCTTGTACCACCATGAAGATCCGTGTTAGTAGAATGCATCTTCAGCCACCCATGCTTGTACCACCATGAAGATCCGGGTTAGTAGAATGTGTCTTCAGCCACCCATGCTTGTACCACCATGAAGACCTGGGTTAGTAGAATGTGTCTTCAGCCACCCATGCTTGTACCACCATGAAGATCTGGGTTAGTAGAATGCGTCTTCAGCCACCCATGCTTGTACCACCATGAAGATGTGGGTTAGTAGAATGGGTCTTCAGACACTCATGCTTGTACCACCATGAAGATCTGGTTTAGTAGAATGCGTCTTCAGCCACCCATGCTTGTACCACCATAAAGATCTGGGTTAGTAGAATGCGTCTTCAGATACCCATGCTTGTACCACCCTCCTGGGAAGAGTCGACTAACAGGATTTAGTGGTCAGGATGCCGTTGTACCACTAGATCCTGTTAGGTCTACAGCAACCCATGCTTGCCTTAAGAGGTGACAATGCTTGTCATAAGAGGCGACTAAAGGGATCGGGGTGTCAGGATGCCGTTGTACCACTAGATACTGTTAGGCCAACAGCAACCCATGCTTGCCATAACAGATGCCATCGCTTGTCATAAGAGGTTCGCTGACTTGGTTGATGCATGTCATCGTATCCCAATTGCGTTGATAGATGCTCTTCAAGTCAGTCACTGTATTTACATATAGCTGGAATATTGCTGAGTGAGGTGTTAAACAACAAACAAACTCTCCCATTGGGACTAACAATGAGAATAGTTCACCAATCGATTGTCATCAGAACGAACAACAATGAGGAGAAATACAGATACAGAACCTGAAAGAGCCACACCATGTGGTGTTATACCACCGTATTTACTTTAAATATTTGTTAGCAAGCAACTTAAAACCAGTTATATGGCGAGTTCATATGCGTATTTTATGCAGATTTATTATATTTTAAATTCTGATTGAGAGGGATATGGCCAGACTGAGAGTAGCAACGGAACATGCACATCCAGGGAAAACATTACAAGATCCTGGAATACAAAACTTGTCACTAAAATGGCCGAGAAATCAGTTTAAAATGAAAGTGAAATGAATAGGTTAGCGCAAGAGGCCCCAAACCTCCTAAAACAGCACAGGAAGGTTTGAGAGCGGTGCTTTTAAAACAAAATCTACTCGCATTCAATCTCATTAAAATCAGACCTTAGTTCTCGCTACCGCTAAAGAAAGATCTGAAGACATCCCATTAGAGGTCACGTCAGAACGACCTTTCACCCGACCAATCAGAGCGTCGCTTACCAGATCATGAAAGTGACAGTCGGAATGTGACTTCTAACCATGCAACCTCGAAAACTTATTCTCAACGATAGTTACGGGTTTAACGACTGAAACCATACAATCTTGCCCATCTATTAGCCATTCCAGAATGTTCTTTTGTTCAGGTTTCAAATTTTTAATCGAGAATTTGTCAAAATATGTTTCGAAGCGTAGTCGCCAATTTGAAATTAGTGCCATAAGGCACGAGAAAGCTGCCTTCGGACTGGTCATGGTCGGTCTGACATGACCCGTAATGGGATGTCTTCAGATCTTTGTTGAGCGGTAGTGAGAACTTAGATCTGATTTTAATGAGATTGACTCGCATTTAAAGTTAAACCATGTTTTCAAAATGTGAAAGTATAAACTAATTGATCTTACATGTCTTAGAGAAATACTGAAAGGTTTGCAAGTTTTGGCAGTGGAAACAACCCCTATCCTCAGTCGCTTGATGTACATGTATGTGGAAAATTTCAGATGAAAACTCTATATGGAAGTAGTGAACCGTTTATCAGTTGTGTCCTGGAAACGAACCCTACCTACATTTGAACAAAGTTCAATTTGTTTCTTCGAAACGCAAAACTCCTATTAAAGATATCATGAATATCAAAAACTCTTCTGACATTTATATGTTTTCAAAATAATATTGAACAGCTTATATAAGCTAAGGTCGGGAAATCTTCATTTCCACATTAGTCCGACTTTGCTCCCTTGGGGGAAAATAGAAACTTTTAAAAATCCTGACCAGCAAATGCATTACTGGTGTGTGTACTAAGTTTACATCCCAGAAGAAAACCCTGCTCGTTTTTAACCTACCGTAAATCGTAGAATAAACGCCGATACAAGCGACATCGAGGACAGGCATTTGAACAATTTAAAGAAAAGCTGCACACAAAGCAAGTTCTGACGCGAATGGACACCGGGGTGCCGCTGTAAAAAGCGGTCTTAGCGCTAAGGTGACCATAGCTCCAATAGATTACCATATACTTGCGACAGTCGTAGTGCTAAGGTTGTTTTGCACAACGTCACCCAGGTCAATGGACCTTCCGAAAGATATGGCAAACTTTGATGAGAGGCATCAACATGGCGCGAAAACCTCTCCGTGGGACAACATAGGTCAACTTGTGGGAATTAAAGAAACATGAAAGTGTTACAGATTATGTATGTGAAACAAATATAAGTGTCCCAGGTTACCGTGACTAGAGACCATCAAATATATGTTATGGTCTCTGCTGTGACTTGAATGTTTGTTTCACAATATCCTTGTTTCTCATATTTGTTTCACATATTTATTTACATTCAATGAAACAGCAAGACATGAGGCTTGGTAATGGGTAAAGTTACAACCGATTCCTATAATGTATTACTGTCGTATGGCGAACCACGACCCATTATTTCTTCAATGTGCAGAAAGGAGCGGCGGTACGTGGCATGGTGGTTAAAGTGTTTGTCCGTCACGTCGAATGCCCGCGTTCGATTACCCAGCGGGTGCAATGTGTGAAGCTTATTTCTGGTGTCACCTGAGCTGATGTTGAGGGGAATATTTCTAAAAGCGGTGTTGAACCCTTCTCCGCCACTCCTTCGTCAATACTCAGCGAGGCTTTCGTAAAATATATTCGGGATTTTTTTTATGAAAGTACAGGGTGTCAGAAAATATATCTCCCTCTCATTACCCGAAGAAAATGCTGGAATTCATGGCGTCTTTAACTTTCTTATTCGTAACATTTCTTTATAAATCCACATTATGGCCGCAAAACATTTAATTCATGTTAAACCAAAAGATGAAAAAAAAAAGAATGGCAGTGCATATCGTTACAATTCAGTACACTACAGTATACGTCCTATAGTCCAATATTATTATCTCCAACGAGAATTATAAGTTGCAAATTTGGGTTGAAGCAGCATTTTAAACAAAATTGTCTTTCATGCGCCGGAAATGTGTGGCATTCTATTTATCCTTTCCATGCTGGATCCGTCTTTTTGTAAGCTGGAGGTGTGTCGCTCAAGACGAAGATCATTGGTTAGTGTCCTTACCTTCACCTTTGAAACCAACATGGCATCCATTGGCTCGCTAAAGGTAAAAATGGGATCATTGCTTTGTACGAAAGCATATTGAAAAAAAAGAAGAGAAAGTTCAATTATATCGTTTACCACTTAGTGTCTCGTTTAAACATCTTTGTATCGTGTAGCAACATCGTTTATTGTTTGCTAGCTCCTGATAGTGTACATAGATCACCTTACTGAAACCACAGGACCATGTAACTAATAATAGTACTAAAACAACTCACAGACGAGGCCTGTCCTGAAACGGTGAAAGTCAAACAACTAGTGGAGTAGGCTAAGTGTAGTTGACTCCTTTTGATAAACTATGCTTGTCGTAAGAGGCGACGAACGGGATCGGGTGGTCAGGCTCGCTGACTTGGTTGGCGTGGATGGATGCTCATGACATTAATCACTGGATTGTCTTGTCCAGACTCGATTATTTACAGACCGCCGTCATATAGCTGAAACAACAAACCAACCAACCAAACCAACCTTTTGATAAACATAATTTTGATATTCATATCATTTTGGAAAGGACTTATTAAAAAAGTTATTTAATTGAGTTATGCTTGTTATTTTGTTGTGAATTACCTTGGAAATTTGTTCGTACCCATGAAAAGCCATGGAAATATGTCCGGCAGATACGTCTAGTGTATGTTGATGAACTCTGATGAAGGAACCTCCTTATGACAGAGTAAAGCTTGACAACTACGTTCTATCACTGAATATGGTAGGCCATGTTGATTCAACATCTTTAATAGTAAAATGAACAACTTTACATCTGGTAGTGACAAAAGCAGAGCATTGCTGTCATGTTAGATGCCCCAGTTCGCATTCCAGGTCAGAATTCTGAGAAAGCCAATTAATGAATGGGTGGTCTGGCTCAGAGATTTGGTTGATTATGTGATATCATGCCGGAAAGCGTGGCTAGATACATGGATAGGTACTCACAATCAATTATTGATAATGTGTATGCAGAGTCATGTAGAGCTGGGTTCAGTGGTGTGACACAGCATTCGATGTTAATGGCCTGTGTTGTGTATACAGGGTCTTGTAGGGCTGGTGACGGGTGGACAACAGGTCTTGGGCGTGCCACAGTGTAGGATGTTAATGGCCTGTGTTGTGTATGCAGGGTCTTGTAGGGCTGGTGACGGGTGGACAACAGGTCTCGGGTGTGCCACAGTGTAGGATGTTAATGGCCTGTATTGTGTATGCAGGGTCTTGTAGGGCTGGTGACGGGTGGAGCATCAGGCATCGGGCGTGCCACAGTGTAGCATGATGTTAATGGCCTGTGTTTTGTATACAGGGTGTTGTAGGGCTGGTGACGGGTGGAGTGTCAGGCCTCGGGCGTGCCACAGTGTAGGATGTTAATGGCCTGTGTTGTGTATACAGGGTCTTGTAGGGCTGGTGACGGGTGGAGCATCAGGCCTCGGGCATGCCACAGTGTAGGATGTTAATGGCCTGTGTTGTGTATGCAGGGTCTTGTAGGGCTGGTGACGGGTGGACAACAGGTCTCGGGCATGCCACATTGTAAGATGTTAATGGCCTGTGTTGTGTATGCAGGGTCTTGTAGGGCTGGTGACGGGTGGAGCATCAGGCATCGGGCGTGCCACAGTGTAGCATGATGTTAATGGCCTGTGTTTTGTATACAGGGTGTTGTAGGGCTGGTGACGGGTGGAGTGTCAGGCCTCGGGCGTGCCACGGTGTAGCATGATGTTAATGGCCTGTGTTGTGTATACAGGGTCTTGTAGGGCTGGTGACGGGTGGACAACAGGTCTCGGGCGTGCCACAGTGTAGCATGAT
Organism: Haliotis cracherodii; assembly: GCF_022045235.1. Classification (NCBI taxonomy): domain Eukaryota; kingdom Metazoa; phylum Mollusca; class Gastropoda; order Lepetellida; family Haliotidae; genus Haliotis; species Haliotis cracherodii. Next base: position 27,221,770 of record NW_027266319.1, on the reverse strand, counting down.
GTTAATGGCCTGAGTTGTGTATACAGGGTCTTGTAGGGCTGGTGACGGGTGGAGCATCAGGCCTCAGGCATGCCACAGTGTAGCATGATGTTAATGGCCTGTGTTGTGTATACAGGGT